>NC_091950.1:224183967-224540217 GCF_031021105.1 Erythrolamprus reginae
CTTTAATTTTGCAGTGAAAAATTCAGAAAACAATAAGCATGTGCCTTCAGCTGAAATTGGTCTATAAAGTCTATCTAAAGATTTAAATAAATAATTGGCGCTGATATCGTGTGAAAACCGAACTGACAAATCTGTATCCACTGACATTAGCATTAATGTGCTCGCTCTAGTATCTGAGGCCCTTTGTTCTTCAGTCCACGGTTTATTTGGTAGATTAAACGCCATGTGATGAACACCTTCACTGTGTAGTCTTATTCTAATTTCATGTAACCATGCTTTATAATTTTGTCCATTATTCTTTAATCTTGACTCACCTTGCAATGGTGACGAAACAGGAACTTGCCTTTGGACTGCAGCTTGTAGTACCAGTAGTTGTTGCATTTGAGGGACTGGAACCCACCGTTGTTGCTCCTGTTGCATTTGCACATTTTGGCTTCTTTGTGGTGTCTGCGGTTTATCTGCACTGTATGATGTGTTTGCTCCATTGGATCATCTAAAATAAAATCTTGTTGATTTTTAGCATAATACACATCTTCTACGCCACCAGATGGTGCTGCAACATCACTTTTGAATTTTTGTTTCATTTTAAAAAGATCAGGCTGCATTTGCTTAATTTGGGCACCAGATGGTGCTGCAACATCAGTTTTGAACTTAACTTGATTACTTGATGCCGGTTTTGCAAGATTACACATTTCTGTTAATTTCTGCTGTGCAAATTGCATCTCAGCTCTGTTATCTGATTCAAGATCACTCTCACAAAAGCCCACTTGTATATCTCTCAATTTATTAAGCTTCTTTTTATATTCAATGATATCAGCGAAGTAACAGTCCATTAAATGTTTTTCACTTTCATTTAGGGGATTTTATCCCTTCTGTATATAAAAATTGGAGAGGAAATGCTGACTGTCCTGTAAACTTTGCTCTAAGCTTGCCACTAAATTATTTATTGTCTGTATATATTCAGTTGAACTCACACTGCTTGCAGAGCTTTTTAATTACTCTTATTTATTATGATGTCTAACTTTCGGTTTTGCCCCTAGACTAGAGTAGGCATGTTTGTTACTTGTGTCGCACTCAGAAATAGCCTGATTACACGGCTCTGAAGAACTCAATAAAATATTTTCTAACTGACTTGAAGCATAGATCGGCTGAGCTGAACTTTCTGTCAGTTTTATAGACTCTGTAACATCAATCAATTGTTGCATGTCAGTACTTAAAGTAGGAGCGAAACATTTACTCACTGTTGCAATATTCAGCGTGACATATATATAGCTACTCTGCATGGCCAGACAAGAATACAAGGTAGTTTCTTGCTGTGATATGGAGTCAGGGAGGGATGCATTTAGCCATGTTTTGCAGACAAAAATAATGTCAAAGGTGTCAATATTTAGTAATTAAACTTCTTGCATTGATTAGTTTGCATTTGAGATTAGTATTGGACTGGATTAAGGAAGTAAGGGGTGCGCTTTCCTAATTTTGGTTGTTTGTGTGGGATGTTGATTTGTTGTTGGGGGATGGTGGGTTGGATGTACTGTTTCCCCTAAGCTGAGTTGTGCGCTGTAGCACAGGAGATTTAAAATCTCAGTGTAGAAGATTGCAATTCTAGGGCAGAGGTATGACCTCTGCACTAGAATTGACAATTAGAACTGTTGCTGAGATTTTAAATTCCTCTCCAGTAAAGGTGGAAAGGTGGGAAAGAAAGGAGCCAATTGCAGGCCTGCTTTCCTTCCTGCCCCTTTAACCCTTTCCCCTTATGGCTAGGGTAAGCAAGCCCCTTACCATGGGGGGCAAATGCACCAGCCCGCTGCCAGCCCAATGGCCATCTGAGGGGATGGGGGGAGTGGGGGAAGATCCACTGGCCCACTGATGTCTGTCCATCAGGGGTGGATCCACCGGCCCGCCAATCGCTGTCTGTGGGGGGCAGATCTGCTGGCCTGCTGCCAGCCCTATGGCCATTGGTGGGAGTGGGGGCAAATCTGCCGGCCCGCCAATGTCCGTGGGTGGGAGGACAGATCTGCTGGCCCGCTGTCAGCCCGATGTCTGTCCATGGGGGAGGCGGATTCATCGGCCCGCTGATGTCCATCCAGGGGGGAGGGCAGGTGCACCGGCCCGCCAATGTCTATCCATGGGGGGATGGATCCCCTGGTCTGCCGATCGCTGTCCATGGGGTGGCAGATCTGCCGGCCTGCCACCAGCCCAATGGCCGTCCATGGAGGTGGGGGTGGGGTGGATCTGCTGGCCCGCGGATGTCCACCTGTGGGGGAGAGGGCAGATCTGTTGGCCCGCCACCAGCCCGATGTCCATCCATGGGGGGTTGGACCTGCCGGCCCACTGATATCCATCAGAGGGGGAGGTTATTATTATTATTATTTATTAGATTTGTATGCTTCCCCTCTCCGATGTCCATCTGTGTGGGAGAGGGCGGATCCGCCACCCGCCGCCAGCCCAATATCTGTCCATGGGGGGGTGGATCCACCAGCCTGCCGCCAGTCCAATTTCCATCTGGAGGGGGCAGATCCACCAGAGAAATAAAGGAAAGAAAGAGAAGGAGGGAGGGAGAGAAAAAAGAGGAAGGAGGAGAGATACATATTTTTCTTTTAATTAAATTTCCTCCTAAATGGTCCTTCAAAAGTACAACACGAATTATATTTCTAACTTATTAACCATTATGCCAAAGTGCTTCCTTCTTTCTTTATACATTTTTCTATAAACCAAGAAAACCCTGTATAGCCAATCAGATATTAACAAAAGAACATTAAAAACAAAACATAAATATATAGGAATTTCAGACTTCCTCCTCCCCCTCTAAATAGCACATTTACCTAATCCCAAATTTAAAAATTATTTCAGTCCATCTAACATTTAGCCAATTAATACTTATCTACATTTTTTACTTAATTATTAATCTTAAATTTCAGTCAATTTGAGAAAAGAAAAAAAGGGGGGGAAACTCTAAATATTCTCTATTTTCAATCGATTAAAATAATTAATATAATTAATCTCCCCAACAATTCTAAATTCAATTCCATTTATGCATTAATTCAAATCAGTATCACCTATTACTTACCTTATTATAATCAATACTTCTAACTTTATTAAAACAAATCAGCAATTCCTAAATTCATATATCTAAATAGAAAAAAAAATTAAAGTTAAAAAAGAGCAAACAAAACAATACTCTAGGCTTAATCAACCCAATTTCTTTAATCTGAGCAGAACTTTGAACCAAACCCTTTTCTTTTTTCTTTTTTGGTATCCCCTTTTAATCCCCTTTTCCATTTTATTATTTCTATTCTTCCTTCTAGGAAGGAAGGACTTTGTTAGAAAAATAAAGGGATTATTGGATCAAACTTTGGACACTTGACAACGTAGTTATGATGGTGACAATGTCCCAGGGTTATGTGAACATCTTTTGGGATCTTCTGACAAGCAACTGCAGGGATTCACTTAACGACTGTGGCAAGAAAGGTGGTAAAGTGAGGCAGAACTCACTTAATAACCGTCTTACTCATGAGATAGAAACGTTGGCCTTTCTTGGGGTCAGAACAGAAGTCGAGGATTATCTGTCTGACCAGTGCACTCTTTTAGAAGCAGATCAGGAGTCCATTTTGAAGCTCCACAGGAAACATCTAGGGGAGAAGGCAGGCTTACAACGGTTCATTTATTGACCATTCAAAGTCGCAACTGCCCTAAAAAAGTGACTTATGCACCCTTTTCACACTTAGGACCTTCACAGCAGCCCGATGATTGCAGGATCAAAACTTGGCTGCTGTTTCATATTTATGACCATTGCTATGTGTCCTGAGGTCATGTGACCCCCTTTTGTTTCTAACCAATCCACGCCCAGGCATGAAAATGTGCCATTCAGACATTATACTTTTCTGCCCACACCGAAAAAAAATTAGAGGGAACATTAATTGGATGTTGTGGAATGGATTGTGGGTTTTGTTTTTGATGCGTTCAGCATGGTAATCTATGAATAAGTTTGTTTCACCTAGATCTAGTCATCTTTTGAGTTCTGCATGGAGTTCACAGGAGTGGATACATTGTAATAGAGATTGATCCTGTCTTGATCTAAGCTTGATGTGATTGGTATTGTTTCTGGCAATGGAATTTATAGTGTAGAAAAACTGTCATTTGCTGGACTCGTTTTTGCATACCACTCTGAAGAATTGGGGGACCACTGAACCATTATTATTCTTGTGCCCAGGGCCATTTCTGAAACTTTGATGTTATCTTCAAGGGTAATGGTTTGCATATGACGATTGCTGATTTTGTTGCATACCTTTGTGGTGTCAGACTCATCATTTTCTTGTAGTCTAAATAAGATTGCATTATCACATTTTTGCTCGTGCTCAATGACATCTTTGTCTATTATTATTATTATTATTATTATTATTATTATTATGTCAATACAACACAGCAAATGAGATCACTATGCTGGATTTCGTATTTCATCACCAGTCGGGCGCTTCCCAAGCACCTAGGACTGCGTGATGTAGCGGCGAATTATGTTCGCCGATCCCAGTAAAGCAGCCTTTTGCAATTGACAGATGGAGATTTTGTCAATTCCGATGGTTTTCAAATGTCCGCTGAGATCCTTTGGCACTGCGCCCAGCGTGCCAAGTACCACTGGGACCACTTTCACTGGCTTATGCCAGAGACGTTACAAGTGGTCCCAGTGATACTTGGCACGCTGGGCGCAGTGCCAAAGGATCTCAGTGGACATTTGAAAACCATCAGAATTGACAAAATCTCCATCCGTCAATTGAAAAAGGCCGCTTTACTACTACTACTACTACTACTAATAATAATAATAATAATAATAATAATTATTATTATTATTATTATTATTATTATTATTATTTGGTTTGTTTGGTTTGCACTTTTCTGTGCTTGGATTGTTTTTCCCCCAAGGATGTAAAACATTCTAGGTATGTTATTAATTATGATTCTAGGCATACCAGTAGTCATGTTTCTGATTTCGTTTCAATGCTTTCTATACTTGTTTGTTGGGTCTTTGTTTCTAAGGTATGGATCTATCAGACACAGTAATGGGGTTGTCCAGTTTCGGTGAGCAGGATGGGCATATATAGAAAAATGAAGGAGTTTATTTAAGAAAATTGGCTACCTGCTTGATTACCTTTAGGCAGGAGTGGTGCAAATGTGGCATTTCTTGGATATGTCATGTTTGTTGATGACAACATTGCACTTATAGAATGTGCTGGGGTTGTTTAGGTTGCTTTTCTTTTTCAGGTCTTTTGCTTGTGGATTTTTGGTGTTTTTCCTTGGCATGCTCAATTATTTGTATGTAATAACTTAGAACAAAGAATTGATTGATTGATTGTTTGCATTTATATGCTGCTCACTCTGAAATGGACTCTGAGCAGCTAACCACGGTTATAAATACAATACAAATAAAAAAGCAGTAAAAAAAATCAATAAAATCACATATATCATAAAAACCATGCGTACTAACAATCAATTTTAATTCCAGGCCTGCTGGAAAAGCCAGGTCTTGACGGCTTTCCGGAAAACCAGTAAGGAGGAGATAATGCAAATCTCTGGGGACAGTTGATTCCACAGGGTCAGAGCTGCCACAGAGAAGGCTCTTCCTTGAGGTCTCGCCAACCAACATTGTTTGTCGGATGGGACTCTGTGAGCACTTACTGGCTGCAGCGAGGTATGAGGGAGGAGGCGGTCCCATGAATAGTCTGGCTTTGAGCCATTTAGGGCTTTACAGGTAATAACCAACACCTTGAATTGTGTTTGGACATCAACTGGCAACCAATGCAGCTTGCGTAAAGATGGAGTAATGCAGGCGTACCTAGGTACACCCTAATTGTCCGCTGCATTTTGCACCAGTTGAAGTCTCTGAACGCTCTTCGAGGGTAGCCCCATGTAGAGCGCATTGCAATAGGCAAGATGAGAAGTGATGAGGGCGTGAGTGACTGTGTGGCCTGTGTGACTGTTTTTCTCTCACAAGGCTTATACTGCTATTTCTTTTTCACAGGAGTCTCATCTAGATGTTAAAAAAAACAAATTATGTTAATAGAAACACAACCAATTACTCAATGTTGCAATATTCACAGAAAATAATCTGTTAACAGTGAATCAGTAAACAATGTCACTCTAATCAATTAAAATAATTAAATTCTAATTAATTATTTAAATTCTAGTAAATCAATCTAAATGTTTAATTAACTATTATCTATTAATTAACTGGACAAACAATTATTCAATCATTGCTAATCAATTAAGTAGGCAATAAATCAGTTGGACAATCAATTAATTAAACATTGCTAATCAGGTAATTAATACATCATTAATATCATTAAAATTAACATTAATCAATTATGATTAATTAATCTGTTAATAATAGATCAGCAAACAATGTAACTCTAATCAATTAAAATCAATTAAAATAATTAAAGTCTAATTAATTATTTAAATTCTAATAAGCCAATCTAGACTATTATTTAACAATTAACTATGAATTAACTAGGCAATAATTAATCAGATGGACAATAACAGGCTCCATCCTAAACTAGGTTTCTTAGGGCCAATGAGTCATGAAGCTTTCTATTTTTATAAATTTAATGGATTATCGTGGATAATGTATAAGCCATCATGCAAACTAGCAATAACTCCTTTACCTTGTTTTTCAATTGAGCATTTATCGCCCTGAAAAGTTACCACAAACTACTTTTACCAATTCTCTCACAGATAGCAAGTTATATAAATCAAATCAAATAAACAAGCAAACAAATAAATAAATAAATAAGGTTGGGTATATATAACATTGGTAAACTTTTATTAATACACAAAGAATATGCATTACCTTCTCCAGATGCTCTCAATTTTCAGCCATTTGCTATGTCAACGGTGATGGCTCAAACTTCCTCAGCTGATTGCCCACCCATTCTTCTTTATTGACAATTCTATTCACCTTGAACATTGCGGTTTTCCAGGATTTCTATCATGATACAGTTGATGTACCACTTCAGTTGATCATCTGCCATTGGTTCCTTGATCAGCTCTTCCTAATCGGAAAGGGCCTCCAGTTCTATTCTCCGTACTGAAGGAGCGGGCCCAGCAGTCACATGGGTTGCTCATGTCCAATCCGGTGGAACTGAGCCTAGTGTTAAAAAAGCTTGCTGGATCCGCCCCTTCCCAGAATTCGCTCAGTTCTCGCATCCAGCGGAACGTTTGTGAATAGCTCGTTCATCACTAACACCTTCCCTTCGTTCTATCCTTCCAAAAACAGTAAGAAATCCTTCTATTGAATTTCGGGACTTGCCTAATTAGCGCCAGCCATTTGCGGCTCGGCTTTTCTCTCAGGGGAGAAGTAGCGGTTTAGCCTCCCGCGGCTTCTCTTGCCGCTGGCTATTCCTGCTGCCGTTTTGGGTTATTTTGCAATCCTTCGGCCTGGAGGTCATTAGGCAAGTCTATTTATTTATTTATATTTAATTTTAAGGGGCTTTACCTCCCGCGGTGTGAGATGCTTCCCTCTCAGTCTCCTGGACTTAGTCGACCGTTTCCTTTAAAACTTTTACGGAGCGGTTTCGTTTTTGGCGCGAAGGCCTTCGCGCCCTGTAATTTAGTACCTCGTGTTGGCCTCCTGCCGGCCGTTGGTGCTTCAGTCCGCCGCTTGGATCCTGGAGTGGGCTTTGAGACGCTCAGGCTTAATTCTCCACCGGCCAGACCTCCAACCAGGGTGCCTTGGTTACTTTAATTGAAGTTTAGGGAGGCTGGCCACGCTGTATTTGGGGACATGAACTCTGGGTTTGCCCAGATTGCTCTCAAGTTGCAGCAGCTCCGAGGCCTAGGAGCAGGATCCCTTCCTCTTGGGAAAGCTTGGAATTCTTCTCCCCCCTAAAAATCAGATTCTTTTGGCTCAAGCCTTGTCTTCTGTAGATTGTCAGACTATGGCTTCCTTTCCCAAGAGAGGCACCACTCAGGGTCCCAGAGAGGCCAGGCCTACAGGTGATGAGATAACCAGTATCCCCCAGGCCTCGGCCCCTCTTCTTCAATAGCCCGCCCCTTGACCAGAACCACCAAGGCTGAGAAGAGAAGGGACCAAGCCCTACAAAAAATCCATGATAAATCTGCAAAACGCTTGAAAGTGCAGGCCCAAGTGCTCAGCAGTCTTGACCCCCCAGAGGCTCCTAACCTGCCTCTCTCTGGTGTCACTGTGTTATCTCTGGATGAGCCAAACCTAGACAGACCCCAACCTAACCTATGGGGCTTAGGTCCAGAGGAACCAGATATCGTTGAAGATTCTTCCCAGCCAGGAACCTCTCAGGCCATCAGAGATTCTTCTGACACTCCTGCTGATATTTCTAGTCTCCCTCCAGAGTTCCAATCTATTTTCTCTGTGTTGTCCAAGGCCATTGATGCCAAGCTCTCTGCCATCAATGTGCCCTCCTTACCTCTTCCTCCTCCTCGTCCCCCCCGTCCCCTGAATTCTCCTCCAGCTGTCAGAGCTCCTATTCAGGAAGAATCAGATTCTTCTCAGGATGAATATGATCAGGATATGGAAGAGGATGAGGATCCATGTCAAGGCCTCTCGGACGATGAGGAATCCCAAATCAAGGTTCCTTCTCCAGTTACTATTTTTCCCTCTCAATTGTTCAAATCTCTCCTTCTCAAGGCTAGAGTTTCCACAGGGCTAGCGGCACAAGAGAAGCAGGCCACTACATCCACTGACCCTCCGGAGGAGAACTTACCCTACTTCACAGAGGAACAGGAGGATAACGAGGTAATCCCTATGCCAAAATTGTTTAAAGATGCTTTGCTTAAGCAGTGGGAGTTTCCAGCATCGGGGCTTAACCCCACCACCAAAGACAAAAGATTGTATAAATTATCCCCTTCTTATGAAGATCTCTTATCCTGTCCTAAACCTGATGAACCGGTCAAAACCTTACACTCTGCGGCGGCAGTTCCAGGCGAAGCAGAAGAGGTTCTCCGTCCAGAGGACAAGCGGGTTGAGCAGATGCTCAAGAGAGGGTTCACCGCAGATTCCTGGGCTATCAAAAGCTCCGCATCTGCTTCCTTTTTTTCTAGAGCCATGCTCCTATGGCTTCGTCAACTTCAACAACATATTCCTCCCGATGATTTAAGAGGTCAACAGGACTTCAACAAGGTATTTGCGGCCGCCCAATACGTGGCTGATGCCACACTGCAATCCATCAGATTCGCAGCCAAGTCCATTGCGGCCTCCACAACGGCCAGAAGACTCCTATGGCTTCGCCCCTGGCAGGCAGGAGTACGTCAGAAGTGGCAGTTAGCTTTAGGTCCATTAAAACGCGATCTCTTATTTGGAGATCTCCTAGATCCACTCCTAACTGAAACCACGGACAAGAAAAAAGTATTGGGCCCGACTACCAAAAAGACCACCAAAACGCAGTCCTTTCGTCGCCCGGGGCGCCAACAAGATCAGGCGCCCACTTACCAGAGGAATCCAGGTCAGTACTCCCCTCGTTTTCGTTCCCAAGGTAGGAACTCCAGGGGTAAAGGATACCGCTTCCAGAGAGGAGCGTCCTCTAACAGAGCTTCTAAAAAGCCTAGATGGTAATTCCCCTTCGGTCCCCATAGGGGGGCGCCTGGCTTACTTCTCCTCTAGCTGGCGCCAATCTTCCAAGGACCCCTGGGTCATTGATACAGTACAAAAAGGTCTTCTTTTAGAGTTCATTTCTTCTCCCCCTAAACGTTTTATTTCCTGCCCCTCTCCCAGATCTTCCTCAGCTCGTAGCCGAATGGAGGAAGCCATCTCCCATTTGTTATCCATTAGAGCCATCCAGCCGGTCCCCTCCGGTCAGAGAGGCGGGGGTTTTTACTCCATCCTCTTTATGGTCCCTAAGACCTCCGGAGGTTGGAGAGCTATTTTGGACCTCAAAAGGCTGAATTTATTCATCAAATATAGAAAGTTTAAGATGCATTCCTTGTCATCTATCTTAGCCGCTATTCATCCGGGGGACTTCATGGCTTCCTTAGACCTCACTGAGGCCTACCTCCATATCCCCATTGCCAAATGCCATAGAAAATTCTTACGCTTTTCCTTCCAGGGCAGACATTTTCAGTATAGGGCTATGCCATTTGGTCTCTCCTCGGCCCCTAGAGTCTTCTCAAAGCTTTTGGGGTCCTTGGCGGCCTATATCCGGGCCAAGCCCATCCACATTTTATGTTATTTAGATGACATTTTAGTTCATGGAAATTCCCTAGAGGAAGTAAGGGTAAACCTTTCTGTCACCATGTCAGTTTTACAGGCCCATGGCTTCTCCATTAATTTTGACAAAAGCCACCTTCAGCCTTCTACTTCCATATTGCACCTGGGATCTATCATCAATTCAGAATCCTCCCAAGTTTTCCTCTCCCCTGAGAGGAAACATAATATAGGGGAGTTGATTTCTCGCATTTTACCCCTGCAATCAGTCTCCATAGTCACCTTGTCCTCCCTTTTGGGTAAAATGGTGTCGTGCATAGGCATCATTCCCTGGGCTCGTCTCCACGCCAGGGAACTACAGTGGCTTCTATTACCCTTTCAGAGATCGGGGCTCAGCAACTCAAGTCGTCGCATTGCCATTCCATCGATGGTTCGCAGATATCTCAGGTGGTGGATGTCTCCGGCCATGGACAAAGGATCTCCTTTCAGGTGCCCGGACCAATTCGTCATCACCACAGATGCCAGCCTATCAGGATGGGGCGCCCATGCCCAGGGGATGATAGCCCAGGGCACGTGGTCACCGGAGGAAGCTTCCAGGCCAATCAATTGGCTAGAATTAAGAGCCGTATCCCTGGCTCTAAAACAGTTCAAGCCTCGAATCCCCAACCGGCGTGTTCTCATTCTCACCGACAACATAGCCACAAAAAGCCACATCTGCAGACAGGGAGGCACGAGATCCAAAGCTCTCATGAGGGAGGCCCTCAAGTTAGGCCTTTGGGCGGAAAAACATCTTCAGTCGCTCCTAGCCGATCACATCTCGGGGAGCCTCAACGTCCAGGCGGATTGGCTTTCTCGAGCAACGATAGACCCAGGAGAGTGGAATCTCCACCAGGAACTGTTCCATCAGATCAGCCTCAGATTCGGCCTCCCAGTGCTGGATCTTTTTGCGACCGAAGCGAATGCCCAACTCCCTCGATTTTTCTCCAGGTTTCCATCCCCGGGAGCAGAAGCAACCAATGCCCTCAGGAGCCCCTGGCCCCCAGGACTCCTGTACGCATTCCCTCCAATTCCAATTCTACCGGACGTGATTCACAAGGTCCTCATCGAGAGGGCCCGAATAATCCTAATCGCCCCTCACTGGCCCTGCCGGCCCTGGTTCGCGGACCTCCAACAGCTGTCCGTTCAGGACCCCTGGCGACTCCCCGTTTCGGGGGATATGCTACGGCAGGGGGCCTCATTCCATCCAGACCCAGAGTGGTTCCACCTCACCGCCTGGCTGTTATCAGGAGAGACTTAGAACTGCGTGGACACGACCCCGACACAGTGGAGGTCATCTTAAAGGCCAGAAGAGGTTCGACCAATCGAATTTACGACCATACATGGTCCAAGTTTCACCAGTGGTGTCTACAGGAAGGTCTTTCTCCCCTGTGCATTCCCATACACAGGATCATATCCTTCCTTATGCAAGGTTTCCATCAAGGCCTTTCCACCAGTACTCTCCGTCGTCATCTGGCGGCCATTTCCTCTGTCCTAGCAGGGCCTCGCAGACAGCCTCTCCGTTCCTTCCCAGAAGTTCAGGAATTCCTCAAAGATATAGCCAACCTCAGACCTTCCAAGGTCCACAGATATCCTTCCTGGGATTTGCCATGGGTTCTCCATTCCCTCACGCAGGCACCCTACGAACCCCTAAAATCTGCGTCCCTCAGGTACCTATCCTTCAAGGTAGCATTCCTGGTGGCAATTACCTCTGCCCGACGCATCTCGGAGTTGGCAGCCCTCTCAATCAGGCAGGACCTCTGCCAATTCCATCAGGACAAGGTGGTCTTACGACTGGACCCCACCTTCTTACCTAAGGTCAGTTCCATGTTCCACAGAACCCAAGATATTGTCTTACCTTCCTTCTGTCTCCAACGGGACCATCCTCTGGCAATTAGATGGCACACCCTGGACCTCACTAGGGCGCTGAGGATCTATATCCAACGCACAGGACCCTTTCGGAGGTCGGAAGCACTTTTTGTAGCCTATCACCCCAGAGTCATGGGTGCCAAAGTGTCTTCAACAGTGATAGGCCGTTGGATCAGAGGGACTATCTCTAAGGCCTACGAGTCGGCTTCCCTCTCAGTTCCAAAGAACATCACAGCGCATTCCACCAGGAGCGCGGCCACTTCGGCCACTTGGGCGACTCAAGCTCCGTTGGAGGAGGTCTGCAAAGCAGCCACTTGGGCTTCGCCAAATTCCTTCATCAGGCACTACAAGATTGATTCTTACGCCTCAGCGGACGCTGCCTTTGGCAGAAGGGTACTCCAATCCGTTATCTCTCACGATAGCAATCTAATCCCACCCTAGGGACCTATCTATTGGGTATGTCCCATGTGACTGCTGGACCCGCTCCTTCAGTACGGAGAATAGGCATTGATTGCTTACCTGAACGCCTCTTCTCGTACGGTGAGCGGGTACAGCAGTCACTTCCCGCCCTTGTATGTGTCTTCTATATCTTCTATAACATTTCTTTCCTCTAACAATGAGAGTTGAACACTAAAGAGCTTCACATCTGAGCCTAGTCTACGGATTCGCGAATTCTGGGAAGGGGCGGATCCAGCAAGCTTTTTTAACACTAGGCTCAGTTCCACCGGATTGGACATGAGCAACCCATGTGACTGCTGTACCCGCTCACCGTACGAGAAGAGGCGTTCAGGTAAGCAATCAACGCCTATTTTCCACACAGACTTATGGCTGCCATTGATGAGGATCACACTCTTGACTCTTCCATCCTAGCTGTCTCTCTTTCCTATGCCAATTGACCATCAGACATTGTTGCAGGGTCTCCTTGGTAGAGTGTAAATTAAAGGAGGGATTTTTTTCCTCTCCGGGTTGACCACTATTGCAGAGCCCGCTTTATAATATTTTTTGATTAGTTTTAATTACTTTTTATTGAAAAGGGGTGAAAGCAAATCATAATGCAAAGCAGTCTCTGAGGTCCTTCAAGACATACAATACAAGTTAAAGGAAGTTAGGAACCCTTCCTCACCCTCTGATGTGGATTCCCACCAATCCACAAGTCTGAAAATATTATTGTACCCTTTCTAAGCAGATAAGAAGAACTTCTCAGGTCATCTTGCACCACCAATGTCCCCCTTTCCCCTCTCATTTCCCAAGAGGTAAGAATTCTCCAGGCATTGCTAGTGTCAGGCAATAGTTATAAATCAGATTAGAGTTTATACAAAGAGGATCAGGTAAGAAATGGAATCCTTAGAATACATAGGAAAAGGAACTAAATGTGACAACTGTTGTTATGCTGTTATGTTAAAACAAGCTCAACTAAAATGCATTCCTAAAAGAAGAAAGAGGACTGGAAAGTCCAAGAAGAGGATACCAGTATGGCTTACGAGTGAGGTAAAGGAGGTTATTGGAAAGAAGAAAAACTCATTTAAGAAATGGAAAGCGCTTCTTATCAAGGAGAACAGGAAGGATCTCAAACTCTGGCAGACCAAATGCAAGGCAATAGTCAGGAAAGCCAAGAGAGATTTTGAGGAGCATATAGCAAAGAATATTAAAAATAATAACAAAACCTTTTTTAAGTCTCACCACAGGCTCCTTAAGAAGCTCTTCAGCCACCGAATTAGAGGACAGGTTCTGTTCTGGATTGGTAACTGGCTAAATTGTAGGAAGCAAAGGGTGGCAATAAATGGACAATTCTCTGGATGGAAAGAAGTGAGAAGTGGTGTACCCCCAGGTTCAGTTTCGGCATCTTTAATTTAGTCATTAATGATCTGGATGTAGAAGTAAATAGTGAGGTAGCAAAGTTTGCTGATGACACTATATTGTTCCGGGTAGTGAAAAGTGAAACTGATTGTCGGGAGTTCCAGAAGGATCTCTTGAAATTGAGTGAGTGGGCAACAAAGTGGCAAATGCATTTTAACCTAAACAAGTGAAAGTTATGCATATCTGGGCAAAGAACCCCAATTATACCTACCAACCGATGGGGACCAAGCTTTCTGAGACAACCCAAGAAAGCGATCTTGGGATTTTAGTGGACAGCTCAAAGAAGATGTCAACCCAGTGCGCAGCAGCAGTAAAAAAAGCAAATTCCATGCTTGGCATGATTAGGAAGGGAATCGAAAATAAGTCAATAAGTGTTGTATTGCCTCTGTACAAATCGATGGTGAGACCACATTTGGAGTACTGTGCACAGTTCTGGTCACCTCACCTCACCTCAAAAAGGATATAACGGAACTGGAAAAGGTGTAAAAAAGAGCAACAAGTATGATCAAAGAAATGGAGCACCTCCCTTATGAAACCAAATTGCAACACCTTGGTCTCTTCAGCCTTGAAAGACAGCGTTTAAGGGGTGACTTGATCGAAGTGTATAAAATCATAAATGAGATAGAAAACACAATACTAGGACGAGGGGGCACTCCCTAAAGCTCATAGATAAAAAAGCGAGGATAAATAAAGGAAAATATTTCTTCACCCAGAGGGTCGTTGGTTTATGGAATTCACTTCCAGAAGAGGTCGTGACTGCTGTCAGCCTTGATAGCTTCAAGGCAGGATTAGACAGATTCATGGATGCCAAGTGTATCGGTGGTTATTGAAATGGATGTCTATGTGCCGCCTCTATGTTGGTTGAGGCAGGCAGGATTCCCTTGAGTACCATTTGTTGGGGGTCAAGGGAAAGGGAGGGTTTTGCCTTCTCTTTCTGCTCAAGATCCCCATGTACAATTGGTGGGCCACTGTGTGACACAGAATGCTGGATTCGATGGGCTTTGGCCTGATTCAGCATGGCTCTTCTTATGTTCTTATGTTCTTATGACAGATTAAAATTCCCTGCTTTTCTTCCACAAAGAATGGCAGATACATGGATCTGACACTCTCCTTGTAAAAGTAAAAGTATAGATCTATTACAAATCACAGTCAAAATATCTAATGTGGTTGCAGGGTAGGTTTTTTCTTTTGTAAATCCCAAACCAACAATTTTGCATTCTTTACTAAGACAAAATTATTAAGTTTAATGCTTCTGCAGAAGGAACAAGAGAAAAAGTTTCTCTGTAAGAGATAATAAAATGTGCAGTTCATTGCATTTCAAAGCACAGGATTGAGAAAGTCCTATTTCAGCAAAAATTTAAATAAAATCAGCATAACTCAAAACACAAAGTTGACAAGACAGGCAAAATAAATGATGGTCTCTAAATTAGGCCTATCCCCAAATTGTTCTTTGCTAATCTACAAAAGCTAATGGCCAGAAACAGGTAATTCTTGGATCTCATAATTGTAAACCAAATTAGGGGGTAAAAAAGACATCATGGAAGAGAGCAATGTCTCATGGGTCTAGGAATCATTGTAACTTGTATTTCTGGATTTATTTTCTTTATTTTATTATTATTGGCAATGGTTCTGTCAAAATTAATTTAATTTTAGTATTTGCTGAATTGTCCCAAGGCGAGTTGGCTGCAGCAAGTTGTCCCATTCCAACAGCTTGTTGTCAAGTATTTGGGAATGTTCATGAAATCATCTGAAATCAAGTTCAACTCAAGAAGCCTTTGCCTTTACCTTTAAATTACTTTAGAAAAAAATAAATTTGAAGAACAAACAGCTAGACATCTGTTTTTCTGGTGTTACTGATAGTTTTAGTATTCCTTACCTACAATATCGTGCAATATGAAAAATGCAATAATGATTAGCGAAGGATAATCACAATCATACATAAAGCTGATCCTCAATTTACAGCCATTCATTTATGACCATTCAGATTTATAATGGCCCTGAAAAAAGTTATCTATGACCAGTTAACAATTAATTTGCATGAGCAGTAAGGCAAACATAATGAACGGTAGCCCATGAAAACTTATCCTATAGCAGTTTTCAGATACCTAAGAATCTTTATAGCATTACTATGGATAACTTTTTGGAAATTTGTTCACAGTCACACTTTTGTAAGATATTTTAAAATTTTCATTAAAGAGCAGTTTATAAACTTTATTAAGGACTGTGAACAAATCCTTAGAAAGTTAGGCTACATAGAGAGTCAATCTGAAATGCCAGGGTTTTCGATGACTACACAGCTTCTATATTGGGAGAGGCAGATTTACCTCTGCACCCCAGATTAACTATCAACTTGAATGACTTGTAATTGGTATTAATTTCTATATCACTCTATAGAAAAGCAGCTATTTTAATTGCTTCTAAGGGTACATTAGAGTAAGTAGGCTAGGATCAGCAGATGTGGATTGTAAAATCTTAGTACAAACTAGATAGTAAGTGAATAAGACAAATAATTTTTTTGCCATCTGGTGGTTGTTGTGAGTGCTCATTGTCGACCTCAGGTCATATCAGATTCTGAGGAGGATGAGCCAGGCCCCTCTGAATACCCTGGGTCAGAGAGTTTGCCAGATGAAGCAGAGAGCAAGAATGAGGCAGAAAGTGACTTGAGTAAGCCTGAGGAACCACTAGAGGGGGTTGATGTGACAATAGAAACATAGAAACATAGAAGTCTGACGGCAGAAAAAGACCTCATGGTCCATCTAGTCTGCCCTTATACTATTTTCTGTATTTTATCTTAGGATGGATATATGTTTATCCCAGGCATGTTTAAATTCAGTTACTGTGGATTTATCTACCACATCTGCTGGAAGTTTGTTCCAAGGATCTACTACTCTTTCAGTAAAATAATATTTTCTCATGTTGCTTTTGATCTTTCCCCCAACTAACTTCAGATTGTGTCCCCTTGTTCTTGTGTTCACTTTCCTATTAAAAACACTTCCCTCCTGGACCTTATTTAACCCTTTAATATATTTAAATGTTTCGATCATGTCCCCCCTTTTCCTTCTGTCCTCCAGACTATACAGATTGAATTCATTAAGTCTTTCCTGATACGTTTTATGCTTAAGACCTTCCACCATTCTTGTAGCCCGTCTTTGGACCTGTTCAATTTTGTCAATATCTTTTTGTAGGTGAGGTCTCCAGAACTGAACACAGTATTCCAAATGTGGTCTCACCAGCATTCTATATAGTGGGATCATAATCTCCCTCTTCCTGCTTGTTAGTCAGGGGGGTAGTAATGACAGATCTGAGTTCTTTAAGAACTCTGGGGTGGATGCCATCTGGACCCATTGCCTTATTTATCTTTAATCGTTCAAGTTCTTCTAAGACATCGGCTTCTAAGATCACTGGAGCTGAATCCGTACAGCTGGAAGCAATGCTATATCCCTCTATAGTATTATTTTGTAAGGTGTCTTTTGAGAAAACTGAACAGAAGTAGCTATTGAAATGGTCAGCGATCTCCTTATTCCCATTAATGCATGTATTATTCCCGGTACTAAGCTTCGTGATGCCGCAGTTTTTCTTCTTCTTATCATTAATATATCTGAAGAAGGTTTTATCCCCCTTCTTTACAGATTTGGCAATTTCTTCCTCTTTTGAGGCTTTAGCAGCATATATTATCTGTTTCGCCTCATTCTGTCTCATTTTATATACCTCCTTATCAGCTATACTTCCAGACTCTTTATACCTCCTATAGGCAGCCTTTTTTTCATTGACTATAGCCCTTACATCATTGCTAAACCATAGCGGTTTCTTCTTCCTTTTACCTTTAGTTATTTGTCTTACATAAAGTCCAGTGGCTTTTAAGATGGCCTTTTTTAATACAGTCCACTGGATGCTCGCTCCTGCCATTTTATCCCTCCCCTTTAATTCATTATCTAAATATTCTCCCATTGCATTAAAATTTGTTTTTCTGAAATCCAATACTTTGGTTGCATTATAGGATTGCTCACAATGAGTTTTTACATCAAACCACAAACATAGATGGTCACTGTAACCTAAATTTTCTCCCACCTTGACATCTGAAACCCAATTCCCATTCGTAAAAACTAAATCTAGAATATTCTCCCCTCTAGTTGGTGTCTTAACCAGCTGTGCCAGAGCTGCTCCTGTAAAGGCCTCTACTATATTCTTACTTTTGCATGTAAGGGCACTGGGGATATTCCAGTCTACATCAGGCATGTTGAAATCACCCATAACCACAATATCTCCCTTTACTGCCATTTGGGTAATTTCATCCACCATCTTGTTGTCATATTCCTCGGATTGCCCTGGAGGCCTATAGATCACCCCAATTCTAATGACAGAACCTTCTTTATTTTGCATGCAAATCCAGAGAGTCTCTAGATCTTGACACGTATTTTGAATTAGTGTTGTTTTTAGACTTTCTTTAATATAAATGGCTACTCCACCTCCCCTTCTCTCTATTCTATCCTTCCTATACAGTGTATATCCTGGTATGGATATTTCCCATTCATTAGAATCCTTAAACCATGTCTCAGTTATGGCAACCAGGTCCAAATTATCTCTAGATATTATGGCCATTAATTCACAGAGCTTGTTGCTCAAGCTTCGAGCATTTGTGCACATTACCCGAAGAACATTATTTTTGTTATTAGTTTGCCCCTTATCATCAACAACTACATCTATATTATTTGCAGCTCCCTTTTCATAAGCTTCCAGAAACTGCTTTATCCTCATTGGTCGGGGACAGAAATCACCCACATCAGTTACATCTCTGTCCCCTTTACCTAGTTTAAATGCCTGTCCAAAAAAGTTCTGAATTCCTCACCGAGCACCTGGGTACCTCTGTATGATGGATGCAAACCATCCCTCTTAAACAACTCCCTATTAGACCCCCTACTGACATCATGACTTACATAGCCAAAACCTTCAGCTTTACACCACTGCCTTAACCACACATTAAACTCTCTGATACACGTTGTTTTATCCTCTTGGCCACAAACCGGTAACACCTCTGAGAAAGTCACTGAATCAGTTATTTTACCCAGCTCCACACTTAGACATTGAAAATCTCTTTTTACTACCTTAACATTTCTCTGGGACAAATCATTTGTGCCAAGATGCACCACCACATCAACGTTATTACCTTTACTCACAGTCTTAACAATGTTTGTAATCCGCCTCCTGTCCCTGCTGGCAGTGGCCCCTGGGAGACACCTCAGCACCTTAACCACATCCTTGCTCTGTCCCAAATCAACACCTCTAACGGTCGAATCACCCACAAGAAAATGTGTCCTCTTTTTATTTCTACTAACTGTACTTGATGGTTTGGTGACATTTACGACAACTTCCCCTTTGAACATCCCCTCATTCTCTGCCTGAGGGACCTTGCTAATATCTCCAACATCCTTACTATTTAAATCCACAAGAACACTATAGGAATTCGATACAGAGAGACCAAAATTGCTATGTTTTTGCTCAACTGCACGCAATCTTCCTGAATCGACAGTTGTCCACACAGCCCTCCTCCTCGGGGGGCACTGTGGAAGTGGAGGCTGGACACATGGCTGCATTACAGCACGTGGCTGGAACAATCTTTCCACTTCTGACTGCAAGCTACAAACTAAGGACTGCAATCTAGAGATCTCGCCATCTAACCTAGATGTCCTTATGCAAAGAGGGCAGTACCCCAAGTTCCACAAGGTACTACGGAAGACAACAGCCAAACAAATGTTACACTGCACCAAGCCAGTCATCTTAACAATGTATTGAAATACAAGTACTTAGCAGGAAAATCAACAACCCCTATTGCTACCAAACTTTGCTGATTTTGGTTTGTAGTTATATGATTCTCGCGCCGTTAGGCCACTACCTTCCTCTCCTTCTCTGTGATCTGAAGTGCAAATTAAAATGGCTTTTTCCTGCCTTTTATACTTCCCAGTCTAATCCTGCCCCAGCCTAATCTGATTGGTCTGTGTTTGAAAACAAACTGCTAATAAAATTGTCTGTAACAGCCAGTTATAAATGCCCCTTCTCCTTGAATTCAAAAAATGCAAATGCAAAAAGTAAACAGCACTACCTTCCTCTCCTTCTCTGTGATCTGAAGTGCAAATTAAAATGGCTTTTTCCTGCCTTTTATACTTCCCAGTCTAATCCTGCCCCAGCCTAATCTGATTGGTCTGTGTTTGAAAACAAACTGCTAATAAAATTGTCTGTAACAGCCAGTTATAAATGCCCCTTCTCCTTGAATTCAAAAAAATGCAAATGCAAAAAGTAAACAGCACTACCTTCCTCTCCTTCTCTGTGATCTGAAGTGCCCACATCCTCTGACTGGGACCACAATAGGGAAGTGGTCCCAGTCAGAGGATGAGGAAGACATGAGAGTGGAAAGTCAGTGGATTGACCCTCGCTATAGAAGATTGCTCAGAAGGTGAGAGGAATTACACAGTAAAAGGTATTAGCTAGAACAGTGGTCACCTGAATGTTTATAGCAGAGAGAGGGATAGAGGGAGGGAGAGGGAGAGGGAGAGATTTATTCCCTTTCTTGGGCCCCGCCTTGGAGCTTCCTGTTGCTGTGTAAGAGCTGGTATCCCATTGGTTGATGAAGGGGTCATGTGTAAATCCTAGGAGTTTGTCTGAGGTAAGTCTGGTTGAACTGTGGGCTGATGTATTTTATTTATTTATTTTATTTTTTAATTTGTCAATCAAGTATAGGATAGTAGTTTATATAAACATAACATAGAAAGTAATGATAAAAGAAGACAATAGGATAGTAGGACAGGGACGGGATGCACAATGGTGCACTTATTCATGCCCCTTACAGGCCTTTTAGAAAAGGGGAGATGTCAACTTCTCATCCCTAGGTGATTTCACAATGCAGTGAATCCTGTCATTAGATGGGTAGATGCCCTGAGGGCCAATGTCTTAATTCCATCACCTTGGAGCTGAAGTGAGGAGCAAGGAGCTTCAGAGAGCTGCTTTGTCTTTAAAAATTCTTTTCTCGTACAGGGAAATATAATATTCTGCCTTTTTAATATTTTGTAGAATATTTCATTCTTCTAAGAGGGGTGGGTACTAACTTTCTTCACTGTGCTAAAATGTTTTCTTGTGTTTCTCAAACATGCTTAATATTGCCAAGACAATAGCTTGCTTTCCCTATTAAATTGTATCCAATATGATCATGGCACTCTTGCCCTTCTTCACATGATACAAATCTTTACTATGGTTCTCATGATGTATGATTGTGTTATGCCTTGTTCTGCCATGTCAGCTCTTACTCTGTAATTAATAAGATCTGATCTGTTGCAGCACCAGTGGCTTTGGAATTGAAATTAAAAGTTGTCTGCGCACCACAGAACACATCTGCTTCATGGCATTATTCAAATTAACTTCAAGAGATTGACTCCATTTTACTGACATCAAATTCAATGAAATGCAAAAAACCCTAGAAGCCTATTTGAATACTTGTTAGAAGATCACTTTTAAAAGCCCTTTCCTCAATTAAATAAATGACACAAACAATTTCTTTTAATATGCTGTAACAGAGACAGGCTATTTCAGACATATAATAATCCAATAACCAAATGGGTTTCTGCTCTGAAATGGCTAAGAGCACACCAGAAGGCTAGAGACCTGCCAGGTTCTCAAAGGACTGCAATGCTTCCCCCTCCCCCCCCCCCAAAAAAAAACGTTGGCAAATCTCTCTCTTTATAATTTTCCCAACCCTCTTAATTTTTTAACCCAAGTGGCAGTTCTACAGAGAGGTATCTTGGCAAAGTTCTCTTGGCAGGGCAAATGAGAAGTGAGACAGAAAAAAAGCATTTGCAAAAGAGAAGGGGCTTCAGTGTGGAACTCAAAGACTTGGACATCTTCTAAACACTCACCTTCTTTTTTGTCACCAGGCAGATCTCCCAACTGGATTCATACTATGTGTCATATAACTATGCTATAAGGACAAGCAACCAGGTCTATGATGACATTTGTGTCCTTTAGCTATCTCGTCTCACAAGAATGCCCATTCAGACATAGGTCCAGCCCAATATTTACTCCATTATGCTAATTGCCTATTAACAGAGAAATCTGAGGGAAAGAATTGGTTTAAGAATACCAAATGATTAGAAAAATAAAATGTGCCGTAATAGCACATGCTACTGCACACTGAAAGAGAAGTGGAGCCCTGCTAGTGAAAAATGAGGTCATCAAATAATAGGGTACTTGTAAAATAATAAAATGCAAGAGAATTTGGGCTGATGCTAGCTTTTCTCAAAGTACAAAATTACAAGATATCTTTAATTGACTGGAGAACCTTAATCTCATGTTGCATTCGTAAGACTGTCAGTATGAACTAGAGACATGTTCAAATATGTAAAGTTTAGGATAGCAGTAGCAATATTGTGGTGATGCAAAAGATAATCACCCTCATTTTTGAGAGAGAAAGAAATTCAGCTCCATCCAGTAAAAATTATTTTTACTTTGCCTTTAAAATAAAACTTGTTAAACATTGTTTTTGATATCCATTAAATTTACAAGAATCCTCTTCAGTTTTGGTTGGTCATCTAAATTATCTTGATGGATAATACTAAAACAAAGTAATTATAAGGAAAGTTACTGACAATAACATCTCTGTTGGGTAGAAAATGTAAAATACAAATGAAGCCTAATGAAATACTCATTAAGGGAAAATGGTCTCCTGAGCTTTATACTCTTATTTTCACTGTTTGAATCTACAGTAGTCCCTCGCTCTATCGCGCTTCACCTGCCGCGGCTTCACTTCATCGCGGGTTTTGAAGTCAGCTTCATTTGAATGATTTTACCACACAAACAAGCGCTAGAATCCCCCAGCGGGACTCCCAAATGATGAGCGGGGCGGGGACTGAGCTCCGGCGGAGGCCCGTCCCCTCGTTCAATCCCCCTCGCCAGTGCCGAAAGGAAAAAAAAGAAAGGAACACGACGCGGCGGGGATTTCCAGACTGGGCTCGAGGGCGGAAGAGGAAGTGCTCGAGGGCGGAAGAGAGAGAGAGAAAAAAAGAAACAGCCGGGGCAGCTCACCAGGGACTTTACAGCCGGGGCAAGGCAAAAAACACAACATTTGGCCGAACTGCTGCAAAGAACAGAGTAAGTAGTAGTGGGGAGGAAAGGTTAGCCGGCCGTTGCTCGCCTCCAGGCATCCGGAGCTGGTGGGAAGGAGGATAAATTCCCCATCGCGGATTTCACCTATCGCGGCAAGGTCTGGAACGTAACTCCCGCGATAGGTGAGGGATTACTGTATTCCATTTCAGTCTCACTTTCCAGAGCTGAACATATATTATTGCCAATGCCATAGTGATCGTGCTCTGCCTTCATTTATCTTCCAGATGTTTATTTTGTTTATTAAGTAAACTTTTTTTTCACAGATATTTTATCTGTGTTAAGGTAGTTCTCAACTTACCATCACAATTGAGATCAAAATTTCCATTGCTAAGCAAGGTGGTTGTTAAGTGAGTTGCAGCTGATTTTATAACATTTTTTGCCATGTTTGTTAAATGAATCAATGCAGTTGTTAAGTGAATCACATGTTCATTAAGCAAATCCAGGTTCCCCATTGACTTTACTTGTTGGAAGTTGGCTGGGAAGGTCACAAGTGATGACCACATGACTCTATGATGTCACCACTATCATAAATACTGTACATGCTAGTTGCCAGCACTTGATTTTTGATCATATGACGGTGAGGATGCTGTGAGGGTCCTAAGTTTGAGGACTTGACATAAGTCACTTATTCAGTGGTGTTATAACATTGAATGATTGTTAAATGAGAAGTTTTACAGTATGTTGATGACTACCTATAATACCTATTTTAACTTTCTCATATAATGTTCTATATTTTGTCTCTTTTCTAATCTCAACCAATTTCACTATGTTAAGAAATGCTATTGACAAACAGTTATATTGGTGCATACACGTCCATGTGTGCACATGCGTGCACACGCAGAGAGAGAGAGAGAGAGAGAGAGAGAGAGAGAGAGAGGGTCTGGTTTTGACTACAGAATCTTAATCTTATGTTGCATTAGAGAGAATGTTATCATGAAGTAGAGGAAAGTTGTATTTATAATTATAAGAAATAACAAATTGCCATCAAGTTGCGTTCTTTACTATTCTCCCCCCTTCCCCCCATTCCACAGGTCTCTTTCTATGGATGGATGTGAGAAGAAAAGGCCCTGTGTTTTCCAACTGAGGTGCCTTTTTAATAAGCAATTCTAGGAAATTGTACCCAAAATTCTAGTCTGAGAAATGTTTTCTCATTAACGAATTAGCACTATTATAATAAATTAATAAAAACTACTAAATAGTGGATCAGACAGTGAAATATTTCCAAATAAATAGGGATGCCTTCCTTGGATTAGAGGTCCTTGAGCTCAGTCAGATCCCTATCATGATACTGCCATTCTTTTGGGGAAGGAAGGGGTCCTGGATGTATTATTTAGTTTATTGCTTTTTTCCTCACCCCCTCACAGCCTGTAACCTTTCACTTTATAACCTTTATCTTGGAGCCTAGCTGTCCTGTGATTCTCACCTTTTGAGGAATGTATGGTATCACATTTTCAGGACAGCTGTTACAATAACATCTCCACACCTGCGGATTGGCTGAATCCACATTGGACTGAAAGGAGGGGTTTCTACTTACTTTATCCTAACTAAATTGCTTGAGGGAACCTCAGAGTCTGGGATGGAACTGGAGCTGGAAGTCCTATCTGACCAGGAGGAGCTGACCGAGGAATTGCTGAGGGAAGATTAATTCGAAAGGAACATCACTTGAATCATGATGGAAATCTTGGACAATCTGAACATCCAAGAAGAACTGGACTGCCAATAGGGGTTGTGGTGGTGGCTGAACTGGCAACAGCTGCTGATGAAGCCAGAGCTGCCTCTTCAGACCCAGCAGCAGCTGATCAAGCCACTGCTGCTGCAGGGGCAGCAGCTGTCCCAGAGAATCCACCCCATGCAGCACAAGCACCAGCAAACATTTCTGGCCAGCCCAGAGTCCTGCAATTAGAGAGGAAATCCCTCACTTGTGGTAAAGTATGATGGAGGCCCTCAATAGCTGGGATTTTTCCTGGCACAAGTTCTCACCTATATGCAGGAATACAGGTAGAATTTCCAGATTCAGGGAGAGTAAATCGGAATTTTCATCTTAGCCCTGGAAGGGCCAGCTGCCCAGTGGATGGTGACCCTCCATAATGCTGATGCCCCTTAACTGCAGAATTTCAATCATTTCATGATAGCTTCATTGAGGACTACAAAGCCCATGATTGCATCAGGATTGTGAAGCAAGGATGCCAGCTGGTTGCAGAATACACCAAGGAGTTCCGAGACCTTGCCTGCCATATGGATTGTCCAAAAGACATCCTGGTGAGCTGTTTTAAAGATGGGCTGAATGATGACCTCTAAACCACCTGCCTCGCCTGAGGTAACTCTAACCTATTGCACAAGTGATACCTCATAGTGGAAGAGGCAGGGAGAGCTTGGAAAAGATCCCCACCCCAGGGGAAGTGGGAACCCTTCAAACTGCAAACCGCCTTGGTGCTGAAGCCATCTGCCTGCTTCAAGTGTGGAAAGATAGAGCATCGCACAGCAGTGTCATTTGAAAATTGCGACCAGAAAGCCTGAATGTCTGTCAGGAGGAAAAGCCACAAAATCAAACTCCCCCAAGGGAAAGAAACCACTTTAAGAAGCAGAGAGGATGCAGAGATTCCCCCCTACAACCCCGGGGTCATCTGAAAGTGACCTAGACGATGACTGGCTGGTAAGCAACCCAATTGAACCACTGATCCTGCCCTTAAGATTTTTCATCCCCAGTCGAGATAAAAAAGTAAAAATCTTGACATTACTGGACTTGGGGTGCACCCGATGCTTAATTAGCCCAATCAAAGTGGGAAAGTTGGGGATTCACCTAAGGAAGCTAAAAAAAACCATCACGTTCTGCCAGTTAGATGGATCGGGGGGGGGGGGGAGCAGCCATCTTTGCCACAATATCTGATGGAGTTAGAGACAAGTCATTGCAAGATGCAAAGTTGTCTGACTGCCTTCGCAGTGTTTATTGCTTTTTGTACAGGTTTCCAAGCAGCAAAAGGTAAAAGAAAGTAACAGCATTTTTATTAGTGAATTCTCCTCATCAAGAACATCCTGTTCATACAACCTAGATGAGATCACATACCAGCCAGGGATATTATTCTATATCATACCGCCTATGTGAAGTAGGTGAGATCATGTAGTTATGAGAGGCCCATTTGAGGTAGGCAATTTGCTGCACACAACCTCCACATGGCCTCTATCTCTACATGTACCTCACAAATAAACATGGGAAACCATAATAAAATGCTTCCATTTATAGTGACAACCAAAATGGAATGACTGCAAGTCTAGGGCTCATATGGTTCAGGAAATGGAATCCCAAAGTAAATTGAAAGCAAGGGACCGTAAAATGTTAAGGGAACCTAACTTTCACTGAGGACCAAAAGGAGAAAACTGAGGAAGGTGCCAACAAAGAAACAGCAATGGATTGCACCAACCCAGGGCATACCAAAAAGAGTACAGAGATTTAGCCAAAGTTTTCAGCAAATAAGCCTCTGATGAACTCCCCCCCCCCACTGCTTCACAGATTGTACCATCAAAATTGTACCAACTTCCGAAACCAAAAATGTATAGCATGTCCCACCAGAAACTAGATGAACTGAGAGCTTTCATTGATAAAAAAAAAATCTATCAAAGGGATTAATCAAACCTACCTGGCCAAAAATCACTGCTCCAGTACTATTTCATAAGAAAAAAGACTATAGAAATCTCAACACTGTAAGTTTAGAAAATGTGTAACCCCCTCACTTTATGAAACACCCAGACTCAAAAAAGCCATTTATCATACAAATGGATGCCAGTGACGTAGCAATAGGAACTCTCCTGCTTCAAAGAGAGAGAGAGAGAGAGAGAGAGAGAGAGAGAGAGCAGCTACAACCGTGTGTTTATATGTCCAAAAAGTTAGCTGAAACTTAACAGAGATGAACCATTTGGAAAAAGAAAATTAATAACTATACTGAAGCAAGTCCCAAGAAGAGTGAGAGAAAGCAGGAGGGACTACTATTTTTTAACCAAAATCCTAATTAAAGAAAACATTACCTTCCATTGGCTTGTACCCAAGGGACTTTCTCTGTACTGGCAGGCAGAAAGAGTGAAAATAGAAAACACTGAACAAGCCAGAAAATTTTATGAAACAAGTGGAATTCGTAACCTCGAGCAACCAAGCAGAGCAATAACCATAAGGAGAGAAGAAGAGAAGGAAGCGAGCAGCACCGCCCAGGGGAGTGAGGATGAGCAAGGAGCACGTGGAAAACAACCACAGCGCGAATCTAAAGATCCCAAGCAATATTACAAATGACAGTACCAGGAGATTTGAAAATCTTCTCAGTAAACATAAATGGACTTAATGAACCGAGGAAAAGGAATCAAATATTTTCTAAACTCAAAAAACAAAAAGCACAAATTGTGATCTTACAAGAAGTACATATTAAGAAGACAAATAGAAAATTACTACTAAATTCTAAAATTGGGAATACATATACAAGTTTGACGAACCAAAAAAAAAAGAGGTATTGCAATATACGCTAAAAATTCAATAAATTCCAAACAATTATATGCAGATCAGGAGGGAAGAATTTTAATTGTACAGGTAAATACTGATGCAAAACCCCTTGTTATTGTTTCCATTTACGCCCCGAATGAAAACCAAACGAACTTTTATAAACAATTATACCAAAAAATAAATGAACTAAATATTGAAAATATGATAATAATTGGGGACTTCAATGCCATTTCAGATAGGTTACTAGATCATTCAGGGAAGAAAAAAGATAAGAAAAAGAAAAGTATCTTACCTACTACTTTTCAGAAAATGAGATCAGAGCTATTATTAAACGATATTTGGAGGGAAAGACATCCTTCAACAAGGCAATACACATTCTACTCTAATCCCCATAAAATTTGGACTAGAATAGATATGGCCTGGGCTTCTAAAACAACTGCAGAACAAATTAGAGAAATTGAGATAAATACTAATACTTGGGCTGACCATAGCCCTATAGTGATATATTGGAAGAATAAAAAGAGACAGATAAATTGGCAGATGAACAGGAATATTATAAGAGATAAACAATATAAAGAATGGATAGAAAAAGAATTAGGAATCTTTTTTAAATGTAATAAAAATTCAGAGACCTCTTTTCAAAATTTGTGGGATACAGCTAAAGCATATATTAGAGGATTAACGATCTCTTATACAGCAAAGAAAAATAAAGAACGAAGGATAGAATATGAACAATTGACTATTGAGTTGAAACAACTTGAGCTAGTATTTCAACACAATACTAAAGACTACAAGATTAAGAGAAAAATGGATTTAACTAAGCATAAAATAAAACTTATTGAACAAAAGCTAATAGCAGAAAAGATTAAAAGGGCCAAACAGCAGTATTTTGAACATGCTAACAAACCAGAAAGATGGCTCGCATATAAACTAAGAAAGTATAGACAATCAAAAATAATTAAAGAACTGGTAGATGACAACGGTATCAAAAAATATAGAAGTGAGGAAAAAGCAAAAATAGTACAAGATTTTTATAAAGAACTATATAAGAAAGAAGACATTAAAGAAGATGAGATCTTTATGTACCGTATTTTTCGCTCCATAAGACGCAGTTTTTTTCCTCCCAAAGTAGGATTAAAAATCAGCCACGTCTTATGGAGCAAAGATGCAGGCAGGGAGGGGGGGAGGCGCTGGAGCAGAGGGGAGGGGCGGCGATATACTCATCTGGAGACCGCCACCTCTGTCGCCGCCTCTCCTCTTCCCAACCCCGAAGAGAGCCGCCTTTCGGCCTCCGGAAGTGCTGGGCCGGGGGACGCCTCCACCCCGCAGGTTTAGGAGGTGGAGCGGCACCGGAGGAGCGTTGGCGGTTCCGAGCCTTTGGGAAGGCTACGGGAATCGCTTCAGGAGGCGGGGAGGTCTCGAAGACCCAAAACCCAGCCAGGCGCTCGCAGCCGGCCGCCGCCTGTGCAAAGTTTGGCTGCGAACTCGGCTGGCTAGCTGCTGCCTGGCCCCCTCCCTCCCGGAGGAGGGTCTCCCTTCGCACCACCAGCGGCGCTCCCCCCGCCAGCCAGCCAGCCAAGCCCCGCGCCCGCCGGAGCCAGCTCTTCGCTCTCCCCCCGCCGCCCGCCGCATTTGCAGGAGATGGGGAGGGTCGGGCGGCCCGCCAAGGCCAGGAGGGACGCCGCTGTCCCCCCTTCCCTCTCTCCGCCCGCCGCTGCGCCTCCTGCTGAGCCCCCTCGGCCCCGCGCGGCGCCTGTCAGAGGAAGCTGCCCTGTCCCGGCCAGGATCCGGGGGCGAGGTCGTCGGGGTTTGAGGGGCCCTAAACTGCCCACAGCAGAAAAACAGAAAAAATAAGGGAGAAAGAAAGAGAGAGAAAGGAAGAGGAGAGATAGAAAGGGGGTGACAGAAAGAGGGAGAGATAGAGAAGGAGAGAGAGAAAGAGAGAGATACAAAGAGAGTGAGTGAGAGAAGGAGAGATAAGAGAGAGAAAGAAAGAGGGACAGAGAGAAAGAAAGAGAGGGACAGAGAGAAAGAAATAGAGGGACAGAGAAAGGGAGAGGAGAGATAGAAAGGGGGAGAGAGAGAAGGAGAGAGAGAAAGAGAGATACAAAGAGTGAGTGAGAGAAGGAGAGATAAGAGAGAGAAAGAAAGAGGGACAGAGAGAAAGAAAGGGACAGAGAGAAAGAAAGAGAGGGACGGAGAGAAAGAAAGAGAGGGACAGAGAGAAAGAAAGAGGGACAGAGAGAAAGAAAGAGAGGGACAGAGAGAAAGAAAGAGAGGGACAGAGAGAAAGAAAGAGAGGGACAGAGAGAAAGAAAGAGGGACAGAGAGAAAGAAAGAGAGGGACAGAGAGAAAGAAAGAGAGGGACAGAGAAAGGGAGAGAGAGAAAGAGAAAGAAAGGTAGAGAGAAAGAGGGAGAGAGAGAAAGAGAAAGAAAGGTAGAGAGAAAGAGGGAGAGATAGAAAGAAAGAAAGAGAGAGGGGGGCTTGTTTGTATATTTTCCCAATTCCCCTAGGGCAGTGTTATTGTAATAAATATTTTAGCCTACTTTTTGGCTCAAAATATTTTTTTTCTATTTTCCTCCTCTAAAAACGAGGTGCGTCTTATCAGCAGGTGCGTCTTATAGAGCGAAAAATACGGTATTTAAATTCACTAGATTTACCACAACTAACAGAAGAACAACAAGCAAGGTTAGATAGTTTAATTACAATACAAGAACTGCAGACAACTATTAAAAAACAAAAGAATAATAAAGCTACAGGGCCGGACGCTATCCCGGCGGAATGGTATAAAATAGAAAGTGATGTAATAATAAATAATATGTTGGAAATTTTTAATGAAAGTGTTATGGATGGTAAAATACCAAAATCTTGGTCAGAATCGTTAATAACATTAATTCATAAGGCTGGGATAGACAAAGATAAAATACAAAATTATAGACCTATATCACTATTAAATGTCGATTATAAAATATTTACTTCAATCTATGCAGAAAGACTAAAAAAGATCTTAGAAGAGATAATACATCAGGACCAAAATGGATTCCTACCGGGTAGGGAAATTAAAAACAATCTTAGAATGGTTATTAATTCACTGGAATATTATGAACAACACCCAGAGAAACAAATGTCCTTGATGTTTTTGGACGCTAAAAAAGCATTCGATAATGTGGACTGGACATTTATTAAAATGCAATTGAACCAAATGAGATTTGGCACCAAATTTGTGAATCTGATTGATGCCATATATTCTAAACAGACAACGAAAATTATACTAAATAATGAACAAATGGAAAAATTTGAAATCTTTAAAGGAGTTAGACAAGGATGTCCAATTTCACCTTTATTGTTTATTTTATCCCTAGAAATCTCAACACTGTAAGTTTAGAAAATGTGTATCCCCCCTCCCCTTATGAAACACCCAGACTCAAAAAAGCCATTTATCATACAAATGGATGCCAGTGACGTAGCAATAGGAACTCTCCTGCTTCAAAGAGAAAGAGAGAGTGAGAGAGAGAGACCAGCTACAACCGTGTGCTTATATGTCCAAAAAGTTAGCTGAAACTTAACAGAGATGAGCCATTTGGAAAAAGGAAGCATATGCAGTGCACTGGGCACTCTCCTGACTTGGAGACACTTCCTAGAGAGAAATAAAATCCCATTCGAAAATTGGACTGATAATAAAATCTGGAGGCCCTTAAGACCCCATGGAAACTTCCCCCCCATACTTCAAATGTTTCAATTTTATTCTCAAATATTTCCCAGGAGGGAAAAATATTTTTTGGGATGTGCTATTGAAAAAACCTCAATATAATAGCACAAAAACTGGAATAGTGAAGCCTTTTTGTCCAAGCTGTCCAAATAGCAGCAAAAGTGATCACCACAGCACAATCCAAACAGGAGTTGCTTACAGACAATTACATCACCCAGACTTTTAAGCAAGCCTTGGTTAAAGATGAATGGTTTCAAATGGACAAAAATACCTGCTTGCTTAAAGACAACTTAGCTTGGGTGGGAGGAAAACTACCGTATATACTCGAGTATAAGCCGACCCGAGTATAAGCCGAGGCACCAATTTTTGCCACAAAAACTGTGAAAACTTATTGACCCGAGTATAAGCCGAGGTTAGAAAATGCAGTGGCTACTGGTAACTTATAAAAATAGAAACCAATAAAATTACATTAATTGAGACATGTTTTAGAATATTTATTTTAAAGAAAACCAGTAAACTAGCTTTAAGCGATCAAGAGATGAATGGGTGAATGAATGGACGGAGGGTGGGAAGGAAGGAAGGAAAGAGGGAAGGGACAGGAACAGAGGAAGGAAGCAAGGAAACTTATGAAAGGGGAGAGTAAGAGAGGAATGAGTGAAGGGAGGGAGGGAGGGAAGAAGGTGGGAAGGAGAAAGAGAAGAAGAAATAGAGGAAGGGAAGGTAAAAGAGAGAAAGAAAAAGAGAAAGAAAGAAAGAAAGAAAGAAAGAAAGGGGGAAGGGACAGGAACAGAGGAAGGAAGGAAGGAAACTTATGAAAGGGGAGAGTAAGAGAGGAATGAGTGAAGGGAGGGAAGAAGGTGGGAAGGAGAAAGAAAAGAAGAAATAGAGGAAGGGAAGGTAAAAGAGAGAAAGAAAAAGAGAAAGAAAGAAAGAAAGAAAGAAAGGGGGAAGGGACAGGAACAGAGGAAGGAAGCAAGGAAACCTATGAAAGGGGAGAGTAAGAGAGGAATGAGTGAAGGGAGGGAGGGAAGAAGGTGGGAAGGAGAAAGAAAAGAAGAAATAGAGGAAGGGAAGGTAAAAGAGAGAAAGAAAAAGAGCAAGAAAGAAAGAAAGAAAGGCAACTTCAAAGAAAGGCTCATCTCTCACTCTCTCTCTCTTTCCCTCTTTCTCTTTCTCTCCCCCTCTTTCTCTCACTCTCTCTTTCTCACTTTCTCTCTATCTCAGTGTTTCCCAACCTTTTTTGAGCCGCGGCCGTTAGCCCGGCTGATTTTTCCCTGCTGCCGTTTTCGCGCAAAACTGTCCTGGATTCCCGGATCGCTCGCTTCTCCGGCATCGCGCCTTTTCAATGCCGTCAGAGGGGCGCGTCAGCGGCTTCCGGAGCACAGGGAAGGGCTTAAGCCGCCGTCTTTTCCCCGTGGGAGCGCCAGACCTCTTGTCTGCCCGGCCCGAGGCACGAAATCGCTGCTTATGCCAGGCGGCTCGCCTGGAACACAAGCAATGCCGCCTGGCATAAGCAGCGATTTCGTGCCTCGGGCCGGGCAGACAAGAGGTCTGGCGCATCAGAGGGGCGCGTCAGCGGCGGGACCCGGCCGCCCCCCCCCCACGTAGAAGCCAAGCCCCCCCCAGCCGAGCCTGGTGGCAAGCTCGCCCCCAACCCCCGGAGATCGAGCGCATGAAGAGGCATCTCTCGCCTTCTGCCACGGCGGAGGAAGGCGAATGCGGCTTGGAAGCTGGGAGGGGGGGGGCAGAAGAGCTTCCAAGCCGCATTCGCCTTCCTCCGCCGCGGCAGAAGGCGAGAGATGCCTCTTCGTGCGCTCGATCTCCGGGAGTTGGGGGCGAGCTTGCCACCAGGCTCGGCTGGGGGGGGCTTGGCTTCTACGTGGGGGGGGGGGGGCGGAGGCCGGGTCCGGCTCCCACCGCTGACGCGCCCCTCTGACGGCGTTTGGCGGCTTCCCCGTGGGAGCGCCAGACCTCTTGTCTGCCCGGCCCGAGGCACGAAACCGCTGTTTATGCCGGGCGGCTCGCCTGGAACACAAGCAATGCCGCCTGGCATAAGCAGCGATTTCGTGCCTCGGGCCGGGCAGACAAGAGGTCTGGTGCGTCAGAGCCCCCCCCCCCACGTAGAAGCCAAGCCCCCCCCAGCCGAGCCTGGTGGCAAGCTTCCGCCCCCCTCCCAGCTTCCAAACCGCATTCGCCTTCCTCCGCCGCTGCTGGGCTGCGCGTGGCGGGAGAAGCCCGGACAACGCCGGAGCGCTTTCCCGTCGCGCCTTCCAAAGCAGCGCTGGGCGAAAGAGAGCCTTCCTCCGCCGCCGCCAGCCGCGGTTCCGAGTGGGGCTGCACCCTCTCTCTCTTCTTCCCCGCGACTGCCCCGATGGCGTGCGAGGGGAAAAAGGCAAGGGGAAGCCGGCAAGGTGGGGGGGGGGACTCGTGAAGCAGGAATCCACCCCCCGACCTCACCATCGCCTTTTCCCCCCTCGCACGCCATCGGAGCAGTTGGCTGGCGCCTTTGCTGGAGCCAGGGAAGGGAAGGCACCTGCAAGAAGACTGAAGCTCCAGCTCTAAGAGCAAAGGCAAAGGGCTGGCGTCTTTGCTAGAGCTGGGGAGGAGGCAACTGCCCCACTCTTGCCACAGCCGCTTCGGTTGGAGCGCCCTTTGCCGCCGCACTTTGCCCTTTCCCACACCCGCCCAAGCCAGCAATGTCTGACAGGCTCCCGCGGTGCACCCTCTTGTGGTGATCCGGCGCCCTCTTGTGGTGACCCGAGTATAAGCCGAGGTCGGGTTTTTCAGCCCATTTTTGGGGCTGAAAAACTCGGCTTATACTCGAGTATATACGGTATATGTCTCGAACAGTCAAAGACTACACCTTATGGCATCGTATCATGACTCCAAACTAGCTGGGCACTTTGGATTTGTAAAAACCCTACACTTTATCAAATGACAATTGTGGAGGCCATCCCACAAGAAAGATATAGAAAGCTACATGAGCAGTTGCCCTGTCTGTGCAGCAGCGAAAAGCAGACAAGGAAAAAACCCTGAACATTTACAAATTGTTGCTGAACCTTCAGCACCCTGGAGAGAGAAAACACAGACTATTAAACCCACAGACTATTACCAAAAACACAATAATGGACCTGAAAACAATAACGAGCGACTGCGAGCAGTTTGGTAAGAAAGTCAAAGCAATAGGTGCGCAAGTAGTCTTCTCATCTATACTTCCAACAAGACAACAACATCTAGCAAGAGAACAAAGAATTCTTCAAGTGGACATTGACTAAAGGGTTGTGTCACGAAAAGATTTTTGGATTCTTGGACCATGGGCTATATTACCTCCAAGATGGACTGTTGGTAAAAGAAGGATTACACTTCATGAAGACTGGGAAGAATGTCCTCAGAAAATGATTGGTAGATCTTGTCAGGAAGACTTTAAACTAAAACTGAGCAGGGAGGGTGACCAATCTACAGGACCACTAGGATCTAACTCCAAGCAAGGACCTTTAGTAAGCAAGACAGATAACGAATTAAAGAGGGATGGGACTGAAGACAAACTCAAACTCCAAACAGGAGTCACAGAAAACACACCCAGAACTCAAATGCCTTTATACAAATGCACAAAGCCTGGGGAACAAACAGGGTGAACTGGAAATATTAATGCTTGAAGATAGACATGACATGGTTGGAATAACAGAAATTTGGTAAGATGAAACCTACAATTGGAACACACAGATAAAAGGATACAAACTCTTCCCAAAAACCCCAACAACAGATCACACAAAAATTGAGGTGGAGTTACACTGTACATAAAGGACCACTACATGTAACCAAAGAAGAAACCCCTTAGAATGCATATGGATCAACATAAAAGAAAAAAGAATGACCCAATACTAGGAGTATATTATAGGCCACCAAATCAAACAGAAAAAATGGTAATCTTTTTTACTAACCAGCTAATGAACATATATAGGAAATACACAGCAATAATAATGGAAGACTTCAATTACCTGGATATCAACTGGAACACTAGCTCTAAAAAACTAGAAATCAAACAGATTTCTAAGCAGCCTTGCTGACAACTTTATTGTCCCAAAAGTGGAGGAGGGAACTAGAGGAACAGCCATATTGGACTTAAAACTCACAGAGGCAAAGTGATAGAAGGAGTCAAAACTGCAGAAACATTGGGTGAGATTGACCAAGCCATGCTAAAATTCACCATAACATAAACACAAATAATTGAACACAATGACATCAAAATCCCAGATTTTAGAAAAGCGTATTTCAACAAACTCAGAGAAAACCTGGGAAATATTCCTTGGATGAAAGTCCTAGAGGGTAAAACTACTCAAGAAACCTGGAAGACTCTGAAAAATACAATAAAAAAAAATCCAGAACAGTACAATACAAATGAGAAGGAGAAACAAGAAATCCAACAGGAAACCAGCATGGCTACGCAAGGACTTCACCGACAAACTGAATGAAAATAAAAAAGGGAAATACCAAAAAAATGGAAAAAGGGAAGCATTGTCATGCTGGATATTGCCAGGCACAGAGACATTCAGTAATTAAAGAGTTAACATGTGTGCCGTTATTAATCACTCCCATATTCCACGTCATATCCCACATATCACTTCCGTCCTCATGGACTTGTAGTTCTGCTTTTGTTCCGTTCCTCTCCAGACGCCATTATGTAAGCTGCTTATATTATTTTGTCTCTCAAGACATAGTTTCATTTCTGTTTTATAAATAAAGAAATGCTTGTTTTGATTAACACTGCTTGGATCTCTTAAATCCATCACCTCCACGGGAGTAGAAGTTCAAATGGACTTTTGCTATCCGTGACATGGCAGCAGATGGATGGCTGTGCCTTAATTAATCAAACTTGATATGCCTGCAAAGAAACGGAGATACTATCCTTCAGCAACAGAAGCAGGCATGCCAACCCCAGCAGAAGCAATTCCTGCCCCCCTCACGGGGGAAATTGCTACTGAAAGAATTTCACCTCTTGCTGAGATCGAAGAAGTTTCTGGTGAGTCACACCCCCTCATGGGAAATTTACTTACTTTAACAGAAAATATTATGTTATTAGAAAGTTCAGAGCGACAGACAGAAGAAATAAATTACTGTGAATCAGATAAGCTTTCAGCTGAATTAGGAGCACGGCCAAAAATGAAAGTACTTAATGAGGACCAGATGTTCTCAAAACACTCTGAATCAAGTATACAGGAAAGCCAACTTTCACTGGCAGACATTAATCTCCCAACAGCGAAAGCTCTTGCCAAAGATCTGCAGAGAGACATCCAAATAGCTCAGGATTATCTCTCCAACTTTTATGTAAACAGAAAATCAACTGCCCTTACAAAGAGTGAAAATGATTTAATAGATTTCTATTGCACTCAGATAACTAAGAAAGAAGAGAGGCTAAGTGAATTGAGAAATATGCAAATGATGTTTTGTCAAGGGGAAATGCATAAGTTATTAGAAGCAAGAAAGATGGAGTCTGTGGAGGGGCAAGCTCCCTATTTCAAAAGCATTGACGTCATGCATACCTTGCCATCCAAAGAACTTGGTGCAGTGCCATCCAGTGGCCAAACTGAGAATTTACCTAAACCAATTTCATTTTCAACCCAGATGAAAAATGATACTGCAGTGCCACCTGGTGGCCATATTAAGCAATTGCACCAAAATGTCCTTTTCATGTCAAAAGACTCTGAAATGTTACCCAGTGACCATTTTAAGCAATTTAGGTCACCAGAAAATTTATATGGCCAGAAAAATGTTAATTTCTGCCAGAAAGATTTCTTTTTAGCTAATCAAATGAATCAAGGAGCTTCAACAGGACAACTCTACACTGCAGACAAAGGAAGGTTTGTATCTCAACACACATTTTTGCAGCAAATACCCCAATGAAGCCAAGGAGCGCAATTTTCACAGGTACAACCGCCACAAGTTTCTACTATGCCCATGCAATTGCCACAACCAATTCAACCAGTGCAATTGCTGCAGATTCCACTTCAGCCAGCACAACCACTATTGGCACCACATCCTCAACTACAACAACTGATGCCAGCTGCAATTCAAAGACAATTCTCTACCTTGGCACCATTGCAAGGTGAGTCTCAATTAAGGAACAGTGGGTGGAATTATAAGATGTGGTTACACCAAATTAGACTTATATTAGCTGCAGAAGGGGTTGACAACATGACTTTCAACCTGCCAAATAGACTCTGGACAAAAGAAGAAAGATCCTTAGATAGAAGAGCGACTATTTTGATTCTTATGCCTCTTGATACCGATTTATCAGTTAGATTTTCACTTGATAATACTGCAAATGTTGTGATCACTGCCTTAGATGAACTGTACCGATCTATTTCAGCCGAGGGAACATGTCTATTGTTCACTGACTTTTTCAATACAAAACTAAAACCTGGAGAGAAAATTGCTCCACACTTATCAAAACTCTTGGCAATGCAAAAGGAATTGGCAGAAAGAGGATACAACATTGATCACCTACAAATGACCATGGCAATCATCTCGTCGCTAAATGAGGACTGGAAAGAGGCTATTACAAAGTGCCATAGTATACCTCTACCTCAACATACCACATCCAGAGTTTGCCAAATCTTAACTGAAGAAGAAGTCATTATGGAACGCAGGCTTAAATCCAGAACAGCTACTACTAGGGCTCCAGCGAGTCGCGGTTACCAACAAAGAAGTAACCAATCCAGAAGAACAGATTTTCAATGCTCTCAATCTGCTGATTCTCAACGCTCTCAATATCCTGTCCAGCCCAGAGGAATAGGTCCCAGAGGCGGCAGACGCAGGGGTTCCAGTCATAGTTCCCTCTAAGCTGAGCAGTGAGCAATCGCTCACTTAAAAATCATCATCAACTCAGAGTTTTCCAAACCTGCCCAGAAGCCAAGAGGGAAAGAGTGAGAGGGAAGGAGAGAGAGAGGAAGAGAGGGAGAGAGAGAAACAGATAGAAAAAAGAGAGGAAGGAAAAGAGAAAAAAAAGAATGGGAGTAAGGAAGAGAGAAAGAAAATCAACATCTAGTTTGAAACTAGCTCAACTATTTAAGTGGCATTTTGATATTGATAGAGTTGCCCTATTATGAGCTCACTGTTATAGACACACAGTACAGTATTTTATTTTGAAATTCTCTGAGGCAAAACAGGGTGGGTTTTTTGTTTGTTTATTTGTTTGTTTGTTTGTTTGTTTACCTATCTATCTATCTATCTATTTATTATTTCTGTGCCGCCCAGTCCCGAAGGGACTGCCGCTCAGACATCATACTTTTCCGCCCACCCCCCAAAAAAATTAGAGGGAACACTGGTTCCAGTAACTATAGATCAGCTCAACGAGGTTCCGGAAGCGAATCACATGCTACAATCAACACTTTAACTCTAAACAACGTTCATGATTCAAATTATGAGTACAACACAAGATATTTATGGACTTTAGATAGCGGAGCTGCTTTTCACATTACTCACCAAAGAGAACTTTTTACTGAATTACATAAGACTGATATAAAGAAGTTGTACTCAGTCTCAAATCACATATGCAAAGTTGACGGAGAAGGAACTGTCTACATAGAAGAATTGGATCAGATGATTCCACGTGTTCTCTACATTCCAAATGCTACAAGCAGCTTACTTAGTCTTTATCACCTGAACAAAGACTTGGGCTACAAAGCTATGCTCCTGAACAATGAAATCCACATTATTAAAAATGGAACTGTTGTCGCACATGCTATTCCAATTGGTGGTGTTTATTACCTGAAGCCGAACCCTAGTGCACAGGTAAATGTAAGTATAAGCGTTCCAAACCATGAAAGCACAGGCCCAGAGAGAAAACCTGTTGCTACTATAGAAACAGAGGCTCATAAAGCCAATGAATTCCAAATGGTTCCGTATAATGTTGCAAATGCTAAACCTGTACTAACAAACAAATCTTTTCATTCCAGGTGCATTCACCGTTGGCATCGACGTTTGGGCCATGCTTCATATGATGTCTTATCCAAGATGCCTGAATTCGTAAATAGTTTTCAAGTTGATAGTAATTGCCCAATTTACTTAGACTGTTTTATTTGTAACAAATCAAAATCGAAAGCTTCTCCTATTGCTAAGCATGCCATACGTTTGTCTACACGCATTTTTGATTTGGTTCATACCGACATTTTCGGTCCATTTCGGCCTACTAGGGGTAACAGTAAGTATTTCTTAACAATTGTTGATAGTTATTCTAGATATAGTTTTGTGTATCTAATGAAACAAAAATCAGAGACGTTTCAGATCTTTACAGACTTTGCTGCACAAGTCTTCAATCAACATGGTGTCCACATCAGAAGAATCCAAAGTGATCGTGGTGGAGAATTCATGTCCCAACAATTCCAAGGATGGATGAGACGGAATGGGATACGGCACCAAGCTTCAGCCCCTTACACGGCAGCTCGGTATTGTAGAACGATGCCAGGGCGTTTTACAGACTATGTATCGATGTCTCCTAGAAGACGGATTGACAAATGTTGCAGGTTTAAAGACAGTATTCTTGAGAAAATTGACCTGTGAATGCATGGAAGGAAATCAACGTTCAGAAAGAAGACCTTTCCAAGATGGCGATTTAGGCAGATGTTTTGATAGAGAGTGGGAATCCAAGTTTGAAGAAAAACATTAAAAACATTGGAATCCTGGTGTTAGAGTTACCAGAGTTATAATTCAATTAGTTAGACAGACTTAAAGTACCATTTAACTTATTTAATAATATCCAGAACCAACAAACAAAAGAAACCGTCCAGCCATGAGGAATCTCAGCCACGAGGCAACCGAAACCTACCGGACAAAGGCAAGACAGAAAAGTATCTTCAAAGTCATCAACCATCTCCATAAAGATCCTGCATGAAAGCCGAAAGCAACAGTACACAAGAGGTTCAACTGACCACAAGTGATTGATCCCTACTGCCCTTAGAACCCCACAGAACCCCAATCAACACCAGCGCACCCCAGGACCACCAGCCCCCCGCAAATCAACCTCAGCGATCTGCCTGTGTGCCATCAGCCTGATCCAACCCAGCCTGTCCGATCCCCAGCTGATCTATCTGAAGCAGTGGCATAGCCTCTTATAACTTTTAATTTGCCTGATTTATAGCTAAGCCATCCAAAGCTTCTAACTTTTAGCAAAAGCGAAATGAGTCTTTTTATTCTGCACTGCCCAATCCCCAGCTGAGCCATCCCCAAGCCTCTAGTAACTTTCAAATCGCCCGACTCCCAGCTAAGACATCCCAAAGCTTCTAACTGACTCCCAGCTAAACATTCAAAGCTTCCAGCTTCTAGCAACAGCGAAAGGAGTCCAGCCGGTGGCGAAAGGGTTTCTAGCTCCAGGCAACAGCGAAAGGAGCCCAGCCAGTAACGGAAGGACTCATTCCCAGCCGAGCTGACCTTAAGATTCAGCAATAGCGTAGGAGCCCAGCTAGTGGCTGAAGGACTCTGAAAAGTGCTCAATTCAAAACCACCCAATTCCACAATCTAAATACTCAGCTGCAGCAGCGACAGGAGCCCAGCCATTGGTGGAAGGAATCAGAAAGCGCCTGTTCCCCAGCTGAGACATTCAGAAGCTGCAGCCTAGCCAGTTGCATAAAACTCTGGAAAACATGAAACATGAAAACAACTGATCAAAGAAAGTATACAAAGTAAGTATACAACATAATAATAAAGAAAGAAAGTCCATTAAGCCAGGACTCATTCCAGATTTCCAAATTCCTGCTGATCCTGATTTTCCTACAACCCCCTCTTACACCAGAGGTCAGCCAACATTTAAAGAAACAGTCCATGTAGCTCCCTAAGGTAACAATAGGCCACTGACCCTGTTTGTGCATGAACCATCCCAAGAAACAGAAATAAATTGTGAAATGTAGTTAAAGCTTCTTGACACACTAACTCAACTGTAAAAAAAAAAGCTAAATCTTCCTAACACCCTAACACAACAATACCTATCATTAACCATGCCAAACAAAAAATAAAAAACCCTCACATACAAACACCCTCAGATGGATGATACCTCTAACAAAGATAACTTTTGTTACAAATGCAGTAAATCCATCAATGATATAGAAGAATACAACAAATGCCATATATGCCTAAACTACGCCCATAACACCTGCCTGGAAATAAACAAAAACATATCTCCGGGACCGCCTTCTGCCGCACGAATCCCAGTGACCAGTTAGGTCCCACAGAGTTGGCCTTCTCCGGGTCCCATCAACTAAACAATGTCGTCTGGCAGGACCCAGGGGAAGAGCCTTTTCTGTGGGGCCCCTGACCCTCTGGAACCAGCTCCCCCCAGAGATTAGGATTGCTCCCACCCTCCTTGCCTTTCGTAAACTTCTTAAAACCCACCTCTACCATCAGGCATGGGAAAACTGAGACATCTCCCCCTGGCCTATATAATTTATGCATGGTATGTTTGTGTGTATGTCTGTTTTTAAATAATGGGGTTTTTTTGAGACTTTTTAATATTAGATTTGTGATATATTGTTTGTATTATTGTTGTGAGCCGCCCCGAGTCTGCGGAGAGGGGCAGCATACAAATCTAATAAACAAACAAACAAACAAACAAACAAACAAACAAATAAATAAATAAATAACCAATTTCCTTCAAAAAGCTTCCACCGTCCTTCATTTTTGCCCTACATGTCTACCCAAACTTAACAAACTGATCACCATGTCCAATAAATTTTTCAATCTTGAATCAACCTTATCTGCACAAAAAGATTACATTGAATCTATGGAAGCGCGAGGACTTCCGGTTTGGTGGAGATCGCGGCGGGACGTTTCTGGCAGGGCTCTGCCAGGCGATCCCTTCTACCCCCTCCGAAGGTCGCATCTGCGATCGGATCGGGCCCGGATGGCCCGATCCATGAACAGGGGGCTCTCCTCTGCCCGAGGACCCATCGCCAGGACTCCGGAGGCAGCGGTTCGCCCCGCAGCTTCGGAGACGGGAGAACCGCTCCTCTTTGCTTAAGAGGACCGGCCAGCGCTTTCTCCCCTCACCCAGCGGGAAGAAGGAAAATTCTAAGAAGTGAAAGTACAAAATATCTTTATTGAAAAAGAATATAGCAGAGAAAGGACCTAAGGTAAAAATTTCCATTGTGTTTCGTGTTCAAAAGCAGAAGATCGTGAAAGTTTTAAGTAAAAGTCTTTTTTTCTTCAGGGCGAAAGTGAAAGTTTTTCCCTGTTTGAACTCATCCGCAAATAACAGCCGGACCTAATTTTTTTACTTTTACTTTTCCATCTTGAACGTGAACTTTGGAACCTATAAAATAATTTCTTGACTTTATGGTTTAACAAAATAGCTTAAATTTGACATGACTATTTAGAAAATTTTAACTGCTAAAGGAAATTCCTAGTGATGATCAGAATTTGTCTTTGATAGACTCTTAAAATCATAATGTTCTGGGCTTAAATTTTGAAGCGGAGGAACACAGTCTTGCTGCCTTTTTTTTTTCTCTCTCTTGTTGCTCTTTTTCACAACATGAAATAATTTAATAACTATGAACTAAATGGAATCTAGAAGAGATTGAAATCACTTCTTTTTTGGATTACTTATTATTGGATTAACCTATTTGGATTACTTGCTGAGCCTTTCTGGATTATCTGCTGACTCCTTTTGGATTATTCGTTGAGAATTCTTTTGTTTAACATCTGCCCTGCTGCACGGAAATTAACTTGACTCCATCTTGGGATCTGTTTCTTTGTTCCTGCCTTGAACTTGGAAAATAAACTGACTTCATTCCGAATACAAGCAAGCCTTTGATTTGTCTTACTCTTTGAACCTTGAATTGAAATTAAATACAACTTCACCCTCTGAGACTTGGATCTTCATCTTTACTCTCTAGCAAAATTACAGGATCTATAAGAAGAACTTAAGTATATAATATTGCTATTGTGTCTTTGAATAATTATTTGTTTTCTTCCTGACTTTCCTTTGACGTTTTTTTTCTATTCCTGTGTATTTTTATTATTAGAAGAAGTTTAGTTTGAACTATATGCATTGTTAATAACCCTTGGGTTCCTGCTCTATTTTAAATAGTTGAATTAAAATATTACCCTCCTTTTTTTTTTCTTTCCCCTTTGAACAACTCTTTTCACTTTATTTTTTTCCCCTTCTCCTCTTCCTTCCCTCCTCCCAAAGTTTCCCCTCCAATGCTTTTCCTTTTGTTTTCTACATATAGCTGATATTCCTTTCCTTCTTTTATATCTTGTCTCTCTCTTATTTGCAAAGGTTAATACCTGTTCTCTTTTCCTGTGGCATTAAATAATAATTTTTTTTTTGAATTCTGTTATTAATTGAATTGCTATTGAATTGGTATAGTTATATTATAAGGGAATTTCTTTTTTTAACAAAATACACTGAACAGATTTGGAATTTATAGTAATTTTTTTCTTTTTCACTATATATAAATTGAAACCAATTTTAAAATTTGAAATAGTGGATTCTAATTTGACAATGTCCCATACCTCAACCCTTGTTAAAACAGCAAAAAAACAAACTACACCAACTACCCTTTCTCCACAAGTGTCACCGCATTCTTCTCCCTCGCACCAGGTGTTAACCATGTCCACCAAAGATAAAGACAAAGACAAAACAATGCAGTCTAACCTTGCAACTATATACGAGACTTTAAATACTTTGAAGGACTTCATGGTTAAATCACAAGAAGACGCCACTCAACAAAGAGAGGCCATAAAGGAGGAGGCAACACAACAAAGAGAAGCCATAAAGGAGGAGGCAACACAACAAAGAGAAGCCATAAAAGCTGACTTGGCAGAATTTAAAGTGGAGATGGCCCAAATGAAAGCTGACATGGGTGAGATGAAAGACCAGATAAAGCAGATCCAACAAACACTCCAAGAAAGTGATGACCGAGTTAAAAAAGTTGAAGAGCAATCTGATAAAAATGAGAAAAGAATTGACTATCTTGAAGGGAGAGCTGATGAAAGATACAGAAGATATGATGAATCAATCATCCAGCTGGAGATGCAACGAGCTTCGTACGGACTTCGATTTCAGAATATAAAAGAGGAAAAAGATGAAGATTTAAAAATGACTATGGCGGAAATTATTGGAGCTATACTCTAAGAGGACCCTATAGCTTTACTGAAAGAAATTGATGAAGTATACAGAATCTCGAATAGCTATATCCGTCGACACAACCTCCCAAAGAGAGATACATATTAAGTTTACAAGAAAAGCGTTGCGAGATGAGATACTTCATTATTCAAGAAACTCCCCGCCCCAACGACATGGAGTAGACATAAAGATACTAAAACAAGTTCCAAGAAGTGTCAGAGAAAACAGAAGAGATTATCACTTTTTAACTAAAATTTTGATCAAAGAAAATATCACTTACCGTTGGCTTATTCCACAAGGACTTTCTCTGACATGGCGTTCTACAAGGTACAAATTGGAAAACGTAGAACAAGCCATGTACTTTCTGGAAAAGAGTGGCATTGGCCACTCCGATCACACAAGTAAGCAACAAGTGGTCCAACTACAACCAGCTCAACAGCAACCAGGGGAAAAATTACCAACTCAGCAAGCAGAAGATCTGGGGGCTACTGCTCAAGTAATAGAGCAGGACCAAGGTCCTAGAAGAGTTCAACCTCAGCGAGAAACCAAAAAACCCATTATATGACAACAAATAAAGACTTAAAAATCTTTTCCGTAAATGTCAATGGACTTAACGAACCAAGAAAAAGGAAGCAAATTTTTTCTAAAATTAGAAATCAAAATGTTCAGATTGCAATACTACAAGAAGTTCATATTAAAAAAGATAACCAAAAATTACTGCTGAATCCCAAAATTGGAAAAATGTACGCTGCATTAGCAGACCAAAAAAAAAGAGGTGTAGTTGATGTATGTTAAGAATTCTATAAATTCCAAACAAATATATAAGGATAAAGAGGGTAGGATACTGATTGTACAAGTCGATATTGAACCTAGACCTCTAGTGGTTGTTTCTATTTATGCTCCCAATGAAGATCAAATGACATTTTATAAAAATTTACACCAAATAATAATAGACTTAGCTATCGACAATGTATTGATAATAGGTGACTTCAATGCTATCGCGAATAGACAATTAGACCATTCAGGAGGGGGAGGTAATAAAAAAAGGGGAAAAGGTAAAAAAACAAGAAGGAATTTGCTACCTAGTACTTTTCAAAAAATGAAAGCAGAATTATTACTAAGTGACATTTGGAGGGAAAGACACCCTCACAAAAGGCAATTTACCTTCTACTCCAACCCTCACAAAATTTGGACGAGAATTGACATGTTATGGGCACCAAAAACGGTGGCAGAACAAATAAGAGAGGTCGAGATAGACGTTAATACATGGGCTGATCACAACCCAATAGTGGTCTATATGACGATGAATAATAAACAGAACAACTGGCGGATGAATAGGTATATATTAAATGATAAGAAATATAAGGATTGGATTGAAAAGGAATTAAAAATATTTTTTGAAATTAATAAAACATCAGACACTACTCCACAGAATTTATGGGACACAGTTAAAGCGTATATAAGAGGCTTAACAATATCTTATACAGCAAAACATAATAAGGAAAAGAAATTAGAGTACTTACAATTAACAAATGAACTAAAACAATTAGAATCCTTATCGCAGCAACATATTAAGAACAGAGATCTAAAGACAGAAATGAATGTAATTAAACATAAAATTAGAGTTATAGAACAAAACCAACTAACTGAAAAGATCAAAAGAGCAAAGCAACAATATTTTGAACACGCAAATAAACCCGGCAGATGGCTAGCGTATAAACTTAGAAAACAGAGTCAATCAAAATTAATTCAAAAATTAGAAGATAAAGACGGTATAATAAAATATGATACAGAAGGTAAGGCAGACATTGTGTATAATTTTTATAAAGAGTTATATGCTAAAGATCATGTTATTGAAGATGAAGTTTTTAACTATTTAAAAGCTTCAAATTTACCACAAATAACAGAAGACCAACAGGCCACCATGGATGGACCAATAACAATGGAGGAACTCCTAACAACAATTAAAAAACAGAAAAGTAATAAGGCCACAGGCCCAGATGCCATACCTGCAGAATGGTACAAGATAGACAATGAAACAATAAGAAACCACATGTTAGAAACCTTTAATTTATGTAGACTTGAGGGAAAAATCCCCAAATCTTGGTCAGAATCACTGACAACCTTAATACATAAACAGGGTACAGAACCAGAAAAAATTAAAAACTATAGGCCTATATCATTATTAAATGTAGACTATAAGATTTTTATTGCCATTTATGCAGAGAGACTCAAAAGAGTTATAAATGGAATAATACACCAAGACCAAAATGGGTTTCTTCCAGGGAGACAAATTAAAAATAATCTTAGAACTGTAATAAATATACTAGAGTACTATGAACAACACCCAGACAAGATGGCATCTTTAATGTTTCTAGATGCTCAAAAGGCCTTCGACAACGTTAATTGGATATTTATAAAAATGCAATTAAATAAAATGAGATTTGGCCCAAAATTTGTTAACCTAATAGATACCATATATTCAAAACAAACAACGAATATAATACTGAATAACAGTCAATTACCAACACTTGATATAAACAAGGGAGTTCACCAAGGATGTCCTATATCACCATTGTTATTTATCATGACTCTTGAAACTTTATTAATTAAAATAAGAGCGGACCCTAAAATAAAAGGTTTAACCGTAGGAGATGAAACCTATAAACTCCAGGCCTTTGCAGATGATCTAATGTTCATAATTGAAGAACCGACAACAACAGTTCCTACTTTACTACAAACCATTGAACAATACGGAAACGTAGCAGGTTTAAAGATAAATAAAAGCAAAACACATTTCTTGACCAAAAATATGAATAAAACACAAGAAACTAAATTAGAAAGTATTTCTGGAATAAAGACTGTAAAAAAAGTAAAATATTTAGGAATAAATTTAACAGCGAAAACAATAACATTAAAAAATGATAATTATATAAAATTACTAGCAGAAATTAAAAAAGATTTAGCAATGTGGAATAATTTGAAAATATCTTTTTTAGGAAGAATTGCAACAATTAAGATGAATATTTTACCCAAGGTTTTATTTCTTTTTCAGGTAATACCAATAAACCCAGGGGGAATTTTTAAAAAAACTTTAACAAACCTAGTTAAAAAATTTATATGGCAAGGGAAAAAAGCAAGGATAAAAATGAATTGCTTAGAAGATATTAAAGAAAGAGGAGGATTTGGCCTTCCAAATTGGAAACTATACTATCAGGCCGCTGCATTAACATGGCTTAGAGATTGGATAATCTTAGATAACAAAAGAACACTTAACCTAGAAGGACATGATTTAATGCTTGGATGGCATGCATTTTTATGGTATGATAAGGACAAAAACCATTCATATTTTAAAAGGCATACATTAAGGAAATACTTATTAGAAGTATGGAAAGACATAAAGAAAAACCATTTTTTAAGTATCCCAGAATGGCTAGCTCCTTTAGAAGCAATAACGCATCCAAAGTCTATAAAGGACAAGAAAATAACTCATAGATATAAAGAATTATTAAATGATCAGATGAAGCTTAAATCTAGAATTGAACTACAAGAAGAAGGGATAATAATAGACTGGTAGCACTACGCCCAGATCCGATCTAGATATCAGAAGGATAAAACTCTTTACATTTTTAATAAAAGTAAGAATCCTTTAACTACTTTAATTACCACTAATTCAACAAAAATGATAGGGAAAATATATAAACTACTCATCGCTCATAAAAATATAGAGTTGACTTTAAAAGATACTATGATAAGATGGTGTAGAAATATTGGCAAGGAAATAGATATAGATACATGGGAGAAAGTGTGGATTAATAATTGGAAAATGACTAAATCAGTTTCATTAAAAGAAAATCAAATTAAAATGTTTTATAGATGGCATCTCCCACCAAATAGGATAGCAAAAATGTTTCCCAAAACATCCCCAATATGCTGGAAATGTAAGAAGGATATAGGAACTTATTATCATCAATGGTGGACATGTGGTAAAGCAAAAACATATTGGAAGATGATTGAAAAAATATTAAAAGAAATAATAAAGCAAGATATAGATAATACCCCGGAATTTTACTTACTAGGTGTTACAAATCAGACTTACAAGAAAGAAATTCTTTATTTAATTATACACATATTAACCGCGGCTAGAATAATATATGCGCAAAATTGGAAAGGGGAGGAAATCCCCAAGGAAGAAGAGGTTATAGCCAAAATATTAGATTGCGCTGAAATGGACATGATGACAAGAAGATTAAACGATCAAGAGGATACTAAATTTTATGGAACAATGTTTATAAATGGATAGATAAGAAAAAATAAGACATATAGATTGATTTTTAGTTGTTCTTTTTTGTATTCGTTTTTACCTAGGTGATAACAATATTAATACTAGTTCAAAAGTACTTTTTGACGATTATGATATAGTAGTGTATGTACAAGTATAAGCAACATACTAAGATCTTTGATGTATAATAGTTGAAATTAGCTTAATTGTTTGGATTGATGGTTTGACATTATTTTATTATAGTAATTAGGATTATATTAAAGGTATTTTTTGGCAATTATGTTATACTAACCCTATTCAACATCTACATCGAAATTAAGATTTGTAAAACTTTAACTCAAACTTATTAACTTTTTTTTCTATAATAGTTAACATATATTTAATTATGTATTCTTTTTCTACACTTGAATGTATACTTTCATAAGAAGCGGGGGAAATACACCCCCACTTTATGTTTATTGTTTGTATGTATTTGTTTGTTTTTATGAAAATTAATAAAAAAAAATTTTTAAAAAAAGAATCTATGGAAGCGCGAATTGAAGCAAGAATACAAGCATGCTTCACATCCTTGGACAATAAAATCACAACACAGGCAAAAAGAAATTCAATAGACCTAAATCACACTTCAATACAACAACAAAACCCTCAACCAATAACCCATCATCCACCACCACCACCATATGATCAACCACATCAACCACCTCCTCATCAACACACCAACCACCCAAATAATATCCCTACTAATCAAAGACACCCTTGAAAGAGAACAATCCCACCACTTAAAGGACCTAATGATAAAGAGTATAACAATGAAACAATTAAAGCCAACCTCTTTAACATCTTCTTCAGCTCTGTCTTTGTTAACAGCAACAGCTCATGCCCAGCATTTCCTAGTCGCAACTCAACTAACTTCAATGATCTAACACAAATTGAATTTACAGAGGAAAATGTTAAAAAAATCATTACACAACCTAAAACCTTCCCTTTCTGTCAGACTAGATGGACTATGCGCATACTTCTTTAAAAAGCTCTCCTCAACCCTGGCTGAACCCCTAAGCATAATTTTCAAAATATCTTCTACAACTAGCTGCCTACCTAAACTCTGGTCTCTAGCCACATTCATCCCTATCTTCAAAAAAGGTGGTCCAAGCAACGTTGAAAACTACAGACCAATCTCCCTGACTTGTGTCACTTGCAAAGTCATGGAATCCATCATAAACCAATCCATTACACTTCATCTTGAAACTAATAACCTACTTTCCAACAAACAATTTGGTTTCAGGAAAAAATTATCCTGCAATCTACAACTCTTACACTGTAAAAACATATGGACTACCCAACTTGATCTGGGTAGATCAATAGATGCAATCTATATAGACATTTGCAAAGCCTTTGACTCAGTAGTTCATGAGAAACGTCTTCTGAAACTAAAATCCTATGGCATTTCTGGATCTCTGCATGATTGAATTTCAGCATTCCTGTCCAACAGACAACAAGTGGTCAAAATAGGTAATGCCATATCTAATCCTGCTCCAGTTAACAGTGGTGTCCCACAAGGCACGTAACAAATTACCCTACTCCTCCAGCCTTCAAATACTAAATCTAGAAAATTTACAACTATGTTGTCTCCGAACTGATTTAACTGTTGTTCATAAAATCATACATCATAATGTACTCCCTGTCAGTGAATACTTCACCGTTAACAACAACAACACAAGAGCACGTAATAGATACAAACTGAATGCAAATCGCTCCAAACTTGACTGCAGAAAATACGATTTCAGCAATAGAGTGGTCACCTGGAACTCATTGCCTGACTCTGTTATTGCTTCTCCCAACCCCAAAATCTTCAACCTTACATTATCTACAATTGACCTCTCCCCTTTTCTAAGAGGTCTGTAAGGGGCATGCATAAGTGCACATGTGCCTAATGTCCCTGTCCTACTGTCTTATTATCCTTTCTCTTACTACGTTCTACTTATGTTATGTTATGTTATGTTAATATGTACTATAATACTATACTTGTTTGACAAATAAATAAATAATAAATAAAAATAAGATGAAATGATTTGAACTGAATTTAACTGATTTGAATTGATTTGATCTAATTGGACTGATTGGTTTGACTGAAATTACATTTGGACTGTCTGATCTGACTGAAATTACATTGAATAATATAAATTGAAATTAAATACTTCTAAGAATTAAATGCTTTTAAGAAAATTAAAATTAAAATACCATATATATTTGAGTATAAGTCACCCCGATTATAAGTTGAGGCACCTACTTTTGCCACAAAAACTGGGAAAATTTATTGACTCCAGTATAAGTCGAGGGTGGAAAATGCAGTGGCTACTGGTAACTTATAAAAATGGAACCCAATAAAATTACATCAATTGAGGCATCAGCAGATTAAATGTTTTAGAATATTTATTTCAAAGAAAACCATTAAACTACCTCTGTAAGTTTAAAAGAGGGTAAACAGGTATATGTCCCCCAAGACAGGTATAGGCAAAAAAAATGCAAGTACAGTGGAACCTCAAGATACGAACTTAATTGGTTCCAGGGGGAGGTTCGTAAGACGAAAGGTTCGTAAGATGAAACATTGTTTCCCATAGGAAACAATGTAAAGTCAATTAATCCGTGCAACAACAAAAAAACCCGCAAAAAAACGCTGCCGCCCGGCTGTCACCTTTTAAAACAGCCGGGCGGCTTCCCTCTCTCTCTCTCTCCTTCCTCCCTCCTCCTCCTCTTCCTCCTCCTCCCGTATTCCGCCTCCCTCCCAGCCCGCTAGGCAAGCCAGTGGTCCCCGTCACAGAGCACAGCCATGTGGGCTCCGCTCTGTTCCCTGCCGGCCCGATTGAGGGGCCGACGGTCTCTGCCAGGGAGAGCTTCCTGGCTTTCGTTCTTGTTGGATTCACGAGCTTTCATGCCCAGGAAGCTCTCCGAAGTGAGGAGAACCGCCGCTGTCACCGCTCGGCCGCGCCTCCTCGCCCGCCGCCCGCCCAGGATGCAGACCTGCTGCCTCGCCTGCCGCCGGCCCGATCCTGTGTCTCTTGCTTCTGGACTGGCTCCATTCCATTCCCTGCCGGCCCGATTGAGGGGCCGGCGGGAAGAAAGCGAATGCCTCTCTTCGTTGCGCTGCCTAGCTGGCAGCGGAAGATGTAACCGAGCCCACGGGGCCAGGCTCCATGGCCGGCAGGGAACAGAACGGAGCCTTCCATGGCAGCTGCCTGCTGGGCTGGTAAGAGGGGGAGCCGAGCCCAGCCCCGTGGGCTCAGTTACATCTTCTGCTGCCAGCCAGGCCATGCTGGCGGAAGCGCAACAAAGAGAGGCATTCGCTTTCCTCCTGCACGCAGCCGTCTGACCGTGGGCTCCTTCCCAATCTCGGAGAGCTTCCTGGCTTTCGTCCTTGTTGCATTCGCGAGCTTTCATGCCCAGGAAGCTCTCCGAGATCGGGAAGCCGTCCACGATCAGTCGGCTGCGGGCGGGAGGAAAGAGAATGCCACGGGGCTGGGCTCGGCTCCCCCCTTACCAGCCCAGCAGGCAGCCGCGCAGAAGGCTCCATTCTGTTCCCTGCCGGCTCGATTGAGGGGCCGGCGGGAGGAAAGCGAATGCCTCTCTTCGTTGCGCCGCCTGGCTGGCAGCGGAAGATGTAACCGAGCCCACGGGGCCGGGCTCCGGCTTCTGCGCCGCTCGTCCCACCCATCGCACGTATCCAGCAGAAGCGGCAGGATTCAAAAGTGCTGGGGTGGGGGGGCTGTCGGGACACCCCCCCCCCAGCACTTTGAATCCAGCAGCTTCTGCTGGATACGGGCGATGGGTGGGACGAGCTGCCACAGCCACCGGCTTCCGCGCCGCTCGTCCCACCCATCGCACGTATCCAGCAGAAGCGGCGGGATTCAAAAGACCTTTTAAAACAGCTGGGCCGCTTCCCAGCTGTCTCCTGAAGCCGAACGCGGAAGTTCGGCTTTGCCGTTCGGCTTCAGGAGACAGATGGGAAGCGGCGCGGCTGTTTTAAAAGGTCGCAGCCGGCCTGGGGGACTTGCCAGCACCCCCCCCAAACCTCCAATACATAACTAACTAACTAACTAAATATAAATAAATAATAAATCCCTTCTTTTTTATTAAAAGAAATTAGTAATAAAACAAAACAAAACTCTATTACTATTAAAACTAAAACAACCAGCAAATCCAAAAACATAACTATTAATAAAAACAGGTGAGGGCTGAGGTTTTTTTCTCTTTTATTATTTAAGTGCTTTTACCATATGCTTTAAATCAAGAGTCACTTCTCTCTCTGTTTCTCTCTCTGTCCTGTCATTCTCTGCCTCAATCATTTTCTAATTTCTCTTTTTTCTCCCCTTTATTCTCTCTCTCTCTTCCTTCCACTCCTCTCTCTCTTTTTCTTTCTTCCTCTCTCTCACTCTCTCACTCTCTTCCTTCCTCTCTCCTCTCTCTCACTCTTTCTTTCTTGCTCTCTCTCACTCTCTCTCTTCCTTACTATCTTCTCTCTCTCTTTCTCTCTCTCTCCCTTCCTTTCTTTCCTTCTCTCTTCCTTCCACTTTTTTCTCTTTCTCTCTCTTTTCCTTCCTTCCCCTCTTCCCCTCCTTCTCTTTCTCCCTCTCTCCCTTTATATTTATCTCTTCCTTCCTTCCTTCCTCTCTTCCTCCCTTTCTCTCTCCCTCTCGTTCACATTTCTCTCCCTTCCCTCCCTCCTTCCTTCTTTCCTCTCCACTTCTCTTTCCCTCCCTCTCTTTCCTTTCTTTCTCTCCACGTCTCCGGCGGGCAGCCAGCTTTGCTGACCGGCACCAGGCTCAAGCCAGCTGCCCGGGAAAGCCCTGTGCCGGCCAGGAAAGCTGGGTTTTCAGGAAAGCAGTGCGCTTTTCAAATGCGCTGCTTTCCTGCAACTCTTTCCTGGACAGGGGGGAGGAGGCCACTTTCCCCCCCCCCAGGAAAGAGGTGCAGGAAAGCAGCGTGTCTGAAAGGTGTGCTGCTTTCCCGGAAAGCCAGCTTTCCTGGCTGGCACAGGGCTTTCCCGCCACTCCCCCCTGAAAACACAATGGAGGTCCAGGATGACAGGCAGGGCGAAGCAGGCTGGAGCAACGGGAGGCTCAAGCTGATGGTGGCAAACCTCCGTTGTGTTTTCGGCTGGGGGGGCAAGAGGACCTTCCTGACTACCTCACTCAGTGCTTTGCCCAAGATGACAGGCAGGGCGAAGCTGCATGGAGCAACGGGAGGCTCAAGCAGGCAGCCTCCATGCTTTTCTTTTGGCAGTGGAGGAGGAGAGGGGGCGGATCGGGTGGGCGGGAGGCAGCGTTGAGAGGCCAGGGGCGCAAGGGGGCTGGAGGCATGGTGGGGAGGCAGGGACGGCCATGGCTCCCTTCCCTTCTACTGCCAGCACGCCCCCGCCCCCCTGCGGGCTGGCAGGGGGATGGGGAGTGCGCGCCCGTGGAAAAGGGTGCGCGGGTGGGTATTTTGGGGCGTGCATGTGCGCACGCGCGCAGCTTACAGTGAACACTGCTTGTAAGAATATTTCGAAGTTAATAAAAGATTTTAGCACTTTCTTTTCTCTTTTCTCTATTCTCTGTTCTTACAAAGTTATTACAAAATATTTACAAAGTTATAAATTACAAAAAGAATTGAGTATATTTAATGAATTGCATTTATTAATATTTTAATATTTTAATTTCATGGGAGCTTATCAATGAAAAAATTAAAAATGGCTTTGATTATTGCGCATAATATAGGCGAGATATTTGATAATGAATATGATTAGTTTTGGATGACCTTTTTTTCTCTTTTTTTCTTTTCCCTCTTTTCTCTCTTTTTTATTACACTGATTAATTGAATTATAAATTGCTTATTTGATTTATGGTGATAAACAAAGAGGAATGAAGGGGAAAAGAAAAGGGAGGAGAGTTATAATAATAGGAGTAGGATTTATATGGGATAATAACTAGCACTAATTATGTTAGGCATCATAAGGAAAGATAGATGAAACAACAAAGAGTTAAAATCAATAGATTAGGGAAGATTATCATTGAGTTCGATAGTGGAAGATATTTAGAATTGGGGATAATATATAGATTAAGGAGCTATATAGATTAGGGAAGATTATGGCACTGCATTTAGCAGTGAAAATAATCAGCATAGGGAAGATTATTGCACTGATATGACAGTGACATACAGATTAGGGAAGTTTATCACACTAAGAACGACAGTGGAAAATATCTAGATTAGGGAACATTATTATTCTGGTCTTTTTTAATGGAAGATACTTTTCGCATAAAATAATGGAATAATAATTATTTATATTTATTTTGATCTGTTAAAGTAGAAATTATATCCTGATATAATGAAAGAAGTGAAATAAATGAATTGAGAAGGAAATGTATTTTAAAATTTCTAACAACAATTCTCCCTCCTACGTATAAATTAAGATACGATATGAATAGTGGTTTTCCTTTTCTTTTTCTTTTCTGCTCTTCTTCCCCCCCCCCTTTTTTTCTTTTATTCTTTTAAAAAAAAATTCTTTCCTTCCTGGGCTTTTAAAAAGATGTAAATTTGAATATATTCTATTATTAAGGGCAGTTACGATAAAATGAGGGTTTTTTTCTTAAATGAAATTAGAAATGTGTTTTCTAAGAACGCTAGAAAGGGACTGAAGCACGACGGCATAGTTAGGAAAAATAGCAAATAGCTAAGAGAAATTTAGATAGCTATAGCACTTTAAATATAAATGAAAACGAAGAACATTATCTAAAATCTGGATGATAGCACCTGGAAAGGAGGTAGCACAGGATGAATGATATATACCAGAAATAATTGGATAAATAATTAGAAAAATTTGATTAATTTGACTAAGAATTTGGCATTTGATATTGTTTGGTTTATATTTTAATTTGAGGTATGTAAGGTGTGAAAAACAATAAAAAAATGTATACCCTCACCCCCCCAAAAAGCAAAGAGTACATCCGGAAGAGCAGAAAAATTTTGAAAGGCAAACTGAATGGGGGCAACACTATCAAGGCTATAAATACCTGGGCCATACCTGTTGAGAGCTGAAGATTTTAAAAATAAAAGTTTTCTTTTTAAATATTTTTAACTGTTTTTAGCTCATTTATTGGGGGGGGGGCTTTTAATGATGGATGATTATGATTATTGGAATGAATGGGGTTATATACATTGGGTGGATGATTGCGGGATGAATGGGGTGGGCGGGATGGATGCGGTGGGTGGGACTACCGTGTGAATGAGGTGAATGGGAGTGGTATGAATGAGAGGCATACAAAACCAATAAATAAATAATAAATAAATAAATGATATTTGGCCCACCTGACATTGGAGAGGCAGGACGGGAGGGGGCACCTATCTCTGGGGTGGCAGAGGGTCAGAATATCTTGGTCTTGCTGGGGAGAGGCAGATATGGTGGAAGTCACGGAACTAGCCATTCCAGGGGAAGAAGAGAGCTGCTTAATAACGATCCCTTTTTCCGGTTCCGTGAGCTCAACCCAGGGTGTTGGTGACGAGTGTAATTCTGGCCCTGGGCTCAGGCTGCTGCTACTCAATGCCAGGTCGGTGGTAAATAAAGCTCTCCTCATCCGGGATTTGATCCTGGATGAGGAGGCCGACCTGGCATGTGTGACTGAAACCTGGCTGGGCCCAGAAGGAGGAGTTTCTCTCTCTGAAATTTGCCCAGCTGGGTTTCAGGTATTGCAACAGACCCGACCCCAAGGAAGAGGGGGGAAAGTGGCTATTATAGCCAGGGAGAGCCTTTGCTTGCATAGACTCGTTGCTCCAGAGATTACAGGTTGTGAGTCCCTCCTGGTGAAGCTGGACTTAGGGGTTCAGGTGGGCTTGTTGCTCATGTACCTGCCTCCCAGCTACATGTCAACAGCCCTGCCTGTGTTGCTCGAGGAGGTAGCCGGTAGGTAACCTACCGTTGCTCAGTGAAATCTCTGGGCTAGCGCAGGAGTTCATGGCCACCATGACAGCCATGGACCTGACTCAAGTAGTACATGGTCCGACTCCGATTGGGAAACAGAGTCGACTGACAACAGGTCAGTTGAGGTGACTGGAGCCCGTACTTGACCATCTGTCTAGGAAGAGTTTGATCTGGTGACACCTGATGAAGTGGACAAGGCCATTGGAGCTGTGAGTTCTGCCACCTGTCTACTGGATCCATGTCTCTCCTGGCTGGTTTCGGCCAGCAGGGAGGTGACATGGAGCTGGGTCCAGGAGATTGCCAATGCTTCTTTGAGCAGGGGGTCCTTCCCAGCTCCCTACAAGGAGGCACTTGTGCACCCCTTCCTCAAGAAGCCTTCCCTGGACTGAGCCATTCTCAACAACAACTATCATCCAATCTCGCAACCTTCCCTTTATGGGGAAGGTTGTTGAGAAGGTGGTGGCGCTCCAGCTCCAGCAGTCCTTAGAAGCAGCCGATTATCTAGGTCCTCAGCAGTAAGGATTCAGGCCCGGCTACAGCACGGAAACTGCTTTGGTCACATTGATGGATGATCTCTGGCAGGCCCGGGATCTTGACTTCTCAGTGGCTTACGATACCATCGACCATGGTATCCTTTTGCACAGGATGGAAGGGTTGGGAGTGGGAGGCACTGTTCTTCATTGGTTCTCCTCCTACCTCTCTGGTCGGTCACAGTCGCTGTTAGTGGGGGGTCAGAGGTTGAACTCTAGGTTTCTCCCTTGTGGGGTGCCTCACGGGTCAGTCCTTTCTCCCCTGCTGTTTAATATCTACAGGAAACCACTGGCCGATATCATCCAGGGACATGGGGTGAGGTATCATCAGTATGCTGATGATACCCAGTTGTACATCTCCACCCCATGTCCAGTCAATGAAGCAATGGAAGTGATGTGCCAGTGCCTGGAGGCTGTTGGGGTCTGGATGGGTGTCAACAGACTCAAACTCAACCCTGATAAGACGGAGTGGCTGTGGGTTTTGCCTCCCAAGGACAATCCCATCTGTCCTTCCATTAACCTGGCAGGGGAATTATTGATCCCCTCAGAGAGGGTCAGCAACTTGGGCATCCTCCTCGATCCACAGCTTACATTAGAGAACCATCTTTCATCTGTGGCGAGGGGGGCATTTGCCCAGGTTCGCCTGGTGCACCAGTTGCGGCCCTACCTGGACCATGAGTCACTGCTCACAGTCACTCATGCCCTCATCACCTCGAATTTCGACTACTGTAATGCTCTCTACATGGGGCTACCTTTGAAGATTGTTCGGAAACTTCAGATCGTGCAGAATGCAGCTGCGAGAGCAATCATGGGCTTCCCCAGGTATGCCCATGTTACACCAACACTCCACAGTCTGCATTGGTTGCCAATCAGTTTCCGGTCACAATTCAAAGTGTTGGTTATGACCTATAAAGCCCTTCATAGCATCGGACCAGAATATCTCCAGGACTGCCTTCTGCTGCACGAATCTCAGCAACCAGTTAGGTCCCACAGAGTTGGCATTCTCCGGGTCCCGTCGACTAAACAATGTCGTCTGGCGGGGCCCAGGTGAAGAGCCTTCTCTGTGGCGGCCCCGACCCTCTGGAACCAGCTGCCCCCAGAGATTAGGATTGCCCCCACCCTCCTTGCCTTTCGTAAACTTCTTAAAACCCACCTCTGTCATCAGGCATGGGGGAATTAAGACATCTCCCCCGGGTCTATACAGTTTATGCATGGTATGTTTGTGTGTATGTTTTGTTTTTAAATAAGGTGTTCTTAGATATTTTTTAAATATTAGATTTGTTACAGTATATTGTTTTTATTATTGCTGTGAGCTGCCCCAGGTCTGCGGAGAGGGGTGGCATACAAATCTAATAAATAATAATAATGATAATTAATAATAATAATAATGATAATAATAATAATAAAGTTTTGTATATAAAAATGTATGACCATTGTATGAACTCTCCTTTTGTGACTGATTAAAAGATTTTCCAGTGACCTTTGTAGTAAGAAGTAGAAGAGTAAAACAAACAGTTAAGTATTGTTGAAACTTGTGATAGATGGTCAGCAAGAATAGATCATCTACTATTGTTTGTGTCCCATCTTGAAAGACAGGAAACCAAAAATACCTGCACTTAGCTTTTTAGGTTAGAATAAGGGAGTAGAAGAAATGCACAAATCGGGAGATGAACTTAGTTTGTAACCCACTACTTCAGATTAGCTAATGTATCTGGGAGGAGTTTGTTAGGATATAACTAATCTGCATTTTGTTTCTGTAAGTGTTCATCCTTGGGATGGCACCGCATTTTGCAAATCACTTGGGGCAGTAGAGTGATTACTGTGCCCAAATAAACCTTGTTTCCTTACTCTGAAGCCGCCTTTGTCTGATTATTTCTTTTCAAGGAATTTCAGCGAACACTGTCACTAGGTACACAGCTGGCATAGTGAACTGGACTCAAACAGAGCTGGACAACTTGGACAGGAAAACCAGAAAATTAATGACGATTCATCATGCACTATACCCCCGCAGTGATGTTGACAGGCTATATTTATTAAGGAAAATAGGACCTTTGTAAGTGAGGCAGATAGTGGAAGAAGAGAAGCATGCATTAGCTGACTATGTGAAGGAGAGCAAAGAGCCAGCATTGATAGGGGTCAACAATAGGAAGCTTCTCAAGGTGTAGAAAACTGAGGATCAGTACAGAAAAACTGCAACTCAATGTCATATGGACAGCTGGCGGAACAAAGCATTGCATGGCCAGTTCTTGGAGAAGATTGAAGGCAAAGTGGATAAAGAAAAGACCTGGTCATGGCTTACAAGTGGAACACTGAAAAAGGAGACAGAAGGACTGTCGCAGCAGGTAGAGTGCTATACTGCAGACCATTGAAGCGGACTGTAGATCTGTAGGTCAGCAGTTCAAATCTCATCACCGGCTCAAGGTTGACTCATACATATGTGTTTTTGCTGAATTTGAAAATTAAAGGAGACTTGGATAGATCTATTTTGGCCTTTTTTTGCCTCATTAGTTAGCCATACCCTCACTGGGACGTGAACCTGCAACTTTTGTCTTGTAAGGCAGAGAATTAACCTCTAGGCTACAGTATCCAATCCCTTCAGCTCTGTACCAGGGTAGGGTTACATATTTTTGTGTCGAATCACCCTGGTATATTGAAGGAACATCACAGCTCCTTTTTTACCTCTCGGTCCAACCCAGGGCCATTTCCAAAGCAGTTAATTTATTATTTAAACTATATTCTGTACGTGTCATGTTTTTTTCTGAATTTGAAAATTAATATAAACAAACAATAAATAAATAAATAATACTGGCTGCACAACAACAGGCCATTAGAACAAATGCTATCAAAGCCAGAATTGAAAAATCAACAGACGATCTGAAATGCAGATTCTGTAAAGAAATAGATGAAACAATCGATCACATACTCAGCTGCTGCAAAAAGATCACACAGACTGACTACAAGCATAGACATGATGCTGTGGCACGGATGATCCACTGGAACTTGTGCCAGAATTACTATCTACCAGTAGCAAAGTACTGGTGGGATCATAAGCCCGAAAAAGTGGTCAAAAATGAGCAAGCAAAACTACTGTGGGACTTCCAACTGACCAAATTTTGAAACATAATACATCAGACATCATGATTATAGAGAAAAAGAAAGTATGGATCATTGACATCGCAATCCCAGGAGACAGCAGAATTGAGGAGAAGTAGCTTAATAATAATTAATATTGATCTCTGCCTCTTCGCCAGTGAGATACCTCTCATGCAGGTAATTTGATGCGCCTCTGGCCATGCAGGCATTATACAAATCATTACTCAGCCCAGGATGTCTTCCGTCCAGTTCACATGACATGCAAGTTCCTGGAACTCTTCTGTATACTCTGCCACTGGCTGTCATCCCTGCTTCACCACCTTAATGTGGTCGTGTGCTTTATGATCTGCAAATGGGTCCTTGAAATGTCATTTCAGGGCCATCATGAAATGGTCAAACCTGTACAGTTCTGGTGTGTTAGCATTATGCAGGGCCACCATCCATCTGGTTGCTCTTTCCAGGGTTAGGGTAACAGCTCACACTCAGGATCTTTGTGTCTGGAAATCATGCATCTAGGTGAGTGTGCTACATGTGCTACAAAGAATCCTAGTTGTTGCAAATCCCCACCAAACTTCACCCTGATGGGGGCGGGAGAGTTTTCCTTTCTAGATGTGGAGCTTGGTGCTGGTGCTGATTTGTAGCCTCCCAGGAGTTGGTGATTCCCCTGGCCTTGTCAGCAGTTGCTGTGCTCCTTAGCTATCGTTTTGGGCTCACCTGGATGTTGGAGTTTTCTAAAGTTTCCTTCACCAGCTGAGTTATATATCTCTTCAGATGTCCCTCTTTCAGCAGTGATTTGGTGAATTCCCCCTGGTCAGAGAGGGCTTCTAGCTCCAATTCCCACCATGGTTTCCAATTTCTTTTTTTTCTTTTTTAAAAATAAATTTATTGAATATATACATTAAAAACAGGGTACAGAAAAGCAAAAGGGATATATATAATATACATTCTAACATTTATAATTTACTTATATAGTACACGTAGGTGGGGAGGGAGAAAAGAAGAAAGGTAGGGGGTTGGGGAAGAAGGGAAAGAGATATAGGAGGAAGGGGGAAAGGAAATTGGAGCAAAGGGGAGTGGTAAGAAGAGAAGGCCAGTGTTAGAGCTGGGGCTTTCATGCTTTGCGGACTGTGGTTTGAGCACATAGGTGGTGTAAATTTCCCTAAAGTTTTATCCATATGTTTTTGATGTAATTGTTAGTGCCAACACATATCAGTGGTTTAAGGGTTTGTTTTCTTTGTAATTTAAAGTTCGTGTCAATCAATGTTTACAGTTTGTCGTTTCAATTTGATGTTATGATTTGTGATGTAGGTTGCTAGTTTTTCAAGTTGTTTTTGTTGGATATTTTTCTTGATGAATAATTTTTAAGTAATTTCTTTTTTTTAATCAGAGGTACCATTTGTCCCATGCTTTATAGAAATCTGTCTCATCCTTGTTTTGCAGTTCCATTGTTAGCTTGGACATTTCTGCACATTCCATTATTTTAATCAAAAGTGATAGAACGGTTGGGTTTTTTTCTTGTTTCCAGAATTGTGCATATAAAATCCTTGTGGCTGTAATAATGTGAATTATAATATATCTGTTTTCTTTACTAAAGTTTTGTCTTATGATTCCTAATAAAAATAGTTCGGGTTTTGCATGGATGATCTGGGAAGTAATTTGTTCTAGCATAGTTTTGATTTTATACCAATATTTTTGGGTGGTTTCACATGTCCACCAGATGTGGTAGTATGTACAGTGAACCCTCGATCATCGCGAGGGTTCCGTTCCAGGACCCCACGCGATGATCGATTTTTAGCGAAGTAGCGGTGCGGAAGTAAAAACACCATCTGCGCGTGCGCAGATGGTGTTTTTGCTTCTACTGCCGCCCGCCCTTCGCCTGCCCACCCCGTTGCTCGCGCAACGGCTTCCCTGGGTGCCCGCTCGCTTGGGAACATCCCAGCTCCGCTCCCCAGCTGAGAAGCGGATCTAGGGAGTCCCCACCGCGCGCGCGTTGCTGGGGAAAGCGCGCGCGCTTGGGAACATCCCAGCTTCGCTACCCAGCTGGGTAGCGGATCTAGGGAGTCCCCACCCCGCGCGCGTTGCTGGGGAAAGCGCGCGCGCTTGGGAACATCCCAGCTTCGCTACCCAGCTGGGTAGCGGATCTAGGGAGTCCCCACCCCGCGCGCGTTGCTGGGGAAAGCGCGCGCGCTTGGGAACATCCCAGCTTCGCTACCCAGCTGGGTAGCGGATCTAGGGAGTCCCCACCGCGCGCGCGTTGCTGGGGAAAGTGCGCGCGCTTGGGAACATCCCAAGCTGGGTAGCGAAGCTGGGATGTTCCCAAGCGTGCGCGCTTTCCCCAGCAACGCGCGCGGGGTGGGGACTCCCTAGATCCGCTACCCAGCTGGGTAGCGAAGCTGGGATGTTCCCAAGCGCGCGCGCTTTCCCCAGCAACGCGCGCGGGGTGGGGACTCCCTAGATCCGCTACCCAGCTGGGTAGCGAAGCTGGGATGTTCCCAAGCGCGCGCGCTTTCCCCAGCAACGCGCGCGGGGTGGGGACTCCCTAGATCCGCTACCCAGCTGGGTAGTGAAGCTGGGATGTTCCCAAGCGCGCGCGCTTTCCCCAGCAACGCGCGCGCGGTGGGGACTCCCTAGATCCGCTTCCCAGCTGGGGAGCGGAGCTAGGCTGCCCCAAGCTCGCGCGCGCCGCCCGCCCGCCCACGCTGTTGCCGGCTAGGCTGCCCCAAGCTCGCGCGCGCCGCCCACCCGCCCACGCTGTTGCCGGCTCCACTTCCCAGCTGGGAAGCGGAGCTAGGCTGCCCCAAGCTCGCGCGCGCCGCCCGCCCGCCCACGCTGTTGCCGGCTAGGCTGCCCCAAGCTCGCGCGCGCCGCCCGCCCGCCCACGCTGTTGCCGGCTAGGCTGCCCCAAGCTCGCGCGCGCCGCCCGCCCGCCCACGCTGTTGCCGGCTCCGCTTCCCAGCTGGGAAGCGGAGCTAGGCTGCCCCAAGCTCGCGCTCCAGCCCACCTCCGCTGGGGTCTTACCGGGGCAAGAGGGGGAAGACCCAGGGAAGCCTCTGCCCGGCGGGGAAACTCCACCATCTACGCATGCGTGGAAGGGCACGCATGCGCAGATGGTGGAGTTTACTTCCGGGTTGCAAACTAGCGAAATAGCCCTTTCGCGATCCTTGAGGACGCGAAACTCGAGGGTTCACTGTACCTGGTTTTTCCCTGCACTTCCAACATAGTGGTGATAAGTTTGGATACATTTTTGCAAGTCTAGCAGGTGGCAAGTGCCATCTGTAGAACATTTTGTAATGATTTTCCTTATATGAAGTTGCCATTGTTAGTTTATAGTTAACAGTCCAATTTTTTCCCCATTCGTTTGAATAAATTGTGTACCCAAAATTTTGTGACCACGCTATCATAGTTCCTTTAACTATTTCTTCTACAGTATCGTGTTGAAGGAGGATATTGTATATGTTTGATATTTGGTTTTTTTGTGGACCAAAAATTATCTTATCAAAGAGATTGTTTTTTTGAAAGCCTAATTTGTTCTTATCTTCATTATATTTTGATTTAATTTGTAGGTAGTGTAACCAATCCACTTTAATACCTTTTTCCATGAGTTTTTGTTTAGGGATTAGATCATTATTTTCGTTTAACAGTTGGTCGTATGTTATAATTTTGTCAGGGGTTAATGCATTCGGGTATATAATTGCTTCTGTTGGGGATATCCATTTTGGGATACAGAGGTAATGGTTTTTTTTAATAAAGTGCCAGGTGTTAATTAAGGTTTTTCGAATGTAGTGTGATCTGAAGTATGTTGGTATTTTACCTATGTCTGCAATCAGAAACTTGTGCCACCCAGGTTGAAGGTCATAGCCTTCAAGTGTTAATATTCTAGAATTTTTAAGTGTTATCCATTCTTTCAGTAAATTTGCAATTGAGGCATGGTAATATAGTTCCATGTTTGGTAACCCAAATCCACCTCTTGACCTATGGTCTTGTAGGTCTTTAAGTTTTATTCTGGCCTTTTTTTTTGTCCATATAAATTTGCGAATTTTTTTGTGTAAGTTTTTGAAAAAGGTCCTGTTTAATTTAATGGGTGCAGTTTGAAAAAGGTATAAAAATCTAGGGAGTATATTGCTTTTAATTACAGCAATTTTCCCCATTATAGAAAGTGGGAGCTTCGACCATCTGCAAAAATCTTTGTCCATTTCATTGATTAGTTTATCGTAATTGTCTTTCTTGATAGTGCTGCAATTTGCAGTAATCCATAGTCCTAGGTATTTAACTTTTTTGGCGGTTTTGATTTTGGTAGATTCCTCTAGTTTCAATATCTGCTGTTTTGTCATATTTTTTGTTATCATTTTTGTTTTTTCCCTATTGATTTTTAGTCTGGCAATCTCTCCAAATATTTTAGTCCTTGGATTTCCTTGTTGTGTCTTATTTTATTTAGTAGAACTTCTAGTGCGAATATAAAGATCAGGGGGGCTAAGGGACAGCCCTGCCTCACTCCTTTTTTAATGTTTATTGTTTCTGTCATATCATTGTTTATCAGTATTTTGGCTGTTTGTATTGAGTATATAGTTTTAATGAGTTCTGTAAATTTATTACCGAGTTGCATTGACGCTATTTGTGTTGTGAAGAATTGCCAGTATAGACTATCAAAGGCTTTCTGTAAATCTACGAATAGGAATGCTACTGGTTTATCTATGTTTTTATCGTAATATTCTAAAGAGTCCAAAATAATCCTTGTGTTTGTTGCTATATTTCTTGCCGGAAGGAAGCCATTTTGGTCTGTATGTATTCTAACAGTTAGTATTTGTTTAAATCTTTCAGCTATGATGGATGCAAAGATTTTATAATCTGAATTAAGCAGGGATATTGGGTGATAATTTTGAATGTAAGCTCTATTTTGTGTATCTTTAGGTATTAAAGTTGTATAAGCCTCATTCTAAGAGGAAGGCAGTTTTGAACCTTTGAGGATTTCATTAAAAAGAGGTAACATTATAGGCTCCAGGATTTCTTGAAATTGTTTGTAGAATTCGGCAGGTATACCGTCTGTGCCCGGGGTTTTATTATTTTTTTGTTTCATAATTGCATTGATTAGTTCTATTGATGTTATTTTGTCATTTAGCATATCCTGATCTTCCTTATTTATTTTTTCTGTGTTTTCTAAGCTCTCGAATAATTTATTTATTAGTTGTTCATTTACATCATCTTTTTTATACAATTCCTCAAAGAAGGATTTAATTATTTGTTTTTTATCACTAAGTGTTGTTTTTAAAACACCTGTATGATCATATAATGCCTCTATAATTTTATCTGCTTTTTGGTGAGCAAGTTTTGAGGCTAACTGTCGCCCGGGTTTGTTTGCAAATTCAAAGTGCTTTTGTTTGGCAATCCTTAATTTATATGAGAGTTGTTCTTGAGTTTGTAGGTTTATGTAGTGTTTTGTAATTTTCAGTTCTCCTAAAGTTTCAGTGTTGTCTGGTTTCATTTGTAGGGTTTTTTCAAGGTTCTGAAGTTTTATTTTTAGTGTGGATAGGCTGTTTTGTTTCTGTTTTTTCTTTTTACTTTGGTATGCAATATAGATTCCTCGCATATAGGCTTTCATTGTGTCCCATAGGTTTTGTGTGGAAGTGTTACCATCATTGTTAATTTGGAGAAACTCACCTAATTCTTGTTTTAACATTTTTTGAAAGTTTTCTTCTTTAAATATTGTTTGGTTCATAGTCCATCGTCTTGAATAGTTATTAGTTGAATCTCTCCATTTCAACAATATGGGGTTATGATCTGCCCAGGAGTTTGGAAGTATTTGTATGTCTGTTACTTCATTGATAAATTCTAAATCCACCCAGGCCATATCAATGCGGGACCATGACTTGTGAGGAAAAGAGAAAAAAGTATATTGTCTATTATTTGGATTAAAGTGACGCCATATGTCTTTTAGAGCTAATTCAGTTGTAAGTTGTTCAAAAGTTGTCGGTAGTTGTTTTCTCTTTTTCATTTGTTTAGTGCTTTTATGGTCCTTTTTCCTATCTAACATTGCATTGAAGTCGCTTACTATTATTATATTTGTCAAGTTTAATTCCGTAACTTTTTTATGTAGTTTTGCATAAAAAGTGGATTGATTTATTGTGGGAGCATAGATTGTAATTATATGTATTTTCTTTGTTCCTGATGTAATTTGTACTATTAATATCTGTCCGTTGTCATCTGTGTAAATTAGTTGGGGGTTGAATTTAGGTTTAATGTATAGTACTACTCCTCTTTTCTTGACTTGGACAAGGGATGAGATTTCTCCAAGCTTGGGATGGTTTAAGATTAATTGGTCTTGTTTTCTTACATGCATTTCCTGGAGACAGATTATATCGGCTTTTTGTTGTTCAATTTTGTGGAATGTTTTTTTCCTTTTACTAGGAGAATTGAGGCCATTGATATTAATAGAGAAAAGTCTTATTCCATTGTTCGGTAAAGTTTTTTTGAGATGTAGGTTAGTTTGCTGGTTCTCTTCTTTTCTCCTTTCTCGCCTCCGCTTGAGATCTTGTTGTTGGGCCATCTCTGCCATATTCTTCCATTAATTTAAGTCCAGTTTCCTTATCTGCGAGAATGTCTTCAGAGCTAATTTCATCCAGGCTAGGTTTATCTTTTGATTCATGTTCCCTAATACATTCCTCATCCACCTTTTTGATAACTTGATCGTAAAAGTCCCTTGCATCTTCTATCGAAGTTATTTTGTATTTTTTATCAATTAAGGAGATAAGCATGCCCTCAGGTGTCAGCCATCTAAACGGTATCTTGTTTCTGTTAAGTTTATTAGCTAGTGTTTGATAGGGTTTCCGCTTTTCACGCACTCATCTGGGAACTTGACGAAGAACTATGATCTCTTTTCCTTTATAAGATGGAGGATTTTCCTTTGACCTATTGTAGATTTCATCTCTTGTAGTACGTTTGGTGAATCTAATATGTACTTCCCTGGGTAGGCGATTTCTTTTTGCATAGCTTGTGGATAATCTGTAGATTTCATCCATTTGTTGATACATTTCCTGTGGGGTTTTGTTTGTGATGGATGCAAGAATTTCTGACATGATCTGAGGCAGGTTCTCTTCACTTGATTCGCTAATATTTTGAAACCTCAAGAAGAATGCTGATTTTTCAAGCTCAAGATTTAAAATGGCCTCTTCCAGATTTTTATTAATATATTCTGTTCTACTTTCTGCGTATTGTAGCCTGGTTTCCATTCTATCATTTAGTTCCTCAATTTTTTAAATTTTTTAATCATTCTGTGTGAGGGTTCCATGCATCATCGCTATCTTCTCATCAAGCTGTCCAACACGATCATCAATTTTCTTAATATCTTCCTTGATATCTTCCTTCATTGCACGGTTTCCAATTTCTACAGTTGACGGTGACTCCTCTGGTTCTCCCATCCCAGCTGTCTTTCTTCCTGATGCCAATGGACCAGTGGGTTTTTTTGGGGGTCCTCCAGAGTTTCCCCATCCTCTTCAATGGGACATAAGAAATAGGCATCTGGCTGGTTGATGGTTGTTCCCTGTTTTGTTCGGACATGGTTTGCAATGTCCCCTCAATAGAGTGAATATTGCTTCTCTGAGTTGACTGTTTTGTAGATGCTGCTTTCTGTAAGGATTGTTTCTCCCTCTAACTTAAGAAAGTGAGAACTTCTGAGCCAGGTAGTTCAAAGGGATCTTTTATTAAGCAGATGTGAAAGCATTCTATTCAAAGGCAAAACAAGTAGATTTAAAGGATTAGAGACCTTTCCCATTAGCTAGAATGCAGAGCCTGGCAATGCACAAGTGTGAACAATTCATAATCTGTAACCCATAACCCTGGGAACCAGAAGAACATATGTTGCCCTGAGCATCTTCCATTCTCTATTCAAGTGAAATATTCCACATTGCCCCCCCGCATAAACCATTCCCCAAAGATGAAGAGACCTCAAGATGCTTGGCACCAAGACATATGTTGTATAACTCTTTTGGGATTCTGACACAGAGTCTCTTCTAGATGAGATCGGTGGCACATAAATCTAATAAATAAAAAATGCCAGATAGGGATGCTTTTTGTTCATTCATTTTGTTTGATCAGTATGGAAAAAGAATATAAGAAAAATAGGAATATTCAAGATCTTAAATATAGAAAAAAAATCATGTCACAAGTCTTTTGCTGACAATTTTCTTATTTTTCTGAGGAATCCAGATACAGTAAACCCTTAAATTAATCAATTAATAGTCGGAAATGATATCTGTTTAAAACTGAATATCTATTAAATTCAAATAAGAATTTCCCAATTTTATATATATGGTAAAATAAAAAATGTTATATTTTTGTCCAACATCCAAAGGCTGTTAAAAATGAAGTCCACAATCCACAACTTTAAGAAGCGGAAAAAGACCTTGTACTTTCTCTGCCCCCCGAGAGGGAGAAAAGTCACACTCAGTGAACTCAAACACAATCAACCCTATAATTAACTCGTTAACTCTTTCAAAAAAAAAAGAACTGCATCTCAGAGCTGCATTTCAGAACACTTAAAGCTTTCGAAAGTCCTTGGAATAAGGACTCTTTAACAGCACGAACTACAATCAACAATCAAAGAGGGGGGAGAAGACACAATACCTCTTATACTTCACATGTTTGCTTATAATTTTCTTATGATTTCTACTCTTATAATTACTCATAACTACTATACATAAGGGTATTTATATATATATAATATAGATAAGAATAAGCATTAGAACTATTTATAGTATTGTGTTAATATTTCTTTCTCATTATAACCCTCCTCTTAACATAATAAATAGATAGATAGGAATTGGAAATTGAAAGCATATTACTTGCCTAATATTTTTAAGAGTATCTTAATTGTTTTTCTTTATTTCTTTATTACTTTAGATTGCAATAAGATAGGAAACTATAGAATATTGATAAGAATTAGAACTGAACTGTATAGAAAATAAGTTTATAAGTTTATAAGTTTATATTTACATTGTTATTTACATTGCTATTTGCAAAGGAATTTAGAACCATTTAATTAATTACAAACTAGAAAGTTGATTGTTAAAATTTAATTAGTGAATGAAATACAGCAAGAGTTATTAATCTGCTTAAACACTTTTCTCTCATCTCCCATGGTGATCTGGAATAGAATATTTACTATATTGGAAAAGCAAAATCAGATCATAAAAGAGATGGCTAGTTATCAACCTAAAGGTGGTAAAAAAACCACCACCACAACAAATACAGCTTCCCCTGCCTCTCAAAGGCAAATAGATGAGATGTTAAATGTAGAGAAGGAAAAAGAGAGTACATTATTGATGCAAAACATGAACAAGACTTTAATAGTAATGCAGGAGACCATGCTGAAACTGCAGGAACTGATTACAAATAATCATGTAGAATTAAAAACGGATATACTGAGACTAGAAAATCGATTGGAATCCGCACAAGCAGAAACACAAAAAAATGAGGAAAAAATAATAACAGTAGAAAAAAGGACAGAACAAAATGAAAAAAAAACTGGAACGGGTTGATCAAAAACTCATAGATTCCCACAGAGAGCTCGAAAACTCCTTGACCCAATTGGAATTAGAGAGATCATCTTACTTTCTAAGATTTCAAAATGTGGTAGAGGCAGAAAATGAAAACCTTGGGGAGATTATGACAACAATAATCTCAGGGATATTACAGACTAACAGAGAGGAAGTCATAAATGAATTAGACGAAATTTACAGAATCAATACTAATTTTGCCAGAAGACATCGATTACCCAGGGAAATACATTTAAGATTGGCTAGAAAGATCACAAGAGACAGGGTATATGCAGCCTCTAGAGAAGGGAAAATGACATATAAAGGCAGAGAACTAAATATTTTGAAACAAATCCCTAGAAAGATTAGAGAACGAAGAAGGGAATATAAAAACTTAGCCTCCCTCCTGAACAAAAAGGAAATAACATTTAGATGGATAACACCAGAGGGGATGATGGTAAAAATAGAAGGAAGGAGAGTGAAAGTCGACAATGCGGAAAAAGCACAAGAGATATACGAACAAATAACTGCCCTAGACTCCGAATTAGAAAGTGGAGATAGACTAGAATCAAGCAAGGAAGAGGATATAGACACAGAGGGACAAATAGACAGAAAGCAAGGACCAGAGGAAACAGAGAGAAGAAAGGAGAAGGAAGAAGGGGCTAAGACTAGATCACAAACGGCAGCGGCAGTAGATAAACAAAACTAGCTTTCTTGCTTCAACTTTTTTCCTCCCTAGGAGGAATACTTAACTAAATGCTTTCAGATATTAAATTGATTTCAATAAATATAAATGGCCTTAATAACAATTGTAAGAGAAAAAAGGTTTTTTCCAAACTCCTAAACCAGAAACTACAAATAATATGCTTGCAAGAGGTACATATTAAATCAGCACATAAGAAATTCTTAGAATATACAAAATTAGGGGAATTACATGCTTCATTAGATGAAAATGAAAAAAAAGGGGAGTGGCCACATATGTGAAGAAAGAACTAAAACCAAAAGAAATTAAAACAGATCCCAAAGGAAGATATACAATGACAGAAATTGAAATATTAGGGGAAAAAATACTACTGGTGAACATATATGCCCCAAATCAAGAGTTAAAACAATTTTATAAAAATATACATCAAATTTTGCTTGAAACTAATTATATAAACATTTGTATGGTAGGAGATTACAACGGAATTGTAGACCCAAAAATGGACCACAAAGCAGGGAAAAAAAGTAAACTGAAAAGACCCACATTACCAAACACGTTTAATAAAATGACTGAAGAATTAGATTTAACAGATATGTGGAGAGTGAGACATCCAAAAGACAAACAATTTACTTTCCACTCTGGACCACACCACTCATTATCAAGAATAGATATGGTTTGGCTAAGCAAAAGATTACATAAATCAATAAAATCCCTGGAAATAGAACCTAACACGTGGGCAGATCATAATCCGATTACTATAATTTGGCAAGGAACAAAAAAAGGTTATAAGAGATGGTCATTGAACACAAATTTACTACACGATGAGAAATATATAAAGATGATTAACAGAGAAATAAAATTATTTTTAGAAGAAAATAGGAAACAACCCACTACAACACAAATACTGTGGGACACATTAAAGGCATACACGAGAGGAATAACAATATCATATGCAGCCAAGAAATCAAAGGAAGAAAGAGCAGAACACAACTACCACACAAATAGAATAGTAAATTTGGAAAAAATCCTCCAACAAGACCCCACAAATAATCAAACAATAAACCTACTAAGAGAAGCCAAATACAAAATAAATTTATTTTATTTATTTATTTATTTATTTATTTATTAGTTGGACTTGTATGCCGCCCCTCTCCGAAGAACAACAAGAACTTGCCAAAGATATAAAATATTTAAAACAAAAACACTTTGAATCGGCCAACAAACCAGGCAGATGGCTCTCGCAAAAAATTAAAAAAGCGAGAAGCGATAAACTAATCTATCACTTAGAAGATAAAAATGGAATATTACAATACGATGAACAGCAGAAAAAAGAAATAGTGAAAGATTACTACCAAAATTTATATAAAGAGGAATCAGTAGAAAGCACTAAAATTGCCAAATATATAAATGAGAATAATATACTAAAGATAGAAGAGCCAGATAAACAACTTTTAAACATGAAAATAACTCTACAGGAAATTCAATTGGCCTTAAAAAAACAAAAAAATAATAAAACGCCAGGACCAGACGGACTTCCAGGAGAATTTTATAAATATAACAAAGAATTATTTGAACCTATACTACTAGAAATTTACAACGAAATCCTGGAACAAGCTAAAATCCCGAATACTTGGAGGGAATCATATATCACAATGATACCTAAGGAAGGCCTGGACAAACAAAAAATAAGAAATTACAGACCAATATCCTTACTAAATGCGGATTACAAGATTTTTATGGCAATTCTCTCAGAAAGATTAAAAAATATACTAAATAAAATAATCAGCCCGGACCAAAACGGATTCCTACCTAACAGACAAATCTCAAATTGTACAAGGACAGTCCTAGATATCATAGAATATTGTGAAGTCCACCCAGGAGAACAAGTAGCCCTGGCATTCCTGGATGCACAAAAAGCTTTCGATAGTGTCAACTGGCAATACTTAATAGCTGTAATTAAAGAATTGAAACTGGGAACCAAATTTGAAAATATCATTAAAAACACTTATACAACACAATCAGCCAGAGCAATAATCAACAATGACATGACGGAACTAATTTCAATAGAAAAAGGGGTAAGACAGGGATGCCCAATGTCCCCTTTGTTATACATATTAACCCAGGAAATACTATTAAACAAAATTCGACTAAATAATGAAATAAAAGGAATTAAGATAAAAGACGAAGAATACAAATTACAGGCATACGCAGACGATATTGTACTTTTCCTAGAAGATCCTATAAGATCTGGCCCAGAATTAATCAGAGAAATAGAAATTTGTGGGGGACTCTCAGGACTAAAAATTAATAAGCAAAAAACGATGCTCATGACAAAGAATATGACCATAAAACAAATTAAAAAATTGGAAGAAATTACAAATCTACAAACCACAAAAAAAATTTAATACTTAGTACTAATACTATCAAATAAAACTTCATCTCTTAAAAAAGATAACTATAACAAACTCACACAAGAAACTAATAAAAACCTAGAAAAATGGAAAGATTTGCAACTATCCATGTTAGGTAGAATCGCGGTGATTAAAATGGACATCTTACCCAAATTCCTCTACCTTTTCCAAACTGCCCTTATTAATATCGAACAATTTTTTTTTAAAGAGATTAATAAAACTTTTTCAAAATTTATTTGGCAAAATAAAAAACCCAGAATTCAATTCAGATACCTCCAAGACACCAAAAACAGAGGAGGATTAGGACTCCCCGATCTGAAACAGTATTACACTGCAGCGTGCCTAACTTGGCTAAAAGAGTGGATTAATCTTACTAATAAAAGAATACTGGTACTTGAGGGCCATGATCTACAGTTGGGGTGGCATGCCTATTTATGGAAAGACGATAAACAAAAACAAACTGTTTTTAACAAACACATGATAAGAAAATCTCTTCTTAAAACCTGGTATGAGATTAAAAGAAAATTTTACAACAAAATCCCTAGATGGCTATCTACCATGGAAGCCATAGTATATCCGAATTTGATAGACCCTACCAAGACCATAAAATATAAAGATATTTTACATCCAAATGGAGAACTTAACACTAAACAAGAATTGGAAATACAAAATTATAGGATGGACGAGTGGACATATATACAAATAAAATCAAGATATAATAAGGATAAACAAATACCAGGTATAGCAAATTCCACCCAAACTCTAGACAAGATCTTAACAGGAAACGCTGAAAAACAGATAACCAAACTATACCAGATTTTACTAGGACACGAGAAAGAAAAAGAGATGATTAAAAATCCAATGTTAGCCTGGGAGAAAAACCTACAAAGAAAAATCCATATAGCAGAATGGGAGAAAACATGGAATACAATAACCAAAATTACCCTATCATCAGCCTATAAAGAAAACTATTACAAACTATTCTACAGGTGGTATCTACCACCGGCAAGACTTGCCAAAATTTACCCAGCACTACAAAATGTATGTTGGAAATGCAATAAAGAAAAAGGAACTTTCTTCCATATGTGGTGGTCCTGCCCTAAAATCCAAAAAATTTGGGAAACAATTTACAAATGGTTAAAGGAAATCACGAAGGAGGAAATAGAGTACTCACCGGAGGGGATGCTCCTCGGAATTTGGAAAAAATCTTACTCGAAACAAACCCTTTTTTTAGTGACTCACATAAATACAGCTACAAGAATTGCAATTGCGCAAACATGGAAGAACAAACAGACCCCCAATGTAAATTTAATAATAGAAAAAATATATACATGTGCAGAAATGGATAAATGGACAAACCTACTTAAGGGAAACAGAATCAACGAAACTAAAAGCATGTGGAACAATTGGCACGAGTGGATTCAAAGGAAAAGATTTGTATAACCTTATACAAAATAGCAGTACAAACCTAAAAAAAAAAATATGAAAATACCATTTGAATGTTTTTACCCTGCTTTGCATTGCATAGTATTAAGTTAATATTATCCATATAACAACTGTAACCGGTAAAAAAGTTGGATAAGACCTGTAAACTGTATAAACAAATTGTGATATATGTATCTATAAAACAATAAAAAGATTTGCAAAAAAAAAAAAAGAAGTCTGTTAAATTTAAGATTATGCAGAATAAGGTATCACAATTGCAAATTGAATTAATAAATTTTATACAGTGGAATTTTAGATTTGATAAATCTGATAAGTTCATGAACTCTGACAATGACAAAAATAGCTTCAAGAATTTATTGTACTTTATATTTGTTCAGGTGATTTAGATAATGTACTTAGGAGAAACTATTGCAAAGGATTAGCATCAATTGGTCTCCTCATAACTTAACATCAAGTTTTATGAATGAAAATGGAATTTAAATCTTAGCAATATCTCTTTTTATTATTCCTTTGCAATTGGAATGAAGTTGGTAAGTAGTATCCAATCATGTAAGAAAGGGCATGGAGAGATCCACCCTGGCCTCTTCATGTCCTCTCAAACTGCAGAATGAAGCAGATTTTTCCATCAATATTTCATCTCATTGCCTGCAGTTAGGGGAGAATCCAAATGAATATTTCTCCGTGAGGAATGTCCTCCTGGTTCTTAACTGAGAAATGATGAGTCTTTGTGCATAATGTGTGCTTCACAGCTTCTGGAAACTATTTGAAGGAGGATCATGGCTGTAACTTTATATCCACTTTATATCTACAGGTAGAAGTAACAGTAACTAATCCTAATCCTAACTCTATCTAAAACTCTTAATCCAAACTTTCTAGCTAACAGAAGTGTAGAACAGGATGATACTTTGAAAGATTTAGAAAGCATGGGAAAACAATTGTTTAAATTGCCTTTATGTTTTTTTTTAAAAAAAACCTGTTTGATATATTTTTGTTTTCATAACTGAGAAATTATATGGATAAGGTTTAAACTAGTTTAAAAATTGATATGTCAAATGCCCAACTGTAGATTACTGAACAAGGCCAGATGTATCTGCAATGGAAAATAGCTTCTGCACAGATACTTACACATGTGCATGTGTACACATACACCCCCCACACACACACACACAGTAAATTACTTTAGTTGTTATGGGTGAAGCTAATAAAAGACTCATTGTAACAATGTAAGAGTGCTTGGGCATAGGGTAGAATTTCAATGATCCAGGAGAAAGGAAAGACATCTCCCATTATCACTGCCAGAGCCCTATCCAATTCTCTCTGAAAAGATTACACTCATAAAATATAATAGAGAAAAGTCTGGTAATGAAAATATCAGACATTTTCTGTAGTAGACATTATTTCTGCTCCATCTACACAGGAAACCAATCCATAAACTGAAACATCCTTTAAAGATACACTATTCTTGCATTCCTAGTCAGCTGAGACTTATCTTCCAGAAAGAGCAGTAGTTCTCTCTAAGGCAATAATGTAGTCCTAATGATACTGAGATCATGTCTTTCATGTCATGTCATGTCTTTCTATTGAAAGATGGGTCGGCTTAATTCTGAGAAGACATACTTCCATGCTGATACATAGCATGTAAGTGCCAAATCCAACAGCAATTGCCTTGGCTGGCTTTTCTCTGTTTCTTCTCTCTCTAAGTTCAAGATAATTGATATTCTTGAACATCTGTCTTGAGTTGATGTCTTCATCTCAATCCAGAAAAACTGAGGTGGCCCATTTATATAATAGTGGGTGAAGTTCCAACTTTTTTAATGACAGAGTTAAAACATAGGTATTTTACAGAGATTTGTGACGCTAATTACAAGTTTACTTTTTGAATATTTTTGTGACTTTATATTTTAATTTTATGAGTTTAAACTGATCTTAGCCAAAACTCCCAAAATCCATGTTTCAAGTTTCACTGGTAATCTGTTTCAGTTTTTTAGTATCTCCTGTATTGTTCCTTTTATGATTTTATGGGTTATACTGTAAAAAGCAGGAGAGTATGAGTCCTAGTCTCACTTTAGGCATGAAACCCAACTGGGTGATTTTGGACCAGACTTCTTTCTCAGCTCAGTTCACCTCACACAGCTCCATTGTTGTGCATAAAATAGGAGGAGAAAGGATTATTAGCATTATATTCACCATTTTGAGTTATTTATAAAAATAATAAAGGTGGGATTAAAAAATATATTTTGGAGGAATGTATAAAGATTAGGGCTATACAGAACTTCAGAGAAGAGCTTCAGTTGAAGTGTCCTTTGGAAGCCAGACAACAAATCCCAATGGTACTCCCTACAGGGTGTCAGAATGAAACAACCATGTGCCATGTGCCAAGGACCCTTTTCCACTGAAATGCTTCAGGCTGCTTTGGTGCTTTAATCGGAACATAATGGTGGAGGAACTTGACTTTCTAAGTAAAAATTGGATTATTTCTGTGACTTAAGTGCCTCAAGCAAACCACTTTGCTTAGCTACCTACAAAAGATTTTACCGCTTTCTACTCAAAAGTAAATTCTATAATGTTCATTAGAGTTTACATTCTAGTCATTATTCCTGGACTGTAGTTTCACTAAATAAGCAGAGCAATTGCAAAAATAAAAATAAAGTTGTATAACCAGATAGTATAAACCATAGTGTATATGTATGCTGAGTCCAGAGATACAGTGATACCTCGTCTTACAAATTCCTCATCATACAAACTTTTCGAGATACAAACCCGGGGTTTAAGATTTTTTTGCCTCTTCTTCCAAACTATTTTCACCTTACAAACCCAAGCCGCTGCCACTGGGATGCCCTGCCTCCGGACTTCTGTTGCCAGTGAAGCACCCATTTTTGCGCTGCTGGGATTCCCCTGAAGCTCCCCTCCATGGGAAACATCACCTCAATTTCAGGGGAAGAACCTGCACTATTTGTACTATGGAGGGTGGGGAACTGAAAACAATTGTAAAAACTGAAAATTGCAGAGATGAGATAATATTTTGATGTAAGCAGCTCTAAGGAGCCAAATTTTAAACAAAAGAGAAATTTAAAAGAGAAGAAAACAAAATGCTAACACTGCAAATACCATGAAATGTTTTGCTTGTAATAGTCTCAAAATGAAGGAAGAAAAATGTTATTTTTACTGGTTTGGGGGGGGGAAGGTATTTTTGAAAGGTGTGTTGGAAGAAATAGCCATCAGGTTCAGTTCCAAGCTGGGAGAAAGGCATTGGATACAAAATAGAAGCTGAAGGCTGTTTGGAAAGAGAATCCATTTATTGATGAATCACCAAGTGATTCTTTGTAGTTGAGGGTTGAGAGTGGGTGGCTTTTATACCTTCTCTTGGGCTTTGCACTTGAAGTTTCTATTCCTGTACAAGAACATGTATTCTATTGGCTGTTCTGAGGGTCATAGTTGCCTCTGTAGGTTGTCTTCTAGAATATTTCATTCTTCTTCCCACAGTTGAATGTAATTTTGAAAAATCCAAGCCATGTAATTAAAATCTGAAGTTCTTTTAGTGTTCAATCTATAAAAACCTAAGTTCATAAGAAAGATTTTTTAATCATGGTGGATATATGAAGTATTAACTGTCTGTTTTCCTTCCCTCCGTTTACCATTGTTGGTAAATTTATTTTTATTTTGCACAATATTGTGGGTATGGAATATGGTATAACACTTGAAATAACTAGTTTCCAAAGACTCATGGACCACTTGGGATTTTGTTTTGAAACAGAACCATTTGAAGAGTTTGTCCTGGAAACTGCCTCTCTTTCCCATGAAGTTCAATGTCAAAATTACAGATTATTTAGAAACTCATTATTTTAATCACCTGAGTTTATTTGCACTTATCGTCTTTCAGTGCAACGACAACCCAGGCAAATCTAATTAGTTTGTAAATATTACACTGCCATCTTATATATTGATGACTCTATGGGGAATGGTGTTCCGATCTACCTTCCCAAAAAAGAGCTGAGGAATGAAGGCTCCCTAACTTCACTTGCTCTTGGCAAAACAACATTGGTTCAGACTGGATAAAAGAAATATGGCACAATCTGTTCAGTCTGGAGGCTGGCTGGCAACATTCTAAAGCTGTATCCACTGCATTGGTTTTTCCCTAGGAAGAATGTGGGTTATCATATACAAAGATACACATTTGTATACATAGTTGACCTCTGTTAATGGGAATACAGAATGTTTCCTTTATTTTCTATCAGAAGGAGAAATACATGATAATCTATTCAAGCAAGGATTCATTTACTGGAGGGGTCTTGCTGTTTTAAAGCAGCAATTATCTTCTTTGATTTACTTTACCAAGTTTACCTATTGTGCATATTCAATGCAATTATTTAATAAAGGAAATTAAATTAAATTAACTTCAAAACTAGATTAATTTGAATGAATATCAGTAAATGTCCTTTTATATCTGTTATTGACTCAGCCACAGGAGCCAGTGTATAGATCTTATTTCACAGAATTATCCAAAGCAGCAACATTAAAATGTTCCCAATTGTAAAAAGGCATTTTCTATCTTCCATTTCTTATAATATACTCTGGTGAAATTATGCTCCCACTGTATCTATCTCCAGTACATTTGGATGTTCATAAACATATTTTTCACCACCATTACATTCAATATCTATATAGGAAGTTTCAATTTGCAAACCTAAAATGATTTCTTTATTTCTTCTCAAGCTGTGCCAGTGAAATGAGTTCCATGATCTATGGTTACAATTACTCAGTACTGGATTAAGTGCAGCTACATTATGCAAATGGTTACTGTGATTAGGAAACTGCCTGCAGGCTAATGTGCTGCCAAAGTCTGTCATGCTGTTTTAGATTATCTTGTTCTCTCTCTGCAAATTCTGATATGATTCCCCATCTTTCCAAATAGCATAAAACATATTACAGATCATAATAATTTCCTACCAGTGTTAACTCTTACAAAAGTAATAGTTTAGCTCCCCTGCTACTCTTAAATTTTCTTGCCACTCTAGAATTTTATTCTATTATCTTTTAAAGCTCCCAAATGATACCAATGTTTGTCTGGCAGAGGTTTGGCAAATGTTTTCTGTAACACACCAAGCTAACTAGCAGGTCTGCAGCCCAAGGAATATGACGGCCATTGCCTGGCCCTTAAGCAAGGCTGCTGTCAGTGATCATCCAGGAAATCCTGCTTTTGACAGCCACAACCTTGCCCTGGGAATTTGACTGAGACTCTGCTTCTGCCACCTGGTAGGCTGCATTTGGCCTCTATATATAAGAGAGAGAGCATGAGCGTGAGTGTGTGCATATTTTAGGTAAGGAACATTTACATAAACATTGAACTCCAATTGAGAATGCAACCATATTGAAAGAGAAATGTAAGGATATAAAATATGAGATAAAAGTTGCTAGTATAGACGTGCACTACGAATCAAGTAGCCCTTGTGAAGAAACTGGTAGAGGTTCTTACCAGATGTAAAAAAATTCATAGTAATAGAGTGCTGTAGCAATAAAGTAAATAGATACAGTGGCTATTTGATATTAATATTCAGTTTTTCAGTGCTGAAATAGTCTTGTAGTCTCATGCTGGTAATAGGAAATGTAACAAGCAGTAACACAAATATTTTTGTATATTTAACCTGGAATTAGGCATAAGTTGAATTACTTACCTGGGATAACTGCACTTCCAGACCTACTTCTTAGGGTCAAAACAGGGATGTCAAATGTGATTTCATTGAGGGCCACATCAGGGTGGGGGCATAGAGGCTTGGCTGGGGTGGGCATGACCAGTTTGACATAACTCATGTCAGGGGCACCTATAGTGGCCTGAGTGGGGCTAGGGGGATCCATTGTCTCCAATGGAGGAAGGTGAGACCAGGGAGAGTGCCAAACCCTTGTCCTCCAGAGGAGCCCTGCCATCCCCTCAGACCACACATGGATGGCAGTGCAGGTTGTCCAGAGCACTAGGCAGCAGAGGGCAAGCACCAGCCCAGCCCTTGAGTTCCCAGGGCACCAGGACCCAATATCCCATCCTCACTTCCCCAAGGGGGTCCCCGTTTGTGCTTATCTCCTCCTCATAACTGCTGTTGCTGTTCTCATTCTCCTTGGTCAGATTGCTCATTGCGTGTGTGGGAGAGCAAAGTGTGTGGGTCAGAGGGAGGCCTATTTCTTCTCCATGCAATAAGACCTGGCTTTGTAACCAAAGCATCCTCAGCAATAGGATGGGAGACCACCAGGAGAGTTCAAAAGGAGGAGATAAGGGGATGGCAAAAGGGCAGTAAGGCTGCTGGTGGCTATGTGTTAAGTCCTTCCTTCCTTCCTTCCTTCCTTCCTTCCTTCCTTCCTTCCTTCCTTCCTTCCTTCCTTCCTTCCTTCCTTCATTTATTTTGATTTTATTTTGTTTTGCACAGCCCCACACTCCCTGAAGTCCATTTTTACTGGCAGAGGCTCCATGGGCCGGTCCTTTGTTGTTTCCAGGGCGACCCCGTGGGCTAGATCTAAGCACCCCACAGACCTGCTCTAAAATAAGGATTTGCTTCTTTCCCTTCTAAGGTCTTTCAATGCAATTAAGCACAGGGGAAGAAAACCACATCAATAAAACAGCACTCACACAAATGCATGGTTTATTCATTGTTTTCTGGTGAATTTCAAGCATGCGTGGAGTGGAAGGGTATGGCTCACATCAACCAGATGGGCGTGACTTGGTGGGCATGGCCGTATGAGCACCATTGGATGGGCGTGGCTGGGTGGCATGGCCAGGTTGATGCAGAGGATTAGATACAGCAAGCTCGGCACAGATGACTCAGTGCAGCCAGGCGGTCATGGCCAGGTGGATTGCAACCACATGGGTGTAGTCAGGTGAGTGTGGTTAGGTGGATGCAGAATAATAATCCTGAAACTGACCTGATTGAGGCCATTTTGAGGCTTTAGGGATGCTGCAACTGGAGCTAAGGAATAGGGAGGAGGGAGTAGAGATAACTGGGGTTTGTACCCAAAGCAAAATACATTATCTTGGGAACCAAGGGATTCCAGCAGAGAGAGAGAGAGAGAGAGAGAGAGAGAGAGAGAGAGAGAGAGATACACACACTTACACCTGCTGGAATATATATATACAGTATATATGCTACATATATAGAATATTTGAACTTGTGAAAGTGGACTATATAGAAATTTCTGATGGTGATATATAGAGAAATTAAATAGTAGATGTTCTAAAAACTCATTGCAAATAACTGCTGGTTTGAAAGAGGGATCCCAGAGGCCATCTACATTAAAATTGAACAGCCCTCTGTCAACAGAGGTGGAGGGATATGACACCACTTATCTCTTGTTTACAATACAGTCCTTTCAGCAGTTCCAAGAAGGTTTCACACCCATTTGCACTATTTAGATGTCTCTTGAGGTCACAGATATGTTGCAGCTGAATGAGCCCATCAGTTTTGGGAATGAAGACCACAAAGGGGTGGATTGCCAGTTGGGATTTTTGCACCCTCGTCACTGCAGGGCATGCCCACTGCTGGGTTGTTATGACTGACTGAACTACCTCTGACCTGGCACTATTATATTGGGGTAATCTTGACAGGGTATCAGCCATAATTTTTTTTTCCTCCAGGGATGTATTGCAGAGAGAAATTGGAATGGGCAAAGTGCTGCGACCACCGGGCCTGCTTAGGTGACAACTTTCGGGGAGTTTTCAATGCCTCTAGGTTTTTATGATCAGTCCACACCTCAAAAGGGTGCCTGTCCCCCTCTAGGAAAAATGTCTCCAAGTCAACAGGGCCCATCACACTGCAAATGCTTCCTTTTCCCACACTGCCCACCTTCACTCAGTCTTGGTCAGTTTCCTTGAAGTGTACGCGCAGGGGCAGAGGCCCTGCTCCTCATTTCCTTGTAGCTGTACCGTTCCCACGGCCACATCACTAGCATCGACTTGGACCACAAATGACCTTTCCAAATCCAGGTGTTTGAGGATGGGCTCATCCACAAACAATCTTTTTAGCTTTTCAAAAGCTGCCTGACATTCCATTGTCCATTGTAGAGGTCCGCTCGGTTTAGGCTTAGCCTCCCCCTTTTTTTTCAGAAGGTTAATGATTGGCAAGGCTATTTGGGCAAATGAGGGGATAAATTGCCTTTAAAAATCTGTGAACCCTAGGAAACTCTGCATCTGTTTACAGGTGCATGGAGCTTCCCATTCTATGACAGCCCTCACCTTTTCCAGATCCATCACCCCCTGATGTGAGAGTCCATTTTGAACTTTAAAAGTGAACTTTACTAAAATAAGAAGTGAATGCATCAGAAGCAAAGCAAAGTTTGAAGAAAAAGGCATGATAGCTGCCCATATGAAAGTATCCCACTTGCCCCCCTTTGGGAAATAACCAATCCCCATTGTTCATCTCTGTCAGGTGGATGCATCTTCACCATCATGTCATGCTTATGGAATGCAGCTACTAACAGACTTTCTTCTCACCTCTTGTCAAGGAGAAATGAAACTCATTCTGGCCTTCACCAAAGAAATGAAAGTTACCAGGGCCCCTCCAGAACCTTCCCCTCCCCAATCCCCCATATCCCTACCCCCGTTTCTTCTGACAGCCAAAGCTTAGTGGAAAGATGAAACATGGAGAGGCTGACAGGCCAGTTTATCTTTTGAGAAACTAAATGGAAACAATTACCATGCCTGGAGCTTGAAAGTACAAAGCTTGTCAGTAAGAGAAGGGTCATGGGACATTGTTGTAACACTACCTGTGGATGGGGATCCAGCTCAAAGAATTTTAAATGATAAAGCCAAGGCCACGTTGATGTTAACTCTGAAAGACGCTCAACTCATAAATGTAAGACTGATGGAATATGCCTTTGAAACTTAGCAAGGATTAAAGGAACTGTTTCAAAGAGAAACGGCTAGAACAAAAGTAATCTTAATGAGGCAATTATACAATTTGAATCTGCAGCCAAACGGATGTGCTAGTGAATAAAGTAAATAAATATCAAACAAGCATTTTACTTAAATAAAGTAAAATGTTTGTTTGCAGATTTGGAAAGTCATGGAATGACATTCCCAGATAAGCAGAAGACATATATCCTGTTATCTTCTTTAGATAAGAGTTGGGAACCATTTGGCTTAAGCTTGCAGCTTAAGCATCAAAGTTGCTGGACTGTGCAAGGCAGAGACAGTGTGATAAGGGCAGTCAGTTAGAAAGTATAATTAAAGATGAAAAGCCTGGAAAGACCGTTGCTCTTATACGTTGCTACCATTATGGAAACAGAGGATACATTGCAAGGAATTGTCCGAATAAAAGCAAACCACAGTTTAAAGCCAAGAAGGGGGGTGTCAGTGGTGTTAAAATGAATAAAGATATAGCCTACATGGTGTCAGCAAAGAAGAAACACAGCAAAGCAATTTGGATTCTTGATTCGGCTTGTTCAGAGCACATTGTGAATTGCAAGGATTTGCTAAACAATGATGATTTAAAAACATCTGGGTTAAAACATGTAATACTAGCAGATGGAACAACTTCTAATGTACAATTAGTTGGGTCTTCATTTATTCCCTGTTTGAATACAGATGTAAGCAATGTACTTTGCATTCCAAAGTTAAAATTTTGTTTATTGTGCATAGGGAGATTGACAGATTACACGGTTACTTTTTATGAAAAGAATTGTAAAATTATAAAAAATGATATTATGTGTGCTGAAGGGATTGTAAAGGATAGATTATCATGAATGACAAAGATGCTATAGGAAATGTGACATGTGTAAAGAATGAACCTATGCATAATAATTGTATTCACTATTTACATAGGATTCTGGGACATGTTAATTTTGGGGTATTAAGGAAAATATCTGAAATATTTGAATTGGATGTGAAAAAATGTAATAATTATTTGGAATGTACAGCTTGCAAGAAAGTTAAAATTAAAAGATGTCCAGTTCCAAAATTTAGTAACAGAATAATGCATAAACCTTTTGAATTAGTGCATGGTGATCTGTCAGGACCATTTAAACAAAGTCAAGGGGGTGCAAAATATGTATTCGTGTTCATGGACAATTACACAAAGTATACATATTGTATTTTGTTAAAATGTAAGAATGAAGCATTCCAGAAATTCAAAGAATCAGTAGCGATGATTGAACAACAGCTTAATAGCAAAGTGAGAAAATTTCAAACTGACAGAGGTGGTGAGTTTACGTCATATAATTTCAAGCAATGTTTAAATTATAAAGGTATTTTTCATAGGTTAACGAATCCTCATTCACCAGCAGAGAATGGAGTAGTAGAGAGACGGAAAAGAATACTAAATAGCAATCTGTGATGCAATGCTAGTCGATGCTAATTTAGATTTCAGTTTTTGGAAGAAGGGATTATGACCGCTATGTATTTATTAAACAGGACATGGAGTTCTACAGTAAAACAAACTCCATATTATATATTATTTAGAAGAACTCCTCATTTGAGAATTTTCGGTACATATGCTTATGTTTTGATTCCCAAAACAAGGAGGTTGAAAGGACAACAAAAAATTGAAATGTCTTAGATTCATCGGAAATGATGAAAACACTAAAGGTTATAGGTTTTCATATGAATTTGGTAAGGTGATAGTATCCAGAAGCATGAATTTCTAGAGACATATTGGTTGGGAAAGGATGCATAGTAATACCGAAGTGTTCTTTGGTCAGAATAGAGTAGAGGTAAATCAAAGGAATATGGAAGCTGAATGTTCTAGACCTTTGCAGAAGGTTTCTAAAGGTAGAAACAGAAAGCATTGCAGAGACTGAATGTAGTGCAGAATCTGAACAAATACTGTATAGTGAGAAAATATTGCCAAGACGATAAAGAAGTAATAAGGGACAACATCTTGTGTGAACCACAAAGTTATGAGGAAATGCTGACTAGACCTTCTGAGGAAGTGAGACAGTGGAAACGAGTGATGAATATTGAATTTCAAGTGTTGAAAAAACAAAACAAAAACAAAGAGTATTTGATGTGGTGAGTTTACCTGCAGAACACAAAGCGAGATCAAGAAGGGTATACAGATTTAAAGCGATGCCGGATGGCAGTGTTAAGTACAAAGCTAGGTTGGTAGCACAGGAATTTATTCAAAGCAGTATGTATAGCTATGATAAAATACGCTCTCCTATCACTACGCCAGTGTCAATGAGAATAATGTTAACATTGGTGATTAAAAAAGGATTAAAAGTGAAATATTTTGATTTTGAATGTGCATATCTTAATGCATCATTAAAGGAGGAAGTATATCTCAAACCAGTGCCAAGTTATGAACTTAGTAATAATAAAGTATATCTTAAGAAAGGCATTGTATGGATTGAAACAGTCAGCTCACAATTGGAATGATTTTTTAAATCCAAGATTGGTAGAAATGTACATGCAGCATAGCTGATGCTTGTATATATAACACAGGTCAAGGAGACAGTCATATCATAATAATAGTTTATGTAGATGATATTTGCACTTCTGCAAAAAGTGACTGTATAATTGAGCAAGTATTTAAGGAGTTGAATACATCATTTATTGTTAAGGATTTGGGATATTTAAAATACTATCTAGGCATAGATGTGCAGAGCGTAGATGGAAAGTATTTTTGTATTGAATCAATGTAAGAAGATTCAATAAATAATAGAAAACCTTAACATGGTTAATGCAAAAGCAGTTAAAACTCCAATGGTTGTGGATTTCAACAAGCAAGAATGTAATGAAATATTTAGTCAACCGAGTTAGTACAGATCAGTGGGGTTGGTAGTGTGTTGTACATAGCCAATTTTACCCAATATATATTATGCAATTGGGGTGCTAAGTAGAAAAGTGTCACAACCAACTGTAAAAGATTGGCAGGGATTGAAAAGAGTGATTAGATATTTAAAGGGGAACAACACCTGCAATCAGATGGTCAGAGCGATCAACCACTGGAATGGCTTGCCAGCGGAGGTTGTGAACTCCCAAACTTTGGACATTTTCAAGAGGAGATTGGACTGTCATTTGGCTGGGGTGCTGTAGGGTTTCCTGCTTAAGCAGGGGGTTGGACTTGATGACCTGCAAGGTCCCTTTTAACTCAAACCAATCAATCAATCAATCAATCAATCAATCAATCAACAAAACAATCAATCAATCAGCATAATTGGTTTTTCTTGCTAGGAAACCCCTTTCTAAGAATCTATTTTCCTGTAACTCAGAATACTTGGTTGTGAGTTGTGAGCTGAGAAACAATCAATGGTGTAAAGGATCTCTGCAGAGTTTGTGAAAACACAAACTAGGTTAAATATAAAGCTTGATCATAAAATGTATGGATTTTTTTCTTAAAAAGTAAAACTGCTTGGTTTCACAGATCCTGGAGGAAACACTTAATCAATGTCTGTACATTGCTTAAAAATTATTTTTTGGAATGGATGTAATGCCTGAAATTTTTAAAATACTTTTTTTTATAAATCTTTTGTTTCTTGCAAAAATGCTGAATCATTGATTGATTGTATTTATATGTCACCTAACTTCCGAAGGACTCTGGGCAGCTTACAACAGGATATTAAATACATTTTAAAACATCATAACAGATTAAGAAAAATCAGTTAAAAATAACATATATACATATCATTTAAGGCTGGACCTTGTAAAATTGCGAGATCAAAGGCCCCAAGCCTGCCAGAAAAGCCAGGTCTTCAATGCTTTCCAGAAGGTCAATAGGAGTGGCTGGTTCCAGAGAGCTGGGGCAGCCACAGAGAAGGCCCATCCCCGCAGGCCCGTCAGCTGACACTGTGGGATCTTACCGGTCGCTGGAACTATGAGGTAGAAGGTGGTAGTTAACCTGGCCCTGAGCCATGTAGGGCTTTAAAGGTAATAACCAATACCTTGAATTGAACCCAGAGACCAATAGGGAGCCAGTGCAGTTAACAGAGGATTGGTGTAATGTGAGTTCCACCTAGGTGCACCCACAATCCATTATGTGGCTGCATTCTGGACCAATTGTAGTCTCTGAACAATCTTTAGGGGTAGCCCCATGTAATAATCCAATCGTGAGGTGATAAAGGCATGAGTGACTGTGAAGAGAGCCTCCTGATCCAAGTAGAGTCACAATGGGTGCACCAGACAAACCTGTGCAAAGGTCCCCCTAGCTACAGCTGTTAGATATTGGTCTAATCTTAGCTGTGGGTCTAGGATGACATCCAATTGTGAACCCTTTATGAGGGGGACAATTTCTCTCCCCCCAGAGCCAAGGAAGGACACATCCAGGGGTAGGCTACTGCCTCGACAGGGCAGAGGGGAATGCAGTGGGGTAGTGAAAATGGAGATCCACCCCAGAGCACCCAATTTGCACTGAAAGATGTTGAAAGAAAATGCAAGGCATCCTGCATAATCCATGCCTACAGTGTTGTAGTAAAAAATTTGGTAGCCCTTCACTGGACACATCCTTTGCAAATACAAACACAAATAGGAAAAACAAAAGTGAACTCAATCTATCAATATCAAGCAATCAATCACCCTTACTGTACATGCTGTATATATATTTTCTGTTAATTTGCATTGTTTATTGGGAGTACTGAATTTGGCTTTGTGTGCATTATTCAGCTTAATTATGTTATTTAGTGAGAGATGGGATTTTTATTATTCATTTGGCATAATATTGCTATATGCATTTAGTTATCATAAACAGAGACATCTTATGGAAGAAGCTGGTCAAGTTAAACATGGAACCTAGATTACTATTTCTGATAAAGGCCCTCTACACAAACACATGTCTGAAAGTCCGTACTAGAGTCAGTGGCTCTCTTACTCAGAGCATCCCCACCTACAAAGGAGTCAGGCAAGGATGCATCTTGGCCCCAATGTTGTTTAACCTTTATGTCAATGACATTCCAGGATTTCTCCATTCCACAGACCTTCACATGCCAAAGATCCTCAATAGAATATTAACATCCTTCTATATGCTGACGACATGGTTCTGATGGCACATTCTCAAGTAGGCTTGAGAAGACTGATGAGGAAATTTAGTGATTATTGTGCTCTTAACTACAGTACTTGAACATGAATAAGCACAAATCCAAAGTGGTGGTTTTTGGGAAAAGGCGAATTAAATATAACTGGTATTTAGATGGGGAGCCTATAGAACAAATAGACAGATTCACCTACTTAGGGGTGGTTTTTACAGATACAGGGCCCTGGGCCAATCATTTTAAACAAAGTTCTATGAAGGCCACAGCACGCTCTAAAACGTTAATTAAGCTACTTAGTTATAATCACCCAAGCTCCCTGCTCCCAATTCTAAAGGTCTATAAAGCAAAAACCACACCTGTGCTAACATATGGTGCGGAATTGTGGGGCCTGTTAAAGGCTGCACCTCTAGAACAAAACCAAGCATGCTTTCTAAGAACCATCTTGGGGACTGACAGAAATACATCCGCAGCAGCAGTAAGAGCTGAAACTGGCATCCATTCCATCTACAGTTTAACAGTTATTAAAGTCTTCAACTATTGGTGGAGGATTCTCCCAATGGAACCTGACAGACTCCCAAAAATGTGCTTAGAAGAACAGATGGGCACACCCAAACCCACTACATGGGTCAACCAACTTTCTCAAACCACCCTATATTTCGGTTTCTCAATGCAACACCTGCTTTCAGCCGGACATCAGGCCAAGGAAATATTTAAACAAAGAGTTTTAGATGTTAATGCATAAACTGATATTGAGGCACTTTCTAAGTGCAGGTCACTGAAATGGTTAGCCAAGAACAAAACAGTCTTTCAACTAGAAAAATACCTAACAATGGGTCTGACCCAATACCATAGAACAGCACTCGCTAGAGCAAGATTTGAGCAGTTAGATTCTATGGTCAAATATGGACAATCCTACCAAGTACCATATTTTGAGAGAACATGCATTTGCGGTGCACCAGAAATAGAAGGCATTGCACATGTGCTACTCAATTGTAAACTATACTCCTCAGTAAAACCTCAGTATTTACAGCCCCTACTTGACAAAATCATACACTGGGACTGTAATAAACAATTATCATATTTTCTTCAGGGTACAAATATATATGTAGTTTCTAGAACCGCTAAGTTTATAGTCAGGGCTGTTCAGATGAGAATACATTTTATAGAATATATTGGGGTGGCATGCAAAGGAGATGAACTCACTTAAGAATATTTTATATCAGTATCTTAGATTTGTTTAATATAATCCTTTGCACGACTTATATTCTCATGTTTTACTACTCAATTTTAGCATATTATACTGCATTTTAACTTATTATTTATTCAAATTCCCTCTATTTTAGCCAATTTTATTGTATTTTAACCAGTCACAGTTTTATGACGACCGATGTGGTCCTTTTTCTCGCTTTGATTTAACTAATCAAATAAAGTTGATATTGAATTTAGTTATCATATAATATTGTAGAGATGATACATTCAAGCAGTAATTCAGGGGATCCATCTTTCAAATAACTAGTTAATATGTTACAGAAAGAAAATCATTCAATTTTTGCAGACTTATCTCTATCCATTAGCAAATTATTGTTAACCCATTATTTAATAATGGGCGTGTATTTTATCAGAAAGGATCAGTCATCAATTGGAAGTAATATAAAAAAGAGTATGAAATTAATCAAACATCATTGGAGAGATATAATCAAATCCCAACCAAATGCCTGTGAAAGGTTTGCATTGTGCATGGCAGTGACAAATTCACTTCTTTCATCAACTGACCAAACCATCTGATATTCTGCTTATTTCAGATGTGAACTATTTCAGTTGGACAATTCATTTCATTTTGTAATAATCCACAGAAAAGCCCTCTCTTCTAAAGAGATGTATTTTTTTACCCAAGGCTAAACGTTACAGATGTTTTTCTCTAGGGCTCATTAGAATTTCATTAGAATGTCCAAAATACATAATGAAAATTAAATTCAAAATGCCATGTAAAAGTTTAGGAACAAGGTAACATCACATTTCAAGGCATTTAATTCACTTTACCATTTTTTCTATTTTAGTCCTTTGTCCTTGTCTGAAAATAAAAGATTACTGGCAGTGCTCAAGATACAATAGCTCACTTAACTAAGTTCAAAGTTACAATAAACAACCCAAAATTACATATGACCTGTCTCAAAGTTACAATGGCTGCAGTTCCCCTGCAGTTATTTGCCCTTATGACAGACCATCCTGAAATGACTGCACACAATGTTTGAGTCTGCTCCTCACATGTCCACCACCATCATACTTACCTGTGAAGCTCTCTGAACCTCATGTTGGGGAAAAAGAGCAGATCATGTGTCTCAGACCTGCATGGTGGTGATTGCCATTTTGTCCTATCTGTTTGTGGGCAGGGATAAAATGGCAGCTGCCAAACAAGCTCCTCTAAAATTATACACATTAAACCTCATTTACTGCAATAGGAAAATCATACTCAGAGTCCACTTTCTGCCATATATTTAACCAAAACCTCTGTACATTAAAACATTACACAAGCCTTCAGATGTACTTCCATAGCTTGCACATCACTGTTAGAGCTAGGAAATGCCATGGATTGAGTAAAATGTGGTGAATCTTTCTTTCTTTCTCCCTCCCTCCCTCTCCCTCCCTCCATCCTTCCCTTCCTTTCCTCCCCTTTCCTTTCCTTTTCTCTCTTCCATTCCTTTCCTCCTTTCCTCCATTTTTGCTACCCCTCTGGCATCCCCCCCCCTCCCAGTCTGCCCAGGAGCCCACCCCTGCTTCCATTTTATGGATAGGACAAAATGGCATCCAGAGAAGTAATCCATTCCAGTGCTCTGGAAGGACTTGGAGATCTTCAAAAGGTAAGTGAAGAGAAGAGGATTTGGCCCATTAGTGTGGGAATCAGGCCCAAGGCCTAAGGGGGACAGAAGGAGTGGGGAAAGTTTTGTGGAAACTGAAGTGGGGGAAGCATTGCACTTGGTGTCTTGGGTGGTGGAGGCTTTGGGAAAGCCAGGGCAAGTGGGCCTAGTTATATGTTACACCTTCAAGTGCCTCCCATCCCAGGTGCTCCCCATTCTCCATAAAACTACAGGCATTTATTTAATGATTGGAGAAAGCAGAGATGGGGGGTATCATTAGTTGAGATGCTTCACTTAACAAATGTTGCGACATGGAACAGTAATGGTCCATTATGGTCATATCACATATGCTTTTGTATATGCTTGTATATGATTGATATGTGTGCCCTCATGTCTTTTAAGATATAATCTTTAAGAAACAAAAAAAAAATCCTGCTTCATCCAGACCCCATTGAGCAAATCAATCTATTATTGAATAACCTAGAATGGTTTCAGGCAGATCTGAGTTTCTCGCACATCAACACAAAACTGTTTCCTTCAGTTCTATCCCTCATGTCCATGACTAATCCCAATCCATCAAATGCAATGCTGTCAGGTTGTTTTGGGCACACTGAGATGCTTGGACGGATAATTTTATACACTCAAGGCAAATGTCTTTGAGGATTCCTTGGCATGAACTGGTTCCATGTTGATCTGCTCTTCTTTAGCTGTCATTCCCCACTCCTGAATTCCTACTTGCCTACTGTCCAGTTCATGAACTCAAAAAAAAGGAGCTCCTTTTTTTGGACATCATTTCACCAAGAGTATAAAACTTTACTTGAACAAACTACATTAACACAGAAGAAGTGAAACCAGCCATAGGGAGATTATGCATGTGTCACAGACAGCTGCAGACGCCTCCACAAAGACCTCTCAAATGTGGGTTTGAAAAGTTGGAAAATAACCCCCAACTCCCCTTAAATTTCTTAAAAGACAGATAGAACTGAAAAGGGATTAAAGCAGATCAAAGAGAGCTGAAGATAAATGTTATTTCTTAGATATATTTTACTATGAGTATCTCCTCTATAACCTTCATCATGTATTTTACTATGTGTATATAGATATATACCCACTAAAACCCTCATTGTGTATTGGACAAAATAAATAAATACATAAATACATAAATAAATAAAATAAAGAATGCTTTCTAGCTTTTGCTATTGGCAAAAGTGAGTAGAAAATAACAGAACAAAGGAAGATGGCACAGGGAGGAACTCTATGCCCCGGGGGAAATGTTGAAGCAAAATTAGATAAATTGCTTCAAATATTTGGATCTCTGGAAGAAAGATTTAAAGCTGTTGAAGATGTGCTGGGAAGTCTTGCAAAGGACTTCCAAATAGTTAAAAGGTTCAGAAGAACAAGCAGAAAAAAATTAAAAAATTGAGATGCAGGTGAAAAGCCAAGCTGAAGTACACAGACAGCATAATTACAGGCTTACTAATTTAGAGGATCTTCAAAGGAAACAAAACCTCTGTTTGCGTGGTTTTAAACAAGGTTTTGGTGCAGGATTGAAATTGGCTCAGGCATTCCACGATTGGTTAAAGGTGAATGGAATTCAAATTAATTTGGATGATATAGAAAGGGTTCACTGGAGTGTTCCACATAGAAATCCAGAGAGGCAAAGAGATATTGTCATGGCGCTGGCAAGCGAAAGGAAAGCAGAAATGATCTACAAACACTTGAAAGGCAGTGCTGGCCTCAATCAAGATGGAAATGAAGTAAGGGTTCTCAGAATCTCTCCTGGCAAACCTTGAAAGAGAGGGCTGTGTTACACCCAATTACAAGCCACCTGTTTCAAAGTGGAGTAAAGTTCACCTGGGCTTTTCCTGCAGCTATGTTGATGTTTGAAGGAAATGAAGTGTTTAAAGCACGTACATTAGAGGAGGGAAAAGCGTTATTGCAACTGTTGGGTATCGAGTTCGGAGAACCCGGAATAGTTGGAGAGTTAAAGAGGAGCAGAAGCAACCTCTGATTCTAGTGGCCGTAGTACCACAGATAAAGAGGAAAAGCAAAGAGAGGAGCAGTTGAGGTCGAGGCCCTGAGAAAGAAGCAGAGGAGAAAACCAAGGCTGCAGCCTGAGAGGAAAACGAAGAAGTGAGGAGTTGAAACTGATTCGTCTCTTCTCTTAGGAAATGCTTTTGAAAATTTTTATCTATTGGTTTTTTTATTCTACTCTCTTTAATGGGGGAAGGGATGAACATAAAGCAAGAGGTGGTATTCCTCAATGGTAAAATAAAGGAAGCTGGGGGAGATTTTCTTTTTAAAAAAGTGGTTGTAAGGGGAGCTCAGAGATGTGGGAAAGTAATCAGGACGGGTGCCTTCCAGTGTTCCCTCTAATTTTTTTTTGGGGGGGAAGTATAGTGTCTGAGCGGCAGTCCCTTCAGGACTGGGTGGCACAGAAATAATAAACAAACAAACAAACAAACAAACAAACAAATAAAAAACCCACCCTGTTTTGCCTCAGAGAATTTCAAAATAAAATACTGTACTGTGTGTCTGTAACAGTGAGCTCATAATAGGGCAACTCTATCAATATCAAAATGCCACTTAAATAGTTGAGCTAGTTTCAAACTAGATTTTGATTTTCTTTCTCTCTTCCTTACTCCCATTCTTTTTCTTTTTCTTCCTCTCTTTTTTCTATCTGTTTCTCTCTCTTCCTCTCTTCCTCTCTCTCTCCTTCCCTCTCACTCTTTCCCTCTCGGCTTCTGGGCAGGTTTGGAAAACTCTGAGTTGATGATGATTTTTAAGTGAGCGATTGCTCACTGCTCAGCTTAGAGGGAACTATGGTGCCTTCATGGAAGGACAAGGGCAACTTTTGTCCTCCCCCTCTCAGGGGGAGAGCATGGGGGGAGGCATTTCGGGGGTTGAGTAGGGTGAGGAAGGGGAAAATAAGTAAACTAAGAGCAAAACAAAAGGGGGAAAGGATTAAATTTATATGTTATATATTACAATGGTTTTAAATGTGAATGGTTTGGGATCAGATTTGAAACACCATAAAGTATTAAGGAAGGCTAAGCAGGTGGCTATTATGGCTATTACGGTTTTGACAGAAATGCATAAAAAATGTGGAGGAAGGGACAAACTGGTCAATGATAAAAATTGAAAATGGATATAGGAATTTCATGGTACACAAAATAGCAGAGGTACTGCAATTCTTATTCACCAGAGGATCTCATTTGGGTAGTGGGAGTTCAGAAAGATAGACAAGGGAAGTGGCTGTTTGTTAAAGGGAAAATGAATCAAAATAAATTGACGTTGGTGGCAATGTATGCCCCAAACATGAAAACAAAACAATTTATAACAAACACAAAGAGAAATTTGGGTAATTTTATGGAGGGCACATTTTTGGCAGGAGATTTTAAAATGCAATTAATGAATGGGATTGGAAATAGTAGGATGCTACATTTATTTTATTTATTTTATTTTAGTTTTTTATACATAAACAATAAAACGAACAAACAAATAAACAGATAGAACACAACAGTAAATAAAACAAAACATACAAATACAATATTTGGGGGGGGGGAAGTTTCCCCACTTTTTTAGAGTGTTCGGTCAGAGAATTTTCCCTCATCACTAAGTGTTCTTTTATTAACGTATTGCTTTGCTTTAATTATATTTTAATCTATTGTCTGAAAATTTTTAATTTATTTATTTCACCATTGTTCTTTTCTCTAGCCAGTTGTAGAGGTTTCCCCATATCTTATAATAATCTGAGTCTTCTTTCCCGTCTAATTTTTTAGACATCCTGTCCAACTCTGCACAGTCCAACATTTTTTTGATTATTATACTTTCTTCTGGTGTTTTATTGGATTTCCATTGTTGTGCATAGGCTATCCTAGCAGCTGTCAGTATATGAATGGCTAAATATCTTACCTTTTTAATTTTTTTTAATTAAAAATGCCCAATAAATACAATTCTGGTTTTTTTTCAAATTCTTCCTTTGTTATTTCTTTTAGCCAATCTGTTATCTTATTCCAATAGTTTTTAGCCTCTGAACATGTCTACCATTGATGATAGAATGTGCCTTTTTCTTTTTTGCATTTCCAACAGAGTGGTGAGACTTTCGGGAACATTTTCGAAAGTCTTTCTGGTGACAGATGCCACCTGTAAAACATCTTTAACTGGTTTTCTTTGAATGCAATTGATTTTGTCATCTGCCAATTGTAAATCAAAAATTTTTCCCACTTTTTAAATTCAATTGTGTATCCAAAATTTATTCACCAATTTATCATGTTTTCTTTTACAATTTCCATTTCTGTTTCGTATCGAATTAAGTATTTATATATTTTGCCAATTAATTTTTCATCATTCCCTAAGAGTGTCCTGTCCAAGTCTCCCCTTCCTACTAGAAAACAATGTTCCCTTTTGTCTTTTTGGTATGCATCTTTTATTTGTAAATATGTCCACCAATCTATTAATTTGCCATTTTGTTCCAATTCTTCCTTTGATTTTAAATTTGTTTGTTGATCTAATAGTTCTTTGTATCTAGTTGTATTTTGGGGCCTGATTAAACTTGGATGATACTTTAATTCGATTGGCGAAACCCACTCTGGTTTCTTTCCAAGATGGCGCCGACAAAGGCTGCCTCGGTGAAATGCTCTCAAACAGTTTTTTCATTTTCTACTATTCCCTGCAATTCTCAATGGATTTCCTACTCAAGAGACCATCTGCTAAGAATTAAAGAACATTTCTTTAAGGAGCAGCTATCTGCAACTTCAACCCCACCTGTCTTTACAAACGCGGAGGAGATTTTAGCACAGGAGGAAGCCATTTCCCGGCAACCATGGATCACCAAAAACATACGCAGCCGGCAGAGACGAAGAGGTAAAAGGGCGGGAATTTTAAATAGACTAAGGAACAAGGGAATTAAAAAACAACCATTCCCTTCTATCTTTCTTACTAATTTACGTTCACTTGCCAACAAGATGGATGAAATACTGCTCTTAAATAGATGCTATTCTGATTTTCACAACGCATCTGCCCTATGCTTTACTGAAACCTGGCTAAACGAGGAAATTGATGATAACAGTATGCATTTACCGGGCTTTCAAATTTTTCGGGGTGATCGGAATGCAGAATTATCAGGAAAAAAAAGGGGAGGAGGCTTATGTATATATATCAACAACAGCTGGTCTCAAGACATCACCATTATACAAAAGTTCTGTGATGAAAACTTGGAGTCTTTAATTATTAATTGCAAACCCTTTTATTCTCCTCGTGAGATTCATTCCTTCTTAATTTCTACAATTTACATCCCTCCCCAAGCATCTGTACAAAAGGCACTAAAAACCCTAGCTGATCAGATTATGGAGGCTGAAGCCAAATACCCTGATTCACTGGCCATTATTTTGGGAGATTTTAACAAGGCAAACTTAAGAGATGAGCTACCAAAATACTTTCAACATGTAAATTGTCCCACCAGAGGCAATAATATCTTAGACCATTGTTATACAGCTGTAAAAAATGCATATAGGGCTTTACCAAGAGCAGCTGTGGGCCATTCTGATCATTGCATGATTCACCTTGTACCTGCTTACAAACAAAGATTTAAAGCCACAAAACCAATAATTAAATCAGTGAGGACTTGGACTGAGGAAGCAAAGTTAAAGCTACAGGCTTGCTTTGACTGCACAGACTGGAATATTTTTAAAGACACCTCTGCAGATCTAGATGAACTCACAGATATTGTAACATCATATGTCAGCTTCTGTGAAGACCTATGTGTACCAACCAGGAACTTGAAAATATACAGTAACAATAAACCTTGGTTCACAGCCAAACTCAAGCAGTTACGTCATTCCAAAGAGGAAGCCTACAGAAAAGGTGATAGAATGCTGTACAATCAGGCCAGAAATATATTAACAAGGGAGATCAGAGCAGCAAAAAGGAACTACTCTGAAAAGCTAAAGAATCAATTCTCAACAAATGAACCAGCAAACATGTGGAAAACTCTCAAAAACATCACCTGTTACACCAAACCACCTTCCCAAGCTGAAGGAGATCAGCAATTGGCAGATGACCTGAATGTGTTCTACTGCAGGTTTGAAAAGAAACCTCAACCACTTATGTGCACAACCTCCATCCCAGACACACCAACAACAGCTAAATCTTCTACAACTGAACCCATCCCATTGTGTTTACAACCCCTAGTGATCACAGAAAAGGAAGTGAAAGATCTATTTCTCAGACAGAAGCCTGGAAAAGCACCAGGCCCAGACAAGATAACTCCTTCTTGCTTAAAAGTCTGTGCTGACCAATTGGCCCCCATCTTCACCCAAATCTTCAACAAATCACTAGAGTTGTGCTATGTTCCTTCCTGCTTCAAACGCTCGACTATCATCCCAGTGCCAAAGAAGCCCTCCATCAAGGAACTGAATAACTACAGACCAGTTGCTCTAACATCTGTAGTTATGAAAACCTTTGAAAGGCTAGTGATGTTCCATTTGAGAGCCATCACGGATCCACTGTTAGACCCCCTGCAATTTGCATACCGAGCAAATAGATCAACAGATGATGCTGTTAATATGGCTCTACACTACATCCTTCAACATCTTGAATCTCCAATGACCTACGCCAGGGTCCTCTTTGTGGACTTCAGTTCAGCATTCAATACCATTGTACCGGACATTCTCTTAACCAAACTAAATCAGCTAGCGGTACCTGAACACACTTGTAAGTGGATCACAAGCTTCCTAACAGACAGGAAGCAGCAGGTGAAGCTAGGAAAAATCACATCAGATATATGTACAATTAGCACAGGTGCCCCCCAAGGCTGTGTACTCTCACCACTTCTCTTCTCTCTATACACTAATGACTGCATCTCATACGATCCATCTGTTAAACTACTGAAGTTTGCAGATGATACAACAGTGATAGGACTCATTCGAGACAATGATGAATCCGCATACAGACGGGAAGTTGAACAACTATCCTTGTGGTGTGACCAGAACAATCTAGAACTGAACACACTCAAAACTGTAGAAATGGTGGTAGACTTTAAGAGAAACCCTTCCACCCTTCCACCTCTCACAATACTAGACAACACAGTATCAACAGTAGAGACCTTCAAATTTCTAGGTTCTATCATATCTCAAGACCTAAAATGGTCACCTAACATCAAAAACATCATCAAAAAAGCACAACAAAGAATGTTCTTTCTGCGCCAGCTCAGGAAGCTCAAACTGCCCAAGGAGCTGCTGATTCAGTTCTACAGAGGAATCATTGAGTCTGTCATCTGCACCTCTATAACTGTCTGGTTTGGTGCTGCAACCCAACAGGACCGACACAAACTTCAGAGGATAATCAGAATTGCAGAAAAAACAATTGCTGCCAATCTGCCTTCCATTGAGGACCTGTATACTGCACGAGTCAAAAAGAGGGCGGGTAAAATATTTACTGACCCCTCACATCCTGGACACAAATTGTTTCAACTCCTACCCTCAAAACATCGCTACAGAGTACTGCACACCAAGACAACTAGACACAAGAACAGTTTTTTCCCGAACGCCATCACTCTACTAAACAAATAATTCCCTCAAAACTGTCAGACTTTCTACTAAATCTGCACTTCTATTCTACTAGTTTTTCTCATCATTCCTATCACCCTTTTCCTCCCATGTTGACTGTATGACTGTAACTTGTTGCTTATATCCGAAGATTTTTATTAATATTGCTTCTTCATTGCTTATTTGACCCCTATGACAATCATTAAGTGTTGTATCACATGATTCTTGACAAATGTATATTTTATTTTATGTACGTTGAGAGCATATGCACCAAGACAAATTCCTTGTGTGTCCAATCACACTTGGCCAATAAAAATTCTATTCTATTCTATTCTATTCTATTCTATTCTATTCTATAGTGTTGTTTTCTTTATTTCCTTCCATGTTTGTATGAGCGAATTTCTTAATATATACTTTTTGAATTATTTATGTGTTTTATCTCTTTCATACCAGAGATAGGCATGCCAACCTAATAGTAAGTCGTGACCCTCTATAGTCAATATACGCTTGTTTTCTAACATAATCCACTCTTTAATCCAAGTTAATGATGATGCATGATAATATAGTTTAAAATTTGGAAATCCTAAACCTCCTCTTTCTTTAATGTCTTGTAATGCCTTTAATTTAATTTTCAATTTTTTGCCTAACCAGATATAATTTAGTACTATTTTGTTGAGTTCTTTGAATTTTTTTTAACCTGGGTTTATAGGGATTGTTTGCAATAGGAAGAGGAGCTTGGGCAAGACACTCATTTTGATTGAATTAATTCTTCCTAATAGTGAAAGTTGTAGATTTTTCCAATTTTTAAAATCAGCTTTGATTTGGTTTGTTAAATTCATATAATTATCCTCTTTTAATGTTGCTGTTTTGGCTGTGACCCAGATTCCCAAATATTTAACTTTTTAAACTATTTGCAAATTGGTAATTTGTTCCAAATGTTTTATTTGTATTTTTGTGCAATTTTTAGTTATAATTTTTGGGTTTTGTTTATTTATTTTTAGTCTTGCTACTTCGTCAAAATTGATTAATTAATTAATTAATTAATTAATTATACATTAATCAATTTATTTGATCAGTTGAGGAGCAGTTATCAATGGTTCCTCAATTATAAATACCAAATCGTCTGTGAAGGCTTGGACTTTGTAGGTTTCTTTCCTTATTCTTAAACCTTTTATTTCTTCATCTTCTCTTATTTTTACCAATAATATTTGCATAGTTAGTATAAACAAAAGTGGGGAAATAGGGCATCCCTGCCTAACTCCTTTCTCAATTTTAAATTATTCTGTCTGTTCTCCATTGATTATAATTCTAGCATTTTGCTTAGAATATATTGCATTTATTAATTTTATAAAAGTTTGGCCAAATTTCATCATTTCTAATTATGTTATCGTAAATTTCCAATTGACATTATCGAAAGCCTTTTGGGTGTCAAGGAAAACCAGCACCATCTGTTTCTCAGGGTGCTCTTCTAGGGTATTAATTATTATCATCAAATTTGCCTCTTGGGGAGAAAACCATTGTGGTCTCAAAAAAAAATATTGATCCTTGTTGCGTAGATTGTAATAAATATTTTATAGTCTGTGTTATGTAAAGATATGGGTCTATAATTATGAATTTTTTCTTTTTCTGTCTCTGTGTTTGGTATAAGTGATATCAATGCTTCTGACCATGTTTGGGGTGGTTTTGCTTCTTGGGCTATTTGATTATAAATTTCCAACATATTATTTTCTAGTGTTTTTATAATTCAGCTGGTATGCCGTCTATACCAGATGCTTTATTATTTTTCTGTTGTTTTATCGCTGCCTGTAGTTCAACTAAGGTTATTGGTCTGTTTAATTCTTGTTGTTGCTCTTCTGTTAATATTTTCATATTTGATGATTCGATATACTTTTCTATTTCTTCCTTTTTTACTTCTTCATGCGCGTATAACTTCTTATAAAATTATACTACTATTCTTTTCTTTTCTTCATCATATTTAATAATACCTTGTTCATCTGCCAATCTGTCTATAATTTTTCTTTCTTTTTGTTTTCTCAATTTGTGGGCTAGCCATCTACCTGGTTTATTACCTTGTTCGAAATATAATTGTTTGGCTGCCCTAATTTTATCTTCGATTTCTTCCTAGTGTAAAAGGTTAATTGCGTGTCTAATTTGATCTTTTTTTCCTTATTTTTTTACTTTTTGGATTTATTTGTAGTTCTGCTTCTATTTGTTTTCATTCTTGTTCCAATTTTTCATGTTTAATTTTTTTTGTTTATGTTTCCTTGCCAAAATTCAAGCCAGGAGGGAGGAAGAAATCAGTATATTTTAATTACTGCTCATATAAAAAGACTATAAAAGAAAAAAGGAAAATAGAGAAGAAAAAGGAAAAAAGGAAGAAAAAAGAAAACGGGCAAAAATTAAATAACAAAATGTCATAAATAAGTAAATATGGCTAACAGCTAAATAGATTGAGCAAAGTCCAACTCAGAAAAAAGAAAAAAAAAGAAAAAAGTAAAAATACAAAAAGAAAACTGAAAAAGAATAATATAAGAATTACATATATATAAAAATATTCAAAAAAAAAGCTCTTTAATATCTTATTCAGTCCTTTGTTCAGTTTTTATTTAATTCCTTCTAAAAGAGGGGGAACAAAGAGAGGTAAAAGAGGAAAACAGTCCAAACAAGAGGAAAAAGAGGAAAATTATAAATACAAATCTTCTTCTATCAAAACATCTGGGTTTTTTTCACTCTCTACCGAAACCCAATCTCTCTTTCTTCTGCGTGTTCAAATGACTTCATTTTCTGCCCAGTCACTCTCTTGCTTTAACTGTGTTGCAATCAGTAACTTCCTGTATGTTCTTTTCTTCCTTCTGATCGCCATTCCTTGCTACAAGTGTTTAATCACTCTCTCTTCTGCTATATGTCTGCAAGGTACTAGATTCTATTTATTTATCTATTTCTTTTTTACTCAAATTTAAAAAGGAAAGCGGGGTGTATAACATACAAGCAATTTTCCAGCAGGCAGTTTAAAGCTCTTTCGTCTTCTGGGAATTTGTCAATTGTGGTCTGATCTCTCTGCTCTCATTCACCTTTAATATTAAATTTTTAGGAATACCTGGGGTTACTCGATCTCTGTAGAATTTTCAGTTTCTTTTCTGGTGTATCTTGTTTTCTCCGATCTACTTTCTGACACTCTTCATCTTCCTGCTGTGTGGATGCTGCTGCTTCGGCCAGAGAGCGAAATGGCGGTTCTTTTCAGATGAGTTTTGGGGATTATTTCTCCCCCCAAGGCAATGGCAAGTTGCCTTGTGGGCTATGGATACTCCCCATCAACGATTGGGATCCTCCAAGCTCGATCGCACCAAAAAAACGGTACTTCAAATGAAAAAAAGGTGTACAAGCGGAGTCCTGCCCTTCCACCTACTAGCGTCGCCACCGGAAGATCCAGGATGCTACATTTAAAAAGACTCAATATGGTGGATCTTCATGCAGACCTACCAAATAGAAGTTGGATAACTTTATGGAGGGCACAATATTTTTGGCAGGAGATTTTAATATGCAATTAACAAATGGGATTGGAAATAGCAGGATGTTACATTTAAATAGACTTAATATGGTGGATCTCCATGCAGATATACCAAATAGAGGTACTTATTATTCAGCAAGACATCATACATTTAGCTGCATTGATTATATATTTATGAATAGGGTGGGCAATGTACAAGTTTAAAAAGTAGATATTAAAAGTATTCGGCTGTCAGATGATCCCCACTATTGGCAGAATTGGATATAGGTCAGGAATGCAATCAAAGAATCTGGAGATATAAAGCAGTGGTAACTTCTAATGAGCAAGATAAGATAAACTGCAGATAGAGTTAAGTGAATATTTTAGAATTAATGATGTAAGTGATAACAACAATTGTTTGGGATGCATGCAAGGCTTATATAAGGGGACAATGTACATATATGGAAGTAGACATAAGAAAGAAGTGGGGTAGAGAAAGGGAGAGCAAGATAGGGGAAATAGATTTGATACAAGAGCAATTGAGAATAACTAAGAATAGGGAATAGAATAACCTATTGAAATTGAAAAGGAGACAATTGAAATTGTTTGACGAGATCCAATGGAATAAAATGAGAATGACAATGAGACAAAAATAATGAGTTGGGGGACAAAATCAATGAAACAAATGACAAGATATTTGAAGAAGAGGAAAGAAAAATCATGCATATTAGCATTTATAGACCCTAGTGGAGTTGTTAGATACGGTCAACAGCAGCTGGAGAAGATAATGAGAGAATATTATGAGGATTTGCATAAAGAAGAGAAAATAAATGTAGGAGCTCTTAATGTTGGGGAAATAGTAAGTGAAGAAGATAAACAAATATTGAATGCAGAAATCACACAGGATGAAATTGCTATAATAATTAAAGGGTTAAAACAAGCCAAAGCACTGGGCCCGGGTGGGTTTACAGGAAAATTTTATAAAACTTATATGAATGAATTGTTGCCGCATTTGGGGAAATTGTTTAATAATATCTTGCAAACTCATGATATTCCACAGACATGGAAGATTTCAGATATTGTTACCATTCTGAAGACTGATAATGATTTAAGAGATCCAAGGTCTTATCATCCTATCAGTTGGGCAAATCAAGATTATAAAATATTTATGAAGATATTGGCAAACAGACTTGAAAATATCCTATCAAAAATAATTGAAGATAATCAATATGGGTTTGTAAAGGGTAGGAAAATAAGTTTAATAAATGTGATCCACTATGACACTGTTACTAAAAGGAAATTGGGAATTTTGAAAGTTGAAGTCTATAAAACTTTTGATAACATTAATCATAGTTATTTATATAAATTATGCAAGGAATTAAATATGGGAGATAAATTTTGTGAGAGTCTAAAAGAGATATATAAAGGAAATGAAGCATATATAAGAGTGAATGGACAAAGAATGCAGAGAATTAAAATTCAAAATGGCACTAAGCAGGGCTGCCCATTATCCCCATTGTTATTTGTAATGGCATTATCTAATAAGATAAGACAAGATAATACTTGGGGAGGATATAAAGTAGGAGAATTAGAAATGAAATGAAATCTATTTGCAGATGATGCAATCATATTGACCCAGACCCCAATGGAGATGATCAAAGATATAAAAATTATTCTGCAAGAGTTTAAACAGCAATCGGGGTTATTGGTCAATATGGAAAAATCAGAGATTATGTGTTTAAACATAGGTCCGAGAGAGCAGATAGAAATCAGGAAGGAATCAGGGTTGGGACTAAATTAAATGAAATACTTGGGAGTTTGGTTATTGAGCAATCAAGGGAAAATTGTGGAAGTTAATTGTAGACAGATATGGAGGAAAATGATGAGGAGTTGGAAAGAGAAAAGATTAAGGAGAATGGCTAAAATAAGAGCATTAAAAATGATGATAGTTCCCAAGGTGATGCATCTGTTTCAGGTAGTGCCAGGGGGTTTATCAGCATCAAAGTTAAGGGATTGGGATAAAAAAATTAATTATTGGTTTGAAGAAGATAAAAGACCGAGAATAAGGAAAAAGTGGTTAATAGCTAATGAAAAAGACGGTGGATGATTAAGCCCTTGCTTGGAGCTGTATAGAGATGCATTTCAAATTAAAAGATTAATGGAGCTGCAATTATTCAAAAATTACTGGGTAAAATTGGAAAAAGAGTTGAACGGGATAAAGAATACAGAATTAATTTTTATAAGGTGGAATAAGAGCAATCTAGATAAATTAATAGGTCCCTTGATAGGGACTGTGGAAATTTGGAAAAAATGGCAGGGGAAATTAAGATTATACAAATAAAAATTGTCATTATATGTAATAAATAGAGATAATGAAACAAATCTAAATAGGAGAGTTGAAGGGAAAAGGGATAACTAGGATAGAATAGTTATACGAGAAGGATGGGAGGGCAAGTAGAAATCATATAGAATGGTGGCTTGGTAATTGAAGATGGTTACAAATAAGTGCAATATGCAAATATTTGAATGAAAGAAAGAATAAAGAAGCACTATTAAGGGAGGAGATAGAGTTAGAGAAAATAATAAGAGAAAAAAGTGATGACACTAAGGCGCAAGCAAGTAATATATACAAGATGTTACTGCAGGCAGTACTGCAGGGTGTGTGATCCAAGGACTGAGTAAATGGTGGCAATGTGAATTAGAAGTAGATGTGCAAGAGATGATGAATATAGTGGAGAATATAAGGGAAATTAAGGGTACAAGAGTTAGGGAAATCGACCACCAACTCCTCCAAGGCTCTGGCTACAGTTCTCACTTTAGAAGGCTCATTGCGGAACTCTTCTCCATAATCTTCCATGTACTGCCAAATCTGGATGACAAAGTGCCTTAGCCCCTTGGGATCTCCATTATGTTTCTGAGCCACTGGGGGAACACCAGGGACACAGTGCCTGTGGGGTCCTCCCCTCTTCCCAGGGTCTCATTGCACTGGTGGGGTCCTGACAGCTACAGCCGCTACATCTGCCAAGGCTTTGCTTCCCGAGGGCTTCACTAAGCCAGCCTTCTCCCCAACTGCTTCTATTCCCCTTCCAGCTGAGGCTTCTCTGCTTCACCACTACTTCAATAGCTTCTTTGAGGATTTTAAAGGCTTCAGATAACAGGAGGTTTTCTTCCTTTTTTTCCTCCCTCTCCACTTTCTGCTTTCTTCACTGGGTCACATTCACCCTAGGGGCGGGGAGTCTTTCCCCAGACCTTCCATGCACCCTATCCCCATCAACCACTTAGCTCTAGGGTGAGGCTTGGGGTCTGGTTCTTCCTCATCCTTCCACCCCTCTCCAGTCATCTTCCTGGCTTCAGCTAGGGGAAGGGCAGGCTGGCCCAACCAGTCCTGGTTGCTGTCACTATCCCAGCTGGACATGGTTGCTTAGCCTCCACTGTAGTTTTCTCTCCGAGATGTCTATTTACTGCAGACTTTGTTTAATGTCAGGGTCTGCCTCCTTCAGAATTTGGGAAAGTAAGACTCAGAGTCCATTTTGAACTTCAAAGAGCACTTTTACTATATCACATGTGAATGCAGTGAAAGCAAAGCGGAGTCTGAAGAAAAAGGCATGCAGGATGCATATTACAAAGTATTCTCAATTACCCCCCTTGGTAGTCCACTCAATCTGTAGTGTCCATAAACGTCAGGCGGGTGCATCTTATGTTGCATGTCATACATCTGGAATGTAGAGGCCATTTACCTTGGGCTGGTGATAAGCAGGTCTGCTCTGCGCATCTGTGCCAGACAGGTGATGGTGTACTGTATGCCTCCCCTCGCTTCCTACACATAACAAACTTTACATGGACTCCTCCAGGATAGCTTCCCCTCCCAAATCCCAATGCCTCCATCCACCCACCATTTCTGATGGAAGCTGATGGGGATAAGACATGAAGAACAATGCAGAGAGGCTGACATTTTTTATTAACATCTGTATGAGGGGACTCAAACATGGTAAAAGCATAATGGCCAGGAATCCTAATAAGGCAAATTTTACTAATTATTTCCAATTTGAGAACCATCCACCAAACTAATTACTTACCACATCTATGTTCAGCCCTCTTCAGATTCGGACTGGAACATGAGCTAGTTTTATCATCTGATCTGGTAAAATAGTAAAAGAAATTTACTATTTTACCACTTTCATCTATTTCAATGCAACAGTTACTCAAACCCCTGGCCATTGAATGTGTTGAGAGAAAGTTGATCGAATGGGCATGGGAATTTTAAGAGTTTGGTGGTTTTTTTAGTTTTTATATTTAATTAATTGGATCTAAGATGTTATACATTGTTTTATTATATGTTGTAAGCTGCCCCAAGTCCTCAGAGAGAGGTGGCAAAAAATATATAAATAAAAATTTAGTTTTCTACACACAGATCCTTCCTGAGCTAGTAAGTAATCTAATGCTAATTTATTTTGCATAATGTATGCTCTGCATTCCACACTTTCTTTGGCTAAATGTTTTAAAGTATTTACAGCATCATTATTGATTATCTCAAGCAATCCTATTCAATATATAGATAGGTTCTCTGGTTCCGAGAGTCCCATCCTCTGCCCATGTGGCAAATCCATAATAATTCATTATTTTTTTCTGGAGTCCATTCTTCATCTTTCCAGTGTCCACTTTTTATATCACCTGGTTGTACAGATTTTTTTGCTTTAACACCATTTTCTAAAATGCCATACACAGTCAGTCCCAACAGGTTTTTTTTTGTTTCATGGGGACAAGGGATTATTCCCAATATGCAAGATCCATACCACCCCTTGGGTAGATATCCATAAGGATATTTTCCATATATCCAATACATATCTTCCAGAGCCAACCAGTCCAGAATATCATTTTCAGGATCTTTTAAATAAGCCATTTCAGTTATTTTGCTTAATGCTTCATCTTTTTAGGTTCCCCTTCCTATCTACCAAATGCTGTTGTTCCATACAGTTAAGCAAATCATGTTTCCTATGGCTATCCTTCTCCTTCTATCACTTTTCTTTTACTCATAGCACTCTTTCCCTACTAAATTTGTTGTCAAGACCCATGCCCCTTCTTCTCCTTTTGTAAATTTTAAGAGTTTTATTTTTCCACATATCAGCTACTATTATGACTCAATTCCTGAGTTTCCCATGGATACTGTTCTCCCCTATTTGTTGTCCCACACACAGAACAATTCTTTATTGTGAGAGTTTTTTGCAGTTTCTTCAGCTAATTGCAAGAACATGTTTACTCTGTTTTCTTAGGGAATTCAGAATTCTTTTTCAAACTCCTGATAGTATGACCAAAATATGTTGTAAAATGGAATGTTTGCAACTGTCATTTCTTCCTAGTATATAGTGTGGGGGTGGAGATTTGGTTTGAATGTAGCAAATAGATTGGGTGATTATGTTTCAGTGATCTGATTGGTTGGTGTAATCATAATTATTAGAAGGATTGACATGGTGATTTTTATGAAGTGTTTTTTGTTTAAGGCTGGTTTCCAAATTTCCAAATTCCAAATTCATAATTATTAGAAGGATTGACATGGTGATTTTTATGAAGTGTTTTTTTTGTTTAAGGCTGGTTTCCAAATTTCTGGTAGGCGGGACGTGTCATCTCTTTTATTTATGCAAAGGGGGCTCCTCTCAATTTCTATGGCTTCTAGAGCAATTCTTCTATATAAATTCTCTGTTTTGTGAAGTAATTTAGTTTTTTCAAAGTCAATTTCGTGCCCTGTTTTTTTAATGTGCTGGACAAGGGAGGAAGTCTTTTCTTCTTTTTTAACTGCATTCACATGTTCTGCAATGCGTTGGCTCACTCTTCGGTTGGTTTGTCCAATGTATGTGGCTGCACATGTTTTGCAAGGGATTTCATAGATTCCTTGGTATTCCAATTGGATTTTATCTTTGGGGCTCCTTAGGATATTAGATATTTTTTGGTTGGTGCAAAATGAAGTTTTGATGTTATGTTTGTGCAGAATTTTACTAATTTTGTCTGTGGTGCCCTTGATGTAAGGGAGGATGGTGGTACCATTGTCCTGTTCTTGATCTTGTTTTTTGGGGGGTGTCTCTTTTTTGATTAGGTTTGTGATTGTTTTCTCTTCGAATCCATTAGAAATTAATACATCTTTGAGTTTGTTCAATTCAGTTTTTAAGTGCTCATGGTCAGCTAAGCGTTTGGTTCTGGTGATGAGAGTTTTGGCCACTGAGGTGATTTGTGCGGGGTGGTGGTGTGAGTGTGCATTTAGATAACGGTTGGTATGGGTTTTCTTTTGGTAGATAGTGTGTCCTAGGCTGCCATTGGGGTTTTTTATAGACCAGTACATCTAGAAAGGGAAGTTGATCATTGATTTCTGTTTCCATAGTAAACTGTATTTTGGGGTGTAGGCTGTTAAGATGTGTGAGGAAATTGTCTAGTTTTTCCTTACCATGTGGCCAAATTACAAAGGTATCATCAAAATATCTCAGCCAAAGTTTAGGTTTGTATTTGGATTGCTCTAATGCATTATTTTCGAAATATTCCATATAGAGGTTGGCGATGACCGGTGAGAGAGGTGATCCCATGGGGGCTCCCTCTATCTGTTTATATCTTTGTTCATTATAGATGAAGTATGTATTGGTCAGGCAGTGGTTGGTAAGGTCTAGGATATATTTGGGGGGTTTGTGTTTGTCCTGGATAGCTGTCAAGGCTTCTTTAATAGGTATTTGTGTGAAAAGGGACACGACATCAAAACTCACAAGTAGGTCATCGGGTTGTAGGTTTTGTTTTTTGATTATTTGTATAAAGTGGAATGAATTTTGAACATATGAGGTAATAGTTTCTGTATATGGTTGAAGGTATTTGGCTAAAAATTTGGCAAGGTTTTGTAGAGGGGAGCCTATAGAACTGACTATTGGTCTGAGAGGTATTCCTTCCTTGTGTATTTTTGGAAGGCCATAGAGTTTTGGACATATGGAAGATTTTTCTCTTGGGATGATTTTTTGCTGGATTTCTTCGCTGATGGGAGAGGCCTTGATTTTGGATTTGGTAGTTTTTTCTAGGTAGGTGGTAGGATCTGTGCTTAGGAGTTTGTAGGCTGGGTTTTGTAGTAGAGTTGTCATTTTTTCTTTGTAGTCTGCTGTATTCATCCCTATTGTGGAGTTTCCTTTGTCGGCTGGGAGGATGATTATATGATTGTCTTTCTTCAAATTGATAAGTGCATCTCTTTCCTCCTTTTGTATGTTGCTTTTAGGAGGTTTACTAGAGCAGAGAATATTAGTGACTTTAAGTCTGATTTTGTTGGCTGTATCTGGGTTTATTTTATTTAGATTTGTTTCAATTCCACATGATGTTTTCAGTTGGGATACGTTTGGGGGTTATTGCAAAATTGAATCCTTTTGAAAGAATATTGGTTTCTGTAGTGGTGAGTATCCTGTCTGATATGTTATGTACTGTTTTGGTCATAAGTTGTTGTGGAGGGCTGGTTTTCTGCTGTATTTCTAGTTTTTGGAGTTTTTTATTATGTGTGTCTGTCTTATATTGGGTTTCTGTTTCTGCTCTCCAGATTGATATTTGTTTGAATTTATCCCAGAGTATAGGGTGTAATTGGTTGCTGATTTTAAGGTGAAGAGAGAGTAGACTTTTGTTGATTTCATCAAGTATGAATCTTTTTTTGTGGAGTTCATTTCTGATTAGGGCTAATTCAGTTCTTTTTAGGATCCTCTCAATGGTTGGGGTTTTTGGGTGGAATTTTAGTTGGAAGTATTTGGGAATTATTCTTTTGTCCCTGCAGTTGCGTAGGAATGTGAGATCACATAAGATGGAGGCTTTTCTGACTTCAAGTTTTTCATAGGTCCTAGTCAGTAGGAAAGTGTCCTCCCCGTAGAGGTAAGATATTTGTTTTCGTAAATTTTCACGGGTATATGTATGTAGATTGTTCTGAGTTCGGGTTTTGCCCTGTGTAATATTTTGCATGTTTATGCGACGTTTCGGTGAAATCACATTCACCATCATCAGGCTGAAGTTTCCAAGCTTCGTGCTGTTGTAAAATGGAATGTTTGCAACTGTCATTTCTTCCTAGTATATAGTGTGGGGGTGGAGATTTGGTTTGAATGTAGCAAATAGATTGGGTGATTATGTTTCAGACTGAAACATAATCACCCAATCTATTTGCTACGTTCAAACCAAATCTCCACTGGGCCCGTGAATGTCATGCCAGCCACAACTCTATTCCTACTCCCTTTCCTAGCAATGTCCACCCGATTTTGGGAAACTAGGTTCGGGGCATGTGGCTAGCCCCACTCTCAAGGCCACTTCTCATTTTGCTTTATCCCTACCTCCTGAACGGGACTCCATTCATTTGGGCCAGGAACGCCCTGAGGAGCCCCAGCCCATCGCCATCCTCACATCACCGGTTGGGTTATAGATTCTGGTAAACTTACCACCTTTGTCCAATCTGCAATTGTTCAAGCTGCAGAAACTGTGTCTATGCAGACCCCTGGTCTTGTCTACTTTCTTCCCTTAAACAATCAGTCTCTCTCTTTTCCCCCTTCTTTGCCACTTATGCTGTATCCTCATCGCGATCTTATTTCCAAAGGGGTTCTTGCCTCCCCCTTTTTACTTTCTGCCCATGACCTAACCTCCTTGGCTCTTGTCTGTATCCCAGATTCTCCCATTGTGGTGCAGCAAGGCTCTGATGTTGCTGTCGTTGTGCCTGTACCCCTAGAAATTGATCCTCATAAATATGATGATCTTTCCATTCATGAGGAGCACCCATGGAGTACACTTCTTCTCACCTCTTCTGTCTCCTCATCTAAACCTATGCTGACCCTTTTTCTAAATGGCATTCCCTTTTCTGGTATTTTAGATACCGGAGCTGATGTCACCATCATCCAGTCCTCTCTTTGGTCCACTGACTGGCCTTTGCAATCTTCACCGGCCGTGAGGGGCGTCGGCGGCATTCAGAGTGCACAGATTAGTACTACTTGGATAGAAGCTACAATCCCCTCTTCTAAGACCAAGGCACGTATCCGTCCTGTTGTTTTGCCCCTTCACGTCAACCTCTGGGGACGTGATCTTCTTTCTCAGTTTAACGCTTCCCTTGTCCTTGACTAACCATGTCTGACCCCTTGCTTTCCCTTCAACTGCTCAATTCTTCTCCTGTCTGGATCGATCAATGGCCACTCTCATTGGAAAAATTAACAGCTCTTAAAGCGCTAGTGGAGGAGCAAATAAGTCTTGGTCATTTGGAGCCCTCCAACAGCCCTTACAATACTCCGGTATTCGTAATTAAAAAGAAAAGTGGCCGTTGGCGTTTCTTGCAAGATCTTAGGGCTGTCAACAAAGTAATCCGGCCCATGGGCCCCTTACAATGTGGATTGCCTAACCCCAATCTCATTCCACGGAACTTCAAACTGGCTGTAATAGATTTAAAGGATGCTTTCTTTTCTATCCCGTTGCAATCTCAAGACCGCCTGCTGTTTGTTTTCACTCTCCCTGTCTTTAACAATAGTTATCCTACTTCTCGCTATCAGTGGAAAGTTTTACCTCAAGGCATGTTAAACAGCCCTACCATATGTCAGTACGTGGTACATTCACTATTAGAGCCCTTTCGCCTCTCCCATGAAAATGTTCTTCTTTACCACTACATGGATGATCTCTTGCTCTCGGCCGATATGCCTCACCCATCTTTTCAACAAATTCTGCTCCTTCTCATTGAACATTTAACCGCTAATGGCATGACTATAGCTCCTGAAAAGGTTCAGCAAACAGAACCCTTTCTGTATCTGGGTCACAAACTTTCCCAGTCCCGTTCCTCCCCGTTCTTTCCTCCTTGTCTTTACCCTCCCCTGCCACCCTGGTTCAACTCCAGCAGTATTTGGGATCACTGAATTGGGCTCGCCCTTACTTGGGGTTCACGACTTCTCAGTTGACCCCCCTCTTTTCTGCCCTTGCGGGAGCCTCCTCCCCCTCAAATCTTATCCACCTCACCCCTGAGCAGCTGGATACATTGGCTGAAATTAATAATGCGCTGCGCATTAAATGGGTGGATAGATGCCAGGAAAACACCCCTCTGTCTCTTCTTTTGCTTAATACTCCTTCTATTCCTACTGCTTGTATTATACAAGTGTTGCCCTCATCAATCTTGATCATTGAATGGATTCATCTTCCACACACCCACCGAAAAACTATTTCTTCTCGCTTTTCATTATATTCTTTTCTAATTGTTCGCGGCCGCCGCCGCTGTCTAAAGCTCATAGGTTTTGAGCCGGTCTCACTTTATGTCCCCCTTCCCCTCCCCATGTGGGAATCTTTATTTTCTCAAAGTGAAGACCTCCAGATGGCCCTTGTGGACTGGCCTGGTCAGGTCTTATATCATCTACCTGAGGACACTCGCATTCAATTAATTCAGTTGGTCCCTGTCCGCTTTAACACCTGTATGCAAGACCAACCTATCCTGCAGGCATTAACTGTTTTTGCTGACGGGACAAAAACCAGGGGAGCCTGTGTTTTTCAAAGAAATGGCCAATGGGTTATACACCACATCCCAGCCCAAACCTCTGCTCAACGTGCAAAATTGGCTGCTTCCATTTTGGCCTTTCAGAAACTGACTGATACACCCTTTAATCTTATTGTAGACTCCTTGTATGTTTCCCAGATTATTCTTAATATTTTTGATGCTTATCTGTCCCCAGCTGTTGACAGCTCCTTATTGGCCCTGTTTTTGACTCTCCAGCAGCTAGTTATGGCTAAGACTGCCCCTTTTTTTGTTGCTCACATACGCAGTCATCAGCCTTTCCTAGGAATGCTAACCGAAGGCAATGACATTGCCAATAAGGCGGCATGGTCACCTGCTGTTTTTTCTCTGTCTTCCCCAACCCCTTGGGAAAGCCACTCCTATTTTCACCAAAATGCCAAAGCTCTCGCCAAACAATTTAGTATCTCAAAATCTGAAGCCTCAGCCATTGTTCAGCAATGCCCCACATGCAGTCAGCATGCTAACTCCATTCCCATGGGGGCCAACCCGCATGGTCTTGAGGCTTTACAAATTTGGCAAATGGATGTTACGCAATTCCAACCTTTTGCGCCCTGGAAATATTTACATGTTTCTGTTGATACTTATTCTGGCTTTATTATGGTCTCCCCACAGAGAGGCGAGGCCACAAAACATGTTATCAACCATTGTATGTACATTGTATGTACCTTTGCAACCATGGGACGCCCTAAAGAACTCAAAACGGATAACGGTCCTGCTTATAAAAGTTCATCTTTTGCGCAATTTTGTAATATTTGGGGCATCAAGCATAAGTTTGGCATTATTCATAACAGCCAGGGTCAATCTATAGTTGAAAGGGGTAACTTAACTGTTAAACGGGCGCTAGAAAAATTAAAAATGGAGAAAATCCCTCCGGGCCTCCCGTCCTTGCAAAACCAATTAAACAGAGTACTTTTTACTCTTAATTTTTTAAACTTAACTGGGCCCTCCACTCTCTCTACTGCTGCACAGCGACATTTTGCCATGCATGAATCTTTGCCCCTCCCCGACCCCCCGTTTATTACAGGTTACTTCCAGATCTGACCTGGAGAGGCCCCGCAGATCTCATCACCTGGGGCCGAGGTTACGCTGCGGTGCAACTAGAAGATCGTGTGTTGTGGGTCCCTGGCCGACACGTGCGCCTCTTTTTGCCAAAAACTAAGGAAAAGAAGCAATCCCTCCCTGACCTCTCCGAGTGCTGTATCCTTGATCAATGATGTCCACCTCACCTACAGAGGCTGTTCCCACGCCCATCCAGGAATCTGGACTGCGTCAACCTCCATCTTATGATGAAGTTTTTCCTGACCCTCCAGGACACTTTCCTCCACGAGGATGCCCTGTTTTGCGCATTCACAAACGCGCCTCCCATTTCACTCTATGGGATAAATTAAATAGACCAATGTCATGTGCGCCATTTTTCTTACAATTTTTTTTATTTTTCTATTGTATTTTTTGTGCATATTTTTTATTATTGCTTTTACTACCTGTTCCCGTGCTCCCACTTACACCCGCCCCAGACATTCTATGGACCTGCAACAACGGATGGAGTATAATATTTGGCTACGTCTTGCAAATATTTCCAACTTGTCTACATTTTGTTTGTCGCAAACTGTTGATATGCATATGGTTCTTGGGCATTGTCTGATTCCTGTATGCACCCCCCTTTCTGTGTTCCTTAATGATTCCTCTTTGTCGATGTTTTTAACTGCCCAGGAACTACATTATGCCCGGTATTATGAATGGGGTCCCAAGTCATATCGTCTCCCTTCTGGAGCAATGTCATTATATACCCCTCACATTGCCATAGGAGCAGATGTGGTGTGTGCCCGTATTGTTAATTGTTCCACCCATCAGTCCCACCCATGCTGCTTGAAATTGTCACCTGCCACATGGAAGCGCAATTGCTCAACCATTCAAAATGTATCATTTGCCTATGGTCATGTTCTGCTTCCCCCAGGCTGGTTTTTTACATGTGGTGACAGGACCTTCAACTATATTCCAGCAAACCTATCTGAAACAGTTTGTAGCCTGACCCGCCTAGTTCCTGTTCTCTCCTCCAAGCAAGATGTACTTTTGTCTCACCATTATCAACAACGCGATTTTACACATGCGTCGGAAGAGATAGACGCCTCTACAGAGAACTCCCTAATGTGAATTAGGAAAAGTGAAAGTTAACCCCTGACAACCCTCTCTGGCTTGGTGAAAAGTGGAAGGAGAGGAAGCGGACTAAACGCAGTTTTTGAAAACATTACAAAAAAGAAGCAAAGAAGGAGCAAACTGCAGTTTTAAACGTGAGTAGAGGGAAAAGAGAGAACAAAGGAAAAATGGCGACTACTCCAGACTTGGAGGAAAAAATGGATTCACTGTTAGCGGCATTTGCAAATATGGGGCAGTTACTCAAAGATATGCAAAAGGCAATAGCTGTTGTCAGCGATGGTGTAGCAGACTTAAAAGAGCAATCGAAAACACAAGATCTGAGAATTGTGAAACTGGAGGAGGGAAAAAGTCGCCAGGAACTACGTATAAATAATTTAGAAGACAGACAAAGGAGAGCTAATCTGCGTTTGAGAGGTTTTAAGCAAGACTTTGTTGAAGGCAAATGTCTTATTCAAGCAATTCATCAATGGTTTGCTGAAAACAACATTAATTGCGACCCAGGTGAATATGAAAGAGCTCACTGGGTATTTGGCCCTCGGAGTCAAGGAAATCAAAAGGATGTTATCGTAAGATTCGTCTTGGAAAGGAGAGCAGCAGAAATTTTCAGAGAATTAAAGCAAATTCCAAACTTACATTACAAAGCCACTCCAATACATGTTTTAAAAGACTTGTCTGCAGAAACACTCCAGATGAGAAACCAAATGAGATCGATCACAACTCAATTATATGAAGGAGGAATCCGTTTCATCTGGAAATTTCCGGCCACAATAATTGTTTTTAAAGATTCCAAAGTTCTCCAGGCAAGATCCTTGGACGAGGGGAAGAAACTGCTCCAACAACTGGGGATCGATTCGAATATAAATCTTCAGGCATCAACAGGGAAGGAGAAGCCAGCAGTAGGAGAGGGGAGAGGGGAAGATGATTTGTTTGCAGCTCAGCCAACTCGTACAGCAGATCAAGGAAAAGATGAAAAAATCGCAGCCTTACAAAAGGAACTTGCTTTACTCCAGGAAAAAGAAAAAAAAGAAGAACCCAGAATTACGTGTCAGAAGAAGAAATAATGAACTGAACTCAATTGATCTGTCAACATGGTATTATTGTTCTTAACTAACTAGCTTCTTTGTGTATTTTATGCCAACTAACAAGGGATAAAGAGGGAAGGAGGGGGGGCTTTCTTTATTGCTTTAAAAGGGGGAAGGTGGGGGAGTTCTCGTGTGGAACGCAAATCCAGGGGCGCCTCTTGGATAACGAAAATTATTTTCGTTGCCTCCCCTTTGGGGGGGTGCAAGGGAAGGGGCACTAGGGTGGGGGTTCAAGACAATTAACAAATACTTTTCCAACAGGCTCTGTTTTGCAGGAGGGGGAAATACACTTAAAAGTATGTAAAATGGGTGAAATAGTTTTATTGTCATTAAATGTGAATGGGCTTTCATCACAGAAAAAACGTTATAGAATCATGAAGCTGGCCAGGGATAGTAGAGCTGATATTTTATTTCTATCTGAAACTCATAAAGGGAGGAAAAGATCAGATAAATTAGTGACCGATAGTGATTGGCAATGGGTCTACGAGTTGAGAGCGACCGCACGAAGCAGAGGCGTGGCAATTTTGATTAACCAAAGACTTCCATTCCAATTAATTAATATTAAAAGAGATAAAGACGGTAGAATGCTATTCATTAAGGGGAAAATAAATAATAAGGTAATAACCTTAGCAGTAATCTATGCCCCCAATGCAAATGCAAAACAATTTATAATAAATGCAAAATGTAAATTAGATAATTTTGCGGAAGGCATAGTGATTTTAGCAGGCGATTTCAACTTGGAATTAACAGCAGGGAGGGGAGAAAAGAAAAAGTTACATTTAAATAAAATTAATATGTTGGACCTCCATGAAAATGTAGCAAACAGAGATACATTCTACTCAGCACGACACAATAAATTTAGCTGCATTGATTATATATTAATCAACAAAACGGGGGAGGTACACCTCAAGAGAGCAGAGGTTAAAGGTATTTGGTTATCAGATCACGCTCCACTGTTAGTAGTGATTGAAATGGATGCTAGTAGACAACAAAGGATATGGAGATACAACCCTGTGGTTTCGGCTAGCGAGAAAAACAGACTCAAATTACAAAAGGAACTGTGTGAATTCTTTAGTATTAACGAAACAGGAGAAGTTAAGCAAACAATAGTTTGGGATACACACAAGGCTGTTATGAGAGGTAATTGCATTAGCACTGAAGCTTTTATTAGGAAATCCTGGGAAGCTGAAAGAGAAAGTTTGTTAAAGGAGATAGATCTAATCCAAGAGACTTTGAAAATCACAAGAAATAGAACCTGGAATGCATTATTATTAGTTAAGAAAAAGAAATTACAATCTCTTGAGGAAGAGAGATGGAATAAAATGAAGATGATTGTAAAACAGAGAATTATGGTTTGGGGGAATAAATCAATGAAACAAATGCTACATTACTTGAAAAAAAGAAAGGAGAAATCCCATATCTCTGCTTTAAAAGATAAGGATGGTGTAATAAAACGTAGTAATACAGAAATGGAAAAAATAATGAGAGACTTTTATGGGAATTTATACAAAAAAGAACATATTACAATGCAAACTATAGAAGTTAATGAGAAATTAACAGAAGAAGAGAGACAAATTTTAAATGCAAAAATAACAAATGATGAGATATCTAGAGTTATTAAAGGGTTGAAACCTGCTAAAGCCCCTGGCCCAGATGGTTTTACTGGTGAATATTATAAGACTTATAAGAATGAATTATTACCGCATTTGGAAAAAATTGTTTAATAATGTTTTTCAGACTTTTGAAACTCCACAGTCGTGGAAAATTTCAGAGATTATAACTATCCCAAAGCCGGATCATGATTTAATGGATCCAGGTTCCTATCGCCCTATCAGCTTACTTAATCAGGATTACAAAATATTCATGAAAATATTGGCAAACAGGATAGAGAATATCTTACCAAGGATAATTGGAGAAGACCAATATGGATTTGTTAAAGGAAGAAAGATTTATGAACCAATTAGAAATGTCGTTAATGTGATACACCATGCTACCACTACCAAAAGAAAACTGGGTATTTTAAAACTAGATGTGTACAAAGCCTTTGATAAAGTTAACCATGATTACTTGTTTCAATTGTGTAAAGATTTAAATATGTGAGATTCCTTCTGCAGAATTATTAAAACAATTTATAAGGATAATATAGCGTATATTAGAGTAAATGGTAACAGAACAGAGAAGGTTAAAATTCAGAATGGAACTAAGCAGGGTTGCCTATTATCCCCAATGTTATTTGCATTGGCAATTGAAGTCTTAGCAAATAAAATTAGAAACGACAAGGAGTGGAGAGGTTACCAAATAGGAAAACTTGAATTAAAATGAAATCTTTTTGCAGATGATGCTATAGTATTGACTGAAACCCCAATTGAAATGATGAAAAGAAGAATGATCTTACTCCAGGAATTCAAAGACCAATCGGGTCTTATGGTTAATATAGAGAAATCAGAGATAATTTGTTTAAATACAGGCCCTAAAGAGCAAATCGAGATACAAAAAGTGTCAGGTTTAAAACTAGGATGTAAAAAAATGAAATATTTAGGAGTCTGGTTGTTAAAGAACCCTAATAAAATTGTGATGGTTAATTATAATTTAATATGGAAGAGACTTCAAAAGCAGATAAAAAATTGGAGGGAAAAAAGGCTGAGAAGAATTGCCAAGATAAGAGCCCTTAAAATGATGACTATACCAAAAATGATGTATTTATTTCAATTTTTACCGGGTACCTTTCCCGGTGTAAAACTGAGAGAATGGGATAGTAAATTAAATTTTTGGATTGAAGGAAACAAAAGGTCTAGAATAAGAAAAAAATGGCAGTTTGCCCACGAGAAAGAGGGGGGTGGGGTAGCCCGTGCTTAGAACTATATAGAGAAGCATTCCAAATAGAAAGATTAATGGAACTACAGTTATGGGGGGGGGGGAAGAAGTGGGTAAAATTGGAAAAGGAAATAAATAATATAAATAATAAGGAGTTATTGTTTAAAAAATGGAGTAAAATAGAAATCAATAAATTAACCGACCCTCTCAAAGCAGGGTTAGAAATATGGTATAAATGGCAGGGGAAATGGGGAACTAGAAATTCCAAATTATCAAAGCTACACGTATTGAACACAGGTAATGATGTTAACTTAAGTAGAATTATAAAAGAATTAAATAGCCAAGGGATAATGAGAATTGAACAATTATATGAGAAGGATGGGAGAGTGAGCAGAACTCGGTTGGAATGGTGGCTCGGTCAACAGAAATGGCTGCAGATTAATGCAATAAGTAAATACTTAAATAAAAGGGAGAATAAAGAAGCCTTCATGCGAGAAGAAAATTGTTTAGAAAAAATAATAAGAGAAAAGATTAATGATACAAAAGCTCAAGCTAGCAATATATAGCAAGTGGAAGAGGAAGCAATAAAAAGTTTGACAAGATGCTGGCAAAACGATTTACAAATAGATGAAAGTGAAATGAAAGAAATAGTAGAAAATATACATAAGATCAAAAACACAAGAGTTAAAGAGATGAGAAGGAAAATCCTACACAAATGGTATTATACACCAGCACAACTTGCACACTACCAGGGGAAAGAGAAAGGAAATTGTTGGCACGGTTGCCAAAAGAAAGGAATTTTTATGCATATGTTCTGGGAGTGTGTAGAAATTCAGAAATTTTGGAAGGAAGTGCAGAATGAAATTAATAAAATGTTAAATATTGATTGGACAATTACAAAAGAAATAGCGATTTTAATTAAACAAAGAGAACTAGGAGATTTTAAAGAAATAAAAACTGCGGCAGTGGAAAGTGCTCAAGCAGTAGTGGTATTGGGTTGGAAAGAGTCTATAAAATGGACACTACAGAATTGGTACTGGTACATGGTGGACCACATATATTTTGAAATCATGGAAATAAGATTAAACAATTTTGACGAAAATAAACTGGAGAAGCTGATGGTACGATGGAATAAGGTGAAAGGTTATATGTTGAGTAGAATCTGTGATGTAAATGTGAAAAATAAACTGCAATCACTCCTGTAGTAATAACAAATGCAAAGTAGAGCCAAGGAAATATATATATATATAAACCAGCAAATTTAGAACCCCTCGTAATGGGTGGTGGTGGTGATGGGGGTTTCTCTGTCGGTCAGGTGATGGGCACATGCACTGTGCACTGTTTCTATGTTTGTTTTTATGTAATCAAATTTTATAAAACCAATAAAAATATATATATTTTTAAAAAAACCATTATCGGCAACGCAGAACTATTATTCCCTTGGATAACACCTGTGATGATAGCATTGCCTTATTGAACAAAGCTGAATATATTCCTTTAACTGTCTCACTTCTAGGGTTGCCCGCTTTGGCAGTATACAATCAGCATTTGATAGGAAATCTTGCCTGTGCCTTGGCAAAAGATATTAACAGAACCTCCATCGCCTTGGCTGGTTTAAATGAAGAGCAATCTGACCTGAGACATGCAATATTAGATAACAGGGCTGCCATTGACTTTTTATTGTTACTGCACCATCGAGGTTGTCAGGCAGTTAAGAACATGTGTTGTTTCAATCTCACTGATAACTCTGCCACCATAGAAGAACAGATTAAGGAGATGAAACAATTGGTGGACAACATGGGCACAGACATATTACCCAATTGGTGGAATGCTCTATGGTCATGGCTTCCGGATGGCTCTTGGTTAAGGGTAATTTTTATGTATGTGATAGGTATCATTTCAGCCACTATATTGTTATGTTGTTTTATCCAATGTATTCCTTCCTTGTTTTCTATGTGTCGTTCTGCCTTTGTTCACGATGTATTGTATGAATCTACTCAGCCCCTTAAACCCCCCCTAGGACCGTTTTGTGAGGATCCAATGGGAAAATCCTTTCTCTTCTCCTGTGATGAAAAAATAAGAACAGAGTACTGACATAGGCACTTGCATTCAAATAAAAAAGGAGATGTTGCAGCATAGCAAATTATGTTAGAATAGGATTGTATTAAATCTGGATTTCTACCCTGATTCTATAAAACCAGGACACTAATCTGCATTCCTGGGAAACAAACGGGGCTCAAATAAAACATCTCACAATAAACAAAGCTTTCACCACTCCGGACAGGATCAAAGGGGGAATTTTCATTGCCTGGAGCACACAAAGGCAGGGCAATTAAGAAAGATTAGCCAGATAAAGAAGAAGCCTTCAGAGAAATTAGGTGTGAATAAACATCTGCTTTTAGGAAGTTCCAAGAAAATTGTTTCTTGATATCTATGGGAAAGGAAGAACTCAAAGATACGTTTGAAGTTGTATGGTTGATGTATCATTTGACATGTATATGTAATTATACCCCATTTCCTTATGTTCCTAAATAAAAAGGGGTGCATGGCTCTACACCATGTCACTTCACCCAGAAAGAGACAATGTGCCCAAGCTTTCTTTCTAGGATTCGTGTTCGTGAGTGACCCCACACAGCTGGGTTGCTCTTAGCCTCTTTTGAAGGCATTACTTTCATTGGGGACTCAGCAGCATCCACAAAAATATACTTGTGTATTGGTTTTATCTTTGTAGCCCTTTGTAGCCCTCACACCAAGACAAATCTATGCAATGATAAAAAAAACAACATCCACAAGCACAGTTATAAAACCAACATATATATGGCTTACAAATAACCAATATATGGCTTACAAATAACAGAACCATTTTCCAACAGTGACCACAGCATGATAAACTTCAGTCTCAACCTAAGCCACACTATGATCCACCAAAATAATACAACACCAAAATTCAATTTCAAAAAAGTGAACTACAAACTCATTGAAGCCCATTTCTCAACATTAAACTGGAAAACTCTATTCTCTGAATGCTACACTACTGATGACCTCTACAACACATTTCTACTCGAAATGAAAATTATTATCAGACTTCATGTACCTCTAACATGTGCCACAAACAAAAACAATAACCTCAATAAGAAAATTACAGACAAGAAAAAAATATCTCTGGAGGAAAGCCGATATAAAAGCATTTGCAATCAAATAAAAGTAGAATGCCTGGGAGATCTACGCATGCGTCATTTGGACTAGACGCACCAAGGGAAAGCTCCCCCATATGAAGAAGAAAAAATAAAAGTTAACCCTTAACTACCCTCTCTAGCTTACCAAAAGTGGATTGAGAGGAGAGTGAACTGAATAAGCTGTCGGAAAAATTTACCAGAAGGAGTTAAAAGTTGAAACAAACAACTTTTTTTTACGCGGTTGGGTGAAGAAGTAAGCACAAAGGGAAAATGGCGTCTGCTGTGGAGCTGGAGGAGAAGATGGACTCGCTGCTTAAAGGTTTTGCTGATATGGGCAAATTGCTCCAAGAGATGAAAAAAGATTTATCGGCACTGGGAACTGGAATGGCGGAACTGAAACAACAAACAAAAACTCAAGATAAAAGGATTGGAAAGCTGGAAGCGGGGAAATCTCGCCAGGAAATTCGCATCATAAATCTTGAAGATAGACAGCGTCGTGCTAACATACGCTTGAGAGGCTTCCCCAAAGATTTTTTTGGGGGGGGCAAACAACTTATTCAAGAAATCCTCCAGTGGTTTATCGAGAACAAAGTTACATGTGAGTTGCAAGAATTTGAAAGAGCGCATTGGGCTTTTGGACCTCGTAAGGGTGATTCAAAAGACATTGTTATTAGATTTGCTTCAGAAAGAAGAGCTGCAGAGATTTTTAAAGAACTGAAACAGATTTTAAACTTACGTTACAAAGCTTTTCCAATACGTGTTTTAAAAGATTTATCTGCCGAGACTCTCAAGATGAGAAATCAGATGAGAGAGGTCTCTTCTCAGCTGTATGAAAATGGAATCAAATTTTCTTGGAGATACCCTGCCACCATCATTGTGTTTAAAGATACCAAGTTTTTTCAGGCAAAGTCATTAGAAGAAGGAAGAAAGCTGCTTTTCCAATTGGGATTAAATCCAGAGGGAGCAATGCAGAGCCAGGCATCGATCGACCGGCCAGATGCAGCAGAACCGTTTCGCGATTCAGAACAAAGCAAAGAGGAGAACATTGCCGAGCTTCAAAGAGAATTGGCTTCACTTCAATCGGAGAAGCGAGATGAGCCACGAATCACCCGACAAAAGAAAAAAATAATAAATTGAACTGAGTTGTCGTGCTAATATGGTATTAAGTTTTTCAACTAATTAACCTTTTTTCCGTACTTCTGTACTTCTTGTTGGGGGTTCATGCTAGTTAACAAGGGGAGAGGAGGGAAGGAGGGGGGAATCTTTTATTGTCTTGTAAAATGGGGAAGAAGGGAGGGCTTTCAGAGGGAACGTAGATCTAAGAGTGCCTCTCAGTAACGGAAGGTTTCTTTTCGTTGCCTTCCCCTGGGGGGGGGGTCAGGTTAGAGGCACCAGGGTGTGGATTCATTGGAAAAATAAACAATTCTCCGGCAGGCTCTGTTTTGTTGAAAGAGGAAATGCATTTAGTTTATGTAAATGGGTGATTTAGGCCTTCTATCTCTCAATGTAAATGGTCTTTCATCACAGAAAAAGCGATGTAGAATCATGAAGCTGGCTAAAGACTGTAAGGCAGATATTTTATTCCTTTCAGAGACTCATAAGGGAAGGGAAAAAACAAATAGATTAGTAACAAATATAGATGGGAAAAAGTTTATGAGTCGAAAGGAACGAACCAAGCAAAAGGGGTAGCTATTTTGGTTCACAGAAGAGTGGATTTTCAGTTAAGCAATATTAAGAGGGACAAGGATGGCAGAATGTTATTTATTAAGGGGAAAATAAGAAATAATCTAGTAACTCTAGCGGTTATTTATGCCCCTAACGTAAATGCAAAACAATTCATAATAAATGTAAAACGGAAATTAGATAATTTTGCGGAAGGTATAGTGATTTTAGCAGGTGATTTTAATTTGGAATTAACAACAGGGAAGGGGGAAAAGAAAAAGTTACATTTAAATAATATTAATATGATGGACCTTCATCAAAACGTAGTTAATAGAGATACTTTCTATTCTGCAAGACATAATAAATTTAGCTGTATAGATTATATGTTAATTAATAAAACAGATAAGGTTAAGTTGAAGAAAACAGAAGTGAAAGCTATCTGGCTATCAGATCATGCTCCTTTGTCAGCTGTGTTAGAAATAGAGGTTTGTAATAAACAAAGAATTTGGAGGTATAACCCCATTGTCTCAGCAAATGAGGAGAGTAGAATTAAATTACAAAAGGAACTCAATGGATTCTTTAGTATTAATGCAACAGTCGAGATTAAAGAAACAATAGTCTGGGATACACATAAAGCAGTGATGAGGGGTAATTGCATTAGTACGGAAGCTTTCCTTAGGAAATCCTGGAATGTTAAGAGAAATAATTTATTAAAAGAGATAGAATTAATCCAAGAAACCTTAAAAATTACAAGAAACAGAGAATGGAATTTATTATTATCATTTAAGAAAAAGCAATTACAATTACTTGATGAGGAAAATTGGAATAAAATGAAGATGATTATGAAACATAGAATTAGAAGTTGGAACAACAAATCTATGAAGCAAATGGTACACTATTTGAAAAAAAGAAAAGAGAAATCTTTTATCTCTGCTTTAAAAGATAAGGATGGTCTAATAAAACGTAATACTGTAGAAATGGAAAAAATAATGAGAGATTTTTATGGGGAATTATATAAAAAAGAGTATGTTGTTTCACAAACTTCAGAGGTTAAAAAGCAATTAAAGGAAGAGGACAGTCAAATGTTAAATGCAAAAATTACAAGTGAGGAGATATCTAGAGTTATTAAGGGATTGAAACCTGCTAAAGCTCCAGGTCCAGATGGTTTTACAGCTGAATATTATAAAGTGTATATGAATGAATTATTACCGTATATGGAGAAATTGTTTAATAATGTAATGGAAACTTTTGAAACTCCACAGACGTGGAAAATGTCAGAAATTATAACGGTCCCAAAACCAGATCGTGATTTAATGGATCCTAGTTCCTATCGCCCCATTAGCTTGTTAAATCAGGACTACAAGATATTTATGAAAATATTGGCAAATAGGGTGGAGAATATATTACCAAAAATAATTGGAGAAGATCAATATGGATTTGTGAAAGGAAGGAAAAGCTTTGAACCAATAAGAAACGTGATCAATGTTTTACACCATGCTACCAGTACCAAAAGGAAATTAAGCATTTTAAAATTAGATGTTTATAAGGCTTTCGATAAAGTTAATCATGAATACCTATTTCAATTATGTAAAGATTTAAATATGGGAAATAAATTTTGTAAAGTTATAGAAACAATATATAAGGATAATGTAGCTCAAATTAGAGTAAATGGCAATAGAACAGAAATGATTAAAATTCAAAATGGAACTAAACAGGTTTGCCCACTATTCCCAATGCTATTCGCATTAGCAATTGAGACCTTAGCAAATAAAATTAGAAATGATAAGGAATGGAGAGGCTATCAAATAGGGGAATTTGAATTGAAATTAAACTTATTTGCAGATGATGCTATAGTAATGTCTGAAACCCCAATTGAAATGATGAAAAAAATAATGATATTACTTCAGGAATTTAAAGATCAATCTGGGCTTAAGGTTAATATAGAAAAATCAGAGATAATATGTTTAAATACCGGCCCCAAAGAGCAAATTGAAATTCAAAAAATCTCAAGATTGAAATTAGGTTGTAAAAAAATGAAATATTTGGGAATTTGGTTATTTAAAAATCCATCAAAAATAACAACGGCCAATTATAACTTAATATGGAAAAAAATCCAGAAGCAGATCAAAATTTGGAAGGGTAAAAATTTAGGAAGAATGGCTAAGATTAGGGCCCTTGAGATGATGATAATACCAAAGATGATGTATTTGTTTCAAGTTTTACCGGGTAGTTTTCCTGAGGCAAAATTAAGAGAATGGGATAATAGACTAAACTTTTGGATTGAAGGAGAGAAAAAATCCAGAATAAGGAAGCATTGGCAGTTTGCACAAGAAAAAGAAGGAGGTTGGGGAAGCCCATGCCTAGTATTATATAGAAATGCATTTCAAATCGAAAGGTTAATTGAGCTACAGTTATGGGGGGGGGAAAGAAATGGGTAGAATTAGAAAGAGAAATTAATAATATAAATAACAAAGAATTATTATTTAAAAATTGGAGTAGAATTGAAACCAGTACCCTAAGTGATCCTTTTAAAGCATGTTTAGAAATATGGCTTAAATGGCAGAGGACAAGTGGAATAAAGATATCCAAGCTATCAACGTTACATGTACTGAATATAGGGGACGATGCTAATTTAACTAGAATTATTAAAATATTAAATAGTAAAGGGGTAATGAGAATGGAACAGTTATATGAGAAAGATGGAAGAGTTAGTAGAACTAGATTGGAATGGTGGATCGGTAAACAGCAATGGTTACAGATTAATGCAATATGTATATATTTAAATAAAAGTGAGAATAAAGAAGCCTTCTTACGAGAAGAAAATAGCTTGGAAAAAATAATAAGGGTAAAGATAAATGAAAGTAAAGCACAAGCCAGTAACATATATAGAATGCTATTGCAGAGGGAAGAAGAAGTAGTTAAAAGTTTAACAAGATGTTGGCAGGATGACTTACAAATAGACGAAAGAGAAATGGAAGAAATAATAGTAAATATATATAAGATTAAAAATACGAGAGTTAAAGAGATGAGAAGAAAAATCTTACATAAGTGGTACTATACACCTGTACAAATTGCACACTTCCAGGGGAAAGAGAAGGGTAAATGCTGGCATGGATGCCAGAAAAAAAGAATTTTTATGCATATGATCTGGGAATGTACAGAAATACAGAAATTCTGGAAGGTAGTCCAGAATGAAATTAATAAAATGTTAAACATTAATTGGATAATTACAAAAGAAACAGCAATCTTAATTAAATATAGGGAACTAGGAGAATCTAAAGAAATTAAAACTGTAGCATTGGAAAGTGCTCAAGCGGTGATAGTATTAGGATGGAAAGACTCTACAAAATGGACACTACAGAATTGGTACTGGTACATGGTGGATCACATACATTTTGAAATTATGGAAATAAGATTAAATAATTTTGATGAGAATAAACTAGAGAAGCTGATGGTGCGATGGAACAAGGTAAAAGATTATATGTTAAGTAGAATCTGTGATGTAAATACGAAAAATAAATTACAATCACTCTTTTAGTAAAAATCGTTCAAGATAGAGCCAAGGATCAATACATAGATAAATAATTTAAAATTCTTTGAATCCTTCTATAGGGGTGGTGGGGGTGACGGGGTGTGTGTGTTGTTTGGTGATGGGCACATGCACTGTGCACTGTTATATGTTTGTTTTTTGTAAACCTATAAAATCAATAAAAATTTATTTAAAAAAAAAATAAAAATAAAAGTAGAATGCCTTAACTACTACAGCAAACGAGGAAAACCTCCTACGCACCAAATCTAATAGAGCCTTCTACAACTTTGTCAACAATAAACTCAAAGACTCTAGACCTATCCCACCTCTCAAAGGACCCAACAACAAAGAATACCACAACAATTCATCCAAAGCTAACCTCCTCAACTCTTTCTTTGTCTTTGTCTTTAACAGCAATGGCTCATCCCCCAATTTCATCAATCGCACCTCAAACTCCCTCAATGACTTAACCCAAGTAGACTTCACTGAAGACCGAGTTGAAAAAGCATTACATGACCTTAAACTTTCTCTATCAGTCGGACCAGACGGTCTATGTGCTTACTTCCTAAAAAAGCTCTCTTCTGCCATAGCTGAACCACTAAGCATAATTGAAAAATCCTTCAGAACCAGCACACTTCCTAAGCTATGGTCGAAAGCAATGGTCATCCCCATCTTCAAAAAAGGAGACCCCTCTCTTGTCGATAACTACAGACCAATTTCACTATGCTGAGTCCCATGCAAAGTCATGGAATCAATAATAAACTAATAATTTGCTCTCTAACACACAATTTGGATTCAGAAAAAAACTATCCTGCAACCTACACCTCCTCCACTGCAAAAATATACGGACAACTCATCTAGATCAAGGGAAAGCTATACATGCAATTTATATCGACTTCTGCAAAGCCTTTGATTCAGTGGTCCATGACAAACTACTCCTAAAACTCAAATCCTATGGCACCTCCGGATCCCTCCACAGCTGGATTACAGCATTCCTGTCAAACAGACTACAAGTGGTCAAAATGGGAAGCTCCATAACCATCCCCGTCCCAGTTAAAAGCGGTGTTCCCCAAGGTAGTGTACTGGGACAAACACTCTTCATTCTCTGCATCAATGACCTTTACAATTACATCACAAGCAACTGTGTCCTCTTCGCCGACGATGTAAAACTCTTCAACACCACCGATAACACAACTACTCTCCAAAAAGACCTGAACTCTGTTTCTGAGTGGTCTAACACACAGCAACTCCAAATCTCAAGTAGCAAATGCTCTGTCCTACACATTGGGGAAAAGAATCTGAACTCCAAATACGAACTGAATAATCAAATTATCACAGATAACCCCCACTCAGTTAAAGACCTCGGTATACTAATAACAAAAGATTTAAGTGCCAAAGCCCACTGCAACAACATAGCCAAGAAGGCTTCAAGAGTTGTAAACCTAATCCTACATAGCTTCTACTCTGGCAATCTCACACTACTTACCAGAGCTTACAAAACTTTTGCCAGACCCATCCTAGAATACAGCTCATCTGTATGGAACCCATATCGCATTTCAGACATTAACACCCTTGAAAATGTTCACTCCTCCACTCGAAACAGAATACCCTACAAGACTAGACTTTCAATCCTGGGCCTAGAAAGCTTAGAACTGCCTTAAACACTATCTAAGTATTGCCCACAAGATCATATGTTGCAACATCCTGCCTATCGGCGACTACTTCAGCTTCAACCACAACAACACAAAAACACACAACAGATTTAAACTTAATATTAAGCACTCCAAACTTGACTGTAAAAAATATGACTTCAGTAACTGAGTTGTCGAAGCGTGGAACTCATTACTGAATTCCATAGTGTCATCCTCAAACCCCCAACTCTTTACCCTTACATTATCCACGGTTGACCTATCCCGATTCCTAAGAGGTCAGTAAGGGGCGAGTACAAGTGCACTAGAGTGCCTTCCATCCTCTGTCCTATTGCTCTCCAATATCTCCTATACCATTCTTCTATTCCTATATCTCTTCTTCTATTCTTTCATTGATATGTTTTATTCCTATATTTTCTCTTCTCTTCTTTCTTAGATATATTTTACTATTTTGGCAGAGATTTTCTTAAGATCAAATTTCTGGAAAAGGTTATGGATGTGGGGGAAAATACTGAATGAGTGGTTTGCCATTTTACTGAACCTGTTCATTATATTAACATTAATTTTCATATACCATTACTTCCCCCTGCTTTGGAATAACTGAACTGAGTGTGAAGTTCTTATTAGTGCACTTCATAGCATTGCAGTAATAGAATACTCCCCATCCCAAATACAAAAAAAAGGTAAAGAAAAAAGTTCATTTTTATTATTACCAAAATTTGATTAAGATAATACTTCAGTAATATTACTTTGATCAATGGACATTTTGAAAATTCAATTTTCTAAATATATAATTCAGTAACAATGGACAAAACCATTTTAGATCACAAGTAAATTAGGCCAAGCAACAATTAACCAGAAACTCTTAATGGAAGCAAAGAAACTATGCTCCGTTTGTGCACCTTCCTGGCATGCACCTTCCTCAAATCCTGTTATTTCCATATAACAATACATTTCTTTTTGCTTCAATCTAATCTCTATAGCTAATACAGAGAGCACCATCTACTGGAATAATAAGAATGTGTATCATTGAAATCTATGTCTTCTGTAGTTAAAATACGTATATCTTTTCTATTTTTATCTCCACGGTGCTTCAGCGAAGAATTTTAAATTCCATATTGTTTACAGAGAATCTCAATAATCCACATCATGGTTGTCTCAAAGGTGCTTTTCAAAAGGCAACTGGACTTTATTGGGTTTTTTCCTGCCTTGAAAATGTGTAGCTTCTCATCCAAGAAGTTTCTTCAGTTCCATATTTTACATTGCTCTTAAGTACCTATACTTTGACAAAGTCTGTTGCATTTTGGAATCCAATGGAACTGTCTGATCTGTTCCAATTAGACCAAGGAAGAGTGGATACCTGCAGCTTTTCCTACAGTTTGAAAATGAGTCTTGAGCCAATAACTGAAAGTTCAGATTTCATATGCAGCAACAGGTCTAGAATACAGCAGATTCTTCATAGGTGATTATAATTTATGCTAACATGAGGCTATTTTGGTACATACAAGGAGGAGAATGGATTATTGTAATTTGCTACATGCCTGCTATTGATGGTCAAGCATGTTCACTTTAGCCCACCATTTGCAGTTATGCACTAAATAATCAATTTTTTGCAAGATGGTTGATTTATGTTTTATAAACTGCCACCTCTTAGTAATCTTAGATCTACTGTATAGTTTACTTTTTTATCTGAAACTCAGTCATCAAATTATCAATCATGAAGTTACAGAACCAAAACTAACAGGAACAATTTTATTTTCAGTTTAAAGTAGCAGTGCAAGCCATTTGGCAGTATACTTATCCTGGATAAAGGATGAGATCTCTTTCCATAAGGTACTCAATTAATTTCTAGGCTTTTGTACTGGTATATGCCCTGATACATGACCTGACATATACCAGTTTCAGAACTGGACTGGTTATTTTTTCAAATCAGTTGGGTTCTGCAGTTCCTGCTCTGAACATCACTCAAATACACACACAGAAAAGGTGTCTGTTAAAGACTCACTGGGAAACAGCACGTTGGAACACAACCAGTTTATTTCTGAGGTCTGTTGTAATGATAGCTCTGCTAGTGCTCTAAACGATTAGGCATGAACGACTGAGGGAAAGTGCGTGCAGCTGTAACTATTTATATTTTCTCCTGCTTGGGAGGCGCGGCTCTGACAGTCGTTTATTTTCCCGCTTAGAATAATAATAATAATAATAATAATAATAATAATAATAATAATAATAATAATAATAATAATTTATTTGTATTCCGCCCCTCTCCGTAGACTCGGGGCGGAATAACATGGCCAATCAGTGCCTGTTATTCAAACATTGAATTTAAGGCACCTTTAACTTATTTACATATTTACATATTCAACACCCCTCCCCTCCTAGTTCAGTAAACTTCTCTTTCAGACCTACACAGATCATTTGAATCCACAGAGTCAATGGAGGAAGTCAGATCACTTGCAGCTCTGTAGGACTCCTCAGGCCTGGCCTATGCGGCAGTCCCCTATGTTAAGTCCGCAATACCAATGCCGGCCTCCTGAGGAATTGTCCTGGCGCCTCTAGAACACTGCTGGAAGTCCGGTAAGTATTCACTTAAGTCTTTCACTGTATTGTTTTGTGTGCATTGTCACGGTGTTGTACTCCCTGTGGGGAGTGAACAGTCAAAGTCTGAATTATTGTTTGGATTTTGTCCATCACGGAGGCTGGCAGTTTCTAGATGCCCCCGAAGGTGGTCGATATGCTGCTTCCACATTCTCTCATCCTCTAGGACAGTGGTTCTTAACCTTGTTTGAGGTACCGAATCCACCAGTTTCATATACACATTCACCAAACCCTTCTTTAGTGATAAATCAAATATGATTTTTTTCCAAATTCAAGACATAGGTATATTTTTTTTACTGGTACACAAAATGAACTGTGCATGAACATCACCTTGATCAAAGAACAAAACCAACACAGTGCATGAACTCACAACTAATTACATACCTGCAAATCAGTGTGACTTCTGCTGTTGTTTTTGAGAGACCAGTTCAGATATGCGTGGCTTCACCTTGGCAAGTGCTACTCTCATGTCATTTTCACAGCAAAGTCTGTTCCTTTTCTTTGTTTTTATGTCCAGCATCCTCGAAAAGGATTGTTTGCAGAGATATGTTGTAACAAATGGTATAAAAAATTCCAGGGCTTTCTTAGCAATAATTGGGTACCTTTCCGACTGTCGACACCAAAAGAGTGTTGTTGTTCTGAAGAGTTGCTGTTGAACCTGGCTCTGCTGAATTTCAATGATTTTGTAGAGGTATTCATAATTGACATCTGCCGTCTCAACAGCAAACGTGAACGGCTGTCTCACTCATGCTGGATATGACTCTCTTGTAGGAAATATCCATCGAGAGACTTTGCAAGCTCATCTAAGTGCGTGGCAATTATTTGCTTCAGTTCCATGGATACAGAAATGTCTCCGATTCCAGACACATCTTCGATCTTACTTACACAGTGGCCCGGAAGGGGAAAGTTTGTGAAGTTATTGTTCCCTGTTCATCATTTCCATAATGGTAGGGTTTTTTTGGAAAAGCCTTCAGGTTTTCTTCTGCTTCCATGATGTTGACTCCACCACCCTGCATCTGCTGATTGAGATGATTTAAAGCTGTGAATATATCAGCCATGTATGCTAAAATAAGAATGAATTCAGGATTTTTGAAGCAATCTGAATGACAATGTTGGTGCTCTTGCAAAAAACAGGGCTATTTCCACACGCATGGCAAAACACGATTCACCAAACATTAGAATGGTACAGGAGTACCTCGAATTCAGAGCCCATTTCTTTACACAGCTCACTGAAGATGCAGTGCCTCGGAGCACTATTTCGCACATAGTTCACACATTCCACTACAGTTTGTAATACTTCTGCCATTTTTGGAGGCAAGGTTTTTGTTGCCAACGCATGCCTTTGTAGAATACAATGCGTAACAATGATGTGTGGTGCATTGGCTTTTACTAGCGCACCAAAACCAGACTTTTTCCGAAGCATGACTGGAGCTCCATCCATACAAACTGCAGAAACCATATCCCATGAAAGATTGTTGTCTCTGAGGAAGTCATCCACAAGCTTCTTCACCTTGGCTGCCTTAGTTGTTGTTGTAAGAGGCTTAAAAAATAAAAACTCTTCTTTTATCATGTTGTCTTTCACATAACGCACAAAAACAGCACAGCAAGCTGGCTTAGATTAGAAACGTCTGTGGTCTCGTCGAGTTGAAGGCTGAATTTTGCCGGACTTGAAATTAGATCTGTGACTACTTGATGTCTTTACTCATGCAGTCTATTCTGTCACTGATGGTATCATTTGAAAGAGGAATTTGGGATAATTTACCTTCGGCCACTGTTCCGAGTATCAGATTCACCATCTTTAACGCTGCTGCTTTTATGAGTGTTTCACCAATGGTGTGCGGCTTGCCCTGTTTTGCGATCAGGTAAGCAACTGCGGCGAGGACCGGTTTGTTCACGGGTACAAATCCAAGAGCAGGCAGAGTGGCCCTTTCATCGAATCTGGCTCTTTTCACCTTTAATTCAGCAAGTGTTGTGTTCTTGTATTCCCCATCTCCATGCAGCTTCAAGAAGTGTTCCTTTAGTTTTGCTGGTGCAAGACTAGAGTTGCTCAACTTGGCATTGCAAATCATGCAGATAGGACGCTGACTCCCATCACATTCCATGATACATGTGAATCCATGTTGTACATATTCGTCCGACCACTTTCTTTTTTTGCTTGACATAGTTAGTATGGATTAAAATATTAAGAAACAATGTACGACTATGACAGTCACACAGAGACTACTGAGCATACTAAATTCCCTGCAGCAGTGATTGGCCAATTAATGTAATGTGATCATCTGCAGTAACTGATGGCCAAGCGGGGCGTGTCATCACGAATTTACATAATGAGTCGGGTGTGTCTTGACCTTCGTGGTGGAGGCTCCCCCAAACCCTTGAGACCGACTCACCGAACCCCTAGGATTTGATAGAACCCCGGCTAAGAACCACTGCTCTAGGAGGACAGAATAAGGTTTTTTATTTATTTATTTATTTATTTGTTTGTTTGTTTGTTTGTTTTGTCCAATACACAATAATACACAATGAAGGTTATAGAGAATATATATGAGTAGAATGTATCAAAGAGAGACTATAGAAGAGAAATATAGGAGTAAAATATAACTAGAGAGAATAGCAGAAAATATAAGAGATAAAAAAGATAAAAGAGATAGAAGAGATATGATGGATAGAAGAGACAGAAGAGAAGATATATGAGATATAGGAGAGACTATAGGACAGGGGATGGTAGGCAATCTGGTGCACTTATGTACATCCCTTACTGACCTCTTAGGAACCTGGTGAGGTCAACTGTAGATAGTCTAAGGCTAAAGTGTTGGGGGTAGGGGATGATACTACTGAATCCGGTAGTGAGTTCCACGTTTCGACAACTCAATTACTAAAGTCATATTTTTTACAGTCAAGTTTGGCGCAATATGCTGGCTCTGTTAAAAAGTGCTATTGCTAACATGTTGTAAGCCGCCCTGAGTCTAAGGAGAAGGGCGGCATAAAAATCAAATAAATAAATAAATAAATTAATTAATTAATATTAAGCTTGAATCTGTTGTGTGCTCTTGTGTTGTTGTGTTGTTGCAGTTGAAGCTGAAGTAATCATTGACAGGCAGGGCATTGCAGCATATAATCTTGTGGCCAATACTTAGATCGTGTTTGAGGAGTCGTAGTTCTAAGGTTTCAAGATCCAGGATTGTAAGTCTTCATTCGTAGGGTATTCTGTTTCAAGTGGAGGAGTTAAGGGCTCTTCTGGTGAAGTATTTTTGGACATTTTCAATAATGTTAATGTCCGAGATGTGATATGGGTTCCAAACAGATGAGCTATATTCGAGGATGGGTCTAGTGAAAGTTTTGTAGGCTCTGATAATTAGTGTGAGATTGCTGGAGCAAAAGCTGCATAGGATTGGGTTGACTACACTTAAAGCCTTTTTGGTGATGGTCATTTGATATTAGTATTCCAAGGTCTTTTATTGAGTGGGTGTTATCTGCAAGATTTTGTTTGTTCAGTTTATATTGGAAGTTCTGATTCTTTTTACCAATGTGGAGGATAGAGCATTTTCTGGTTGAGATTTGGAGCTGCCAAGTGTTAGACCAATCAGAGACAGAGTCTAGGTCTTTTTGGAGAATGGCTGTGTTATTGGTGGTGTTGAAGAGTTTTACATTGTTGGCAAAGAAAACACAGTTGCTAGAGATGTGATCGAAAGCTAGATATGGTACTTCCTATTTTAACACTTGTCTGTTTGACAGGAATGTTGTAATCCATCTGTGTAGGGATCCTGTGATGCCATAGGCTTTAAGCTTTAAAAGTAGTTTGTCGTGGACCACTGAATCTAAGGCTTTGCAGAAGTCATTATAAATTGCATCTATAGATTTTCCTTGATCAAGTTGAGTTGTCCATATGTTTTTGCAGTGGAGAAGCTGCAGGTTGCAGGATAGTTTTTTCCTGAATTCAAATTGTTTGTTAGAGAGTAGATTATTAGTTTCTAGGTGGAGGGTAATTGATTGATTTATAATTGATTCCATGACTTTACATGGGACACAGCATAGTGATATTGGTCTGTAGTTATCGACAAGAGAGGGGCCACCTCTTTTGAAGATGGGGATGACCATAGCTTTTGACCTTAGTTTAGGAAGTGTGCTGGTTCTGAAGGATTTTTGGAAGATTATGCTCAGTGGTTCTGCTATAGCAGAAGAGAGCTTTCTTAGGAAGTATGCACATAGACCGTCAGGTCCGACTGATAGAGAGGGTTTAAGGTCACGTAATGCTTTTTCAACTTGGTCTTCAGTAAAGTCTATAAGGGTTAGGTCGTTGAAAGAGTTTGTGGTGCGATTGATGAAATTGGGTGATGAACGGTTAATGTTGACAAAGATGGATCCAAAAAATGAATTGAGCAGGTTTGCTTTGGATGAATCGTCGTGGTATTCTTTGTTGTTGGGTCCTCTGAGAGGTGGGATAGATCTAGAGTCCTTTAGTTTGTTGTTGACAAAGTTGTAGAAGGCTCGATTGGATTTGTAGCATAGGAGGTTTTCCTCTTGTATGCTGTGGTAATTGAGACATTCTGCTTTTATTTGGTTGCATATGCTTTTATAACGGCTTTTGAAGTTTGCTACTTGTCCTTTTTTTTTTGCAGCAGAGGTGGTGTTTTTTTAAAAAAAATTCTTATTGAAATGGGGAGATTATTTTTCTTGATTGAGGTATTTGTTAATGGTACATAAAGTCTTATGATTATTTTCATCTTGAGCAAGAATGTGTTGTAGAGGTCATCCACAGAGTTGCAATTAGAGAATAAAGTTTGCCAGTTTAATGTTGAGAGATGGGCATCAATGAGTTCATAGTTCACTTTTTTGAAGTTAAATTTCTGTGTCACATTATTAGGGTGGATCTTAGTGTGGCTTAGGTTGAGACTGAAGTTTATCATGTTGTGGTCACTGTTGGAGAAAGGTTCTATTGTTTGTAAGCCATATATGGTGCTTTGGCTGTTGCAGAAGATAAGATCCAGACAGTTATCTGCTCTAGTATTGTTAGTTACCAGTTGGTCAAGTCCCAGATTGGTGATAGTGTTATATACATATAGTAGAGTGGATAGTTTCAGTGCTACATTCATTCAATGTCCAGTTTATGTGTGGTAGGTTGAGGTCTCCAAGGAAGATGATGGGGTGTGGACAGTGGGTAGCCCACGTTAGTAGTTCTGATAATTTGTTTGCATGTGCGATGTCATAGTCCGGAGCTCTGTAGCAGAGTAAGAAGCGAATTGTGGTATTTAGGGATAGATCACAGACAATAGTTTCAGGAAGTAATAGATCCTGCATAACTTTGATGATTTTTAGGGTGAGAGATTTTTTGTAGAATATAGCTACTCCACCTCCTCTGCGGGATGCACAGTCATAGTGAGAGACAAGATAGTTCCTTGTTGTAATAATGGAGTCTGGGTGTTGTGGTTAGCTCTGGCCCAGCTCCTGCCCCAAGGAATGTGGAGGTGGATGTGGGGGAAACATCGACATGTCACAGGCCTGTTTTGCTCCCGATAGAATCTGCCGACAAAGTCTCCTCTGACCAAGGAAGCGTAAGTGACAGGGAAGAGGGGAGTTTGGCAGACAGCCCAGGAGGAAATCAATCTTCCTTATCATCCCTGGATTCTGAACAAGAACTTATGACAGACCCACGCATGCAGAGAGTGATGCATAGGAGAGAACAACTGAAGGATTATTACAGGAGATAAATGAGGCCACCTGTGGTTGGGTGGGGCTGCTGTAATTACTGCTACAGATAAAAAGAGCAGCGTGCTGATTTAGCCTTGTGGAAGTTTATCTGATTCATAGATTCATCAAGATTGTGGTTTTGCTATTTCCCTGTTCAAGATTGTGTGTGGACTTTCTGGATTTTGGAATTTGGACTCAATTTCCCAGTTACTGTGTGAGAAATTGGATTGGATTTAATCTGTGCCTTGTGTGTACCAGAAAATCCCTTTGACATTTGAAAAGGGAGTTTTTTCTGCTTTTCTGTTGATAAAGACTTTTGGTTTTCCTTCTATCGTTTGGTGTGTGTCTTTCTGGACTAATTACCCTGTAATTATGGGCGGTTGGGACACGCCAGCAGAACACTGGGTAGGATGCATTGAGACATGTTTCACAAACAAAGATGATACCAAAGACTAAGGAGTCAAGAAGGAGGAGGAATTCTAACATTGACTACACTTCTAGCATTTAATAATTTGCATTTGAGATTGTTTTTGGGTTAGGAGTAGGATTTGGGTTGGTTAGAGGTAGTAAGGGGCGTGCTTTCCTAGTCTTTGTTTGTGGTGTTAGGGATGACATTTTGTTTTTGTTGTTTTAGTGATGGTTGGTTAGAGTTGATTTGATGATGTCAGGTGGTTGGTTGGAAGAAGTAGGGTGGTTGGTGATGGATGTTAGGTAGAGAGATGAAGGGAAGGTTGTGGGTCCTGGATTTGATGCATTCAGTGCAATATAAGTCGGTTTCACCCAGGTCTAGGCATCTTTTTAGTTCAGCCCTTAGTTCACGGGAGCTGATGTGTTGGAGAAGTGACAAGTCAGGTCTGGATTTGAACTTGTTGTAATTGATGCTGTTTCTGGCTATGAGGTTAATGGTCTTGATAAAAAGCTGTTTTGTAGGTTCATTTTTGCAAATTACTCTGCAGAGACGTGATGCAACTGAGCCATCACTGTACTTATGCTCTGGTCCATTTCTGGAGACTTCTAAGATGTCTTCAGGGGTGATTGAATGGGTGAGGTGATGTTGCTGGCTAATAATGTTTTGTATTTTTATTATATCAGGTTCATCATCTTCTACAAGGCCAAAGAGGATGGTATTATTGCATTTTTGTTCATGCTCCATTGCATCTTTGACAAGAGTGAGGATGTCTGGAGAAGAATTGGGCAGTCTTTGTGGTATAGGTATTGGCTGAGGTGGACTTGACGGGGTGTAGACAGGTGGAGGTGGAGTGGTAGAGGGAATTTGGTTTGAAGATTTTATTTATTTATTTATTTATTTATTTAGATTTGTATGCCGCCCCTCTCCGCAGACTCGGGGCGCTTTTTGCACTTAACAGTGCTTGGATAGTTTTTTCTATGGATAGTAGGCGTGGTTCTAGATTTTCAATTAATGATTGTTCAGTTTTGGATGTTGTTTTTGAGGAAATATTTTCAGACAGGCTGTTGAGGATTTCTAATTTTGGGGTACAGGTAGTAAAGAGGAAGAAAAATGAAAAGTTGCGAACAATGTTCCCTCTAATTTTTTTTCAGTGTGGGCGGAAAAGTATAGTGTCTGAGCGGCAGTCCCTTCGGGACTTGGTGGCATAAATAAATAAATAAATAAATAAACAAACAAACAAATAAATAAATAGGAGAAAAAATTTCTGGGTACCTCTCCTATCTCTCCCCCTTTTCTCTCTCATTTGTTTCTCATTTCTCCTTCTTCCTCCCTTTTTCTCTCATTCCTTCCTCTCTCACTTCTCTCTTTTTCCATCCCTGTCTCTTCCCCCCTTGTGTGTGTGTGTGTGTGTGAACTCTTGAACCATTTCCAAAAACAGGTGAGGGCTGGGTTTTTCTTCTCTGTTATTATTTGGGTGCTTTTTACCATATGCTTTAAATCAAGAGTCACTTCTCTCTCTTGTTTCTCTTTCCTCTCATTCTCTGCCTCAATCAATTTCTCATTTCTCTTTTTTTCTTCCCTTTTTGCTCTCATTTATCTCTCTCTCTTCCTTCCTGTCTTCTCTCTCTCTTTCCCTCTCTTTCTATTTCTCCCCTTTCTTTCTCTCTCTCTCCCCCTCTTCTTTCCCTCTCTTTCTCTCTCTCCCCCTCTCTTTCTATCTCTCACCCTTTCTTTCTTTCTCTCTTTCTTTTGTTCTCTCTCTCTCCTTCTTTCTCTTCCTCTCCCTCTGTTTCTCTCCCTTTTTCTATCTCCCCCCCCTCTGTCTTCTTTCTTTCTTTCTTTCTTTCTTTCCCTCTCTTTCTCCCTCCCTCCCTCTCTTTCTCTCTCTCCCTCTCTTTCTCTCTCTATTTCTCTCCCCTCTCCTTTCTCTCCCTCTATTTCTCTCTTTATATCTCTCCCCCTTTCTTTCTCTCTCTCTCTCTCCCCTCCTTCCTCTCCCTCCCTCCTTCTCTTTCTTTCCTTTCTTTCTCCAGCTGATCCGCCCTCCCCCCACAGACAGCAATCGGCGGATCCGCTCCCCACAGATGGTGATTGGCGGATCCACACCCCCATCTCCCCACCCCCACCTTGACTCTGCCCCCACAACAGCTGCCGTTGGTGCAGCTACAGCTGCAGCTTCTCCCGGACCAGGCCTCACCAGCGGGTGCCGCTTTCTGGGCAACTCCAGCCTTCTCCCGCCCCGGACAGCACAGCCACCTCGCCACTGACACATGTGGTGGGAACTCTCTGTCCCCCTTCAGAGCCTCTTCGATATCCCTTCCTGGCAGAAGCGCCGCATGTGCCTCCCTGCCATCTGCTGCTGCCACCGTACAGCTCTGCTCACCCGAAGCCTGCTCTCGACATCAGCGGTGAGATTGTTGTTGTCATGGCGGCTGCCCTGTGCTGGCCAGCAAAGCTTACTGCCAAGGAAAGCAGCGCATTTGAAAAGTGTACCGCTTTCCGGGAGGCCAGCTTTGCTGGCTGGCGCAAGGCAGCTGCCGCAGCAACAATAACAAGAACGGTGCTGGCCAGTGTGGTGGGAGAGGAGGTGAAATTGAGGGCCAAGTAGGCCGAGCCCAGGCCCATTGCCCCTGGCTCCAGGGGGCAGCCCCCAGTGTGGCGGTGGGGGTGGAGGCCAATGCCTCCTCCAATGCCGCGCAGGTGGGTATCAGAGCCGGGACAACCTCAGCTCTGGCCGCCAATGCCAAAGTGGGGAGATCAAAAACCTGCGGGCTATAGCACACTGCACACGTTAGAGGGAACACTGGTTGTGAACGGCTGAGGGAAAGTGCATGCGGCTGTAACTATTTATACTTTCTCCTGCTTGGGAGGTGCGGCTCTGACAGTCGTTTATTTTCCCGCTTACAATAACATGGCCAATCAGCGCCTGTTATTCAAATGTTGGACTTAAGGCACCTTTAACTTATTTACATATTTACATATTCAACAGCCCTCCCCTCCAAGTTCAGGAAATGTCAATCAATTAGCCAGGTGACATAATCCTCCAATCGGCTGGGTCTGCGCACTTCTCTTTCAGACCCGCGCAGATCATTTGAATCCACAGAGTCAATGGAGGAAGTTGACTCACATGCGGCTCCGCGGGACTCCTCAGGCCTGACCTATGCGGCAGTCCCCTATGTCGAATCCGTAATACCAATGCTGGCCTCCTGAGGAATTGTCCTGGCACCGCTGGAATGCCGCTGGAAGTCTGGTAAGTATTCACTTAAGTCTTTCGCCATGTTGTCTTGTGTTTGTTGTCACGGTGTTGCACTCCCTCTGGTGAGTGAACTGTCAAAGTCTGAATTATTGTTTGGATTTTGTCCATCACAGAGGCTGGCAGTTTCTAGATGCCCCCGAAGGTGGTCGATATGCTGCTTCCAGAGTCTCCCATCCTCTAGGAGGACAGAATAAGTTTTGGGACCGGTTTTACCCCCTATTTTCCCTTTCTGCCAGTTGACACATACACCCCCAATCAAAGTTTTTTGTAAAAATGATTTGGCCCACATTCATAGTGTGCTCTGGGGAAGAGTGTGTTCATGTATGAAGGATTCAGTCTGTCCAATGGGGATCTTAGCTTTTACCCCATTAAATGTTCTGCAGGACATTTGTTTGTTACAGCACTGGGTGTAATGTGCTGTGTTAGGAGGAATTGGTCAAGATGCTCTTGCGCATCTCCAGAGGCAGATCTCCTGAGGGCCTCTTTGGCCACTTTTACTAAATGTTTTGCTTGGCTATTGCTTGAAGGGGAGTTATTATCTATCTATCTATCTATCTATCTATCTATCTATCTATCTATCTATCTATCTATTTATTTATTTGATTTCTACGTCGCCCTTCTCTGAAGACTTGGGGCATACAAATCTAATAAATAAATAAATAAATACATACATACATACATAAAAATAAACCCCTCAGGACAGATAATTCTAACTGCTTGCTTTATAGGTTTTACTTGCTTCTGTTGGTGATTCCTCCAACCAACCTCTTAGGATATATTCTGATACTGCGTGTTGAATTGGGTCTATTTTGGTTTCATTGGCAATTTCTTCTGCAGTGACCAATGGTTGATCCTCCATTTCTATTAACAGTACCTCAGCTGCTAGTGCTGGGTCTTCTAACAATTTAGCTATCGGGCAGTGGCTCAGCCCATCTGCATGGTTAATCCACCCCCCCCCCCGGTGTTTCAATGTTTAATTATATCCTGATAGGAATAAGGCCCACCTAGTCATTCTGGAGGACATAAAAGAGGCTTATGGTCCATTATAAGTTCGAATGGGTGGCCATACAGATAATCATGATTTTTTTTGGTACCAGCCACCATTGCTAGCGCCTCTTTATCTATTTAGCTATAATTTCTTTCTGCAGCTGATAAGGTCTTAGAGAAGAATGCTATTGAGGCCTCAGTTCTATTGGGGAGTATGTGGGCTAGGACAGCACTGACTCCATAGGGGGAGGTGTCGCACATGAGCCCTTAAGGGCAAGATGGCGTTATACTGGTCTACCACACTGTTGGATGAGAAGAGGTTTTTTATTTGTTGGAAAGCTATGCGTTCAGATTCTCCCCAGGTCCAGGTAGCTCCCTTTTGTGGCAGTCTGTGCAGGGGTTCAGCTGTTGTGGCTTTCTGTTTCAAAAGAACAGAATAAAAGTTTAATAGCCCCAAAAAGGCTTGCAGCTCGGTTTTGTTTTGTGGGTCTGGGGCATCCCTAATAGCTTTGATCTTTTCTTCTATGGGGTGAATTCCTTCCTTATCAATCTTATATCCAAGGAACTCGACACTTGGAACTCCCCAAATGTATTTGTCTGCTCTCAATCTAAGACCCTTGCTTGAAGTCTGCTAAGAACTTCTCTTATTCTCTGGTTGAGCTGGGTTCGAGCCTCTCCAGAGATGAGGACTTCATCAAAAGAGGGGGGACCCCTTTAAGGCTTCTGAGAAGCCTTTCTATCAACCTTTGAAATATGCCAGGAGCAACGCTGACTTCAAATTGGACTTTAGTGCATTGAAATGCTCCCCGGTGGGTGACAATAGTCTGTGCTAGGGCAGTGGTGTAATCTACAGGCAACTGCTGATATGCTTGCACCAAGTCAGGTTTGGCAAATAATTTTGAATAATTGCTGAACCACTGGTATGGGGTAGGAGTTATGCTGTAGTGCCCTATTTAGGTTTGATTTGTAATCTGCGCAGACCCTAATAGACCCATCAGGCTTGAGTGGAGTGACTATTGGGGTTTCCCAAGGGGCATAATCAACAGGGACTAAGATGCCCTGTGCTATGAGTTTATCTAACTGTAAGTTCTAATTTGGGTAGGAAAGGTAAGGGAACCCTCCGTGGTTTATGTTGAAGTGGGGGTATTCTAGAGTCTAATGTGAAAGAGATTGGTGACCCCCTATAGGTTCCTAAGCCAGCAGCAAAGACATCCAGAAATTCTTTTACAAAATCGGCACTTTTGCTTACAGTAATTTTGTGCAATCCGGTGACCCCAATTCCCATGGGCTCCATCCACCCCATACCCAAAAATGTGTGCTTAGCCCCATCTACTACAACCAGGGGCAGGACCCTTGATATATTTTTTAAGGTGATTGGCACTCGAGCCTGCCCCAGAATAGGGATTCCATTCCCTTGAAAGTCTCAAATGGTGGAAGTGATAGGCTCTAACTGCGCCCTATGAATAGATGGCATATATAACTTAAGCTTATGCCAGGGCATGATGGTAAATCGTGAGCCTGTATCCAGCTTCATCTTGCATGGTTGATTGCTTAAAAGTAGGGATACGGAGAGTTTGGAAGTTCCGGTGCAATTTACCGCGGGGTAACAGTTACGTTGGTTGTAATAATGATTGAAATTTTCTGCGTTCCTCAGGTAGTTTCTGGTGTAGGATTGAGGTGGCTTGTGGTCCCTTGGTTCCAGGCATTGGGAAATGGATGATGGCTCCTCAGGGCTGCTGAAAATCATTGTTGAGAATGGCGCGGCAAGCCTCAGTGAAGTGACCTCTCTTTTCACATCAGTGGCAAATTGCATTGCAGAATGGATCCTGGGGTGGTTCCCTCTGCATCTGGAGCATCTCAGCACAGATTGGGTGCTTCTCAGTGGTCTTGATTGGGGTGTTCTGATCTGGAGACATCTGTCATCCTCATGTTCAGGAAGTGATTCAGGTAATTTGGTGGTGTCTGTAGAAGTGCCGCTGTTAATTTTAAAGACATTGGTGCTGTTTGTGTTTTACTTTAGCTCTTCAGCAGCGGCTTTGGACACTTCGATGGCTTGGGCTGATTTTATCATGTCCTGTAAGGTTGTCTCCTCTTCAGTAAGGAGTTTGTTTCAGAGCGCTACATTCCACATTCTGAAAATCAAAGTGTCCATCAGCCTGGATTGAGGGTTTTCAAACTTGCATTTTGACGGGACGGTTCACAGTTGGGTGGTGATTTGATTATGGACTTACCTGAGCCATCCAGGAGAATTGATGTCTGAAAACTCTGGCTGGCTTGGTTGGCTTGTAATGAGTCGCCAGCTTGGTAGTGAGGGTTGTCCATGAAATGGAATTGACAGTGTCTGGGTCAGTTAGAGTTTGAGCCAGATCATATATCTGGGACCTGCAGTGGTTCAAAAAGAGTGTTCTCTTCCTGCTGCTGTCGGCGTCCTTCATACCGGAGGCTTCCAAGAAGACATCAAATTTGGCCATGTAGGTCTGCCAGGTGTCTCGGGGTTGAAATATTCCAGAGCCTTTGCAACTGAGGACACTTCCATGGTTGTTTTGCATGCGCCGACTTAAGTCTCTCATCACCAGTGTTAAAGACTCACTGGGAAACAGCACGTTGAAACACAACCAGTTTATTTCTGAGGCTTGTTGTAACGATAGCTCAGCTAGTGCTCTAAACGATTAGGTGCGTATGGCTGAGAGAAAGCGCACCCAGCTGTAACTATTTATACTTTCTCCTGCTTGGGAGGCATGGCTCTGATAGCTGTTTATTTTCCCGCTTAGAATAACGTGGCCAATCAGCGCCTGTTATTCAAATGTTGAACTTAAGGCATCTTTAACTTATTTACATATTCAACAGTGTCCAAGATAAGATACTTTCTTGAGTATCTCTTACAGAGTTGAATCTTGAGAACACTTACAAGTTCCAGATGCTGGAGTGTCTTAACATGGACACTGGGCTTCCATTGCCTTGAAGTAGCCTCAGACAGATCACTGCAGGGCAATGCTGGCAACTTCTTGCTTGTGGTACACCTTCCCTGTCAGAATCTCTCCTAGCCCAGCCTCTGCTAAGTCACCATATATACTTACTTCAATTGCTGCTTAAACAACTGAAAAAGACAATAATCAGCATGTTTTCTTTTTTTCTTTTTACCCCAAACAAAAAGCTAAGTCTTCAAAACTATCCTGCCCTGGTCAATTTTGAATCAAACATTCTGCATTAATAAGCAGGCCTATAGATCCTAAGATAGAGCTTTTGTATTGGGCTCACTGTGAATTTTAATAAGCCTGACTTTGTAGAAAAAGTAAAAAAGAAACAGGCCAAATGCAACAAAGACAAATTTCATTATAATCTAATATCCAATAGGCAGTTTCTTCTTTAACAAATACTCTCCTGCAGGTTTCTCTAAATCCTTTCAGTGAAGCAATACGTTTTTTGTTCCAGCCAAAATACAACTTATATTTTAAAAAAGGAAAAAGATAAAGAGGAGAACCTGGGATTGTATATAAGAACACATTGTATTGACATTAAGTCAGACAATGATTAAAAATGTAGCATCTTTTATGAAGGTGAGAAGTCGTTAATGATGTATTCCATGCTGAAGCCGGGCAGCAAATCCTTTGATAGAGAGCACACCAAGTGGTGGAATATGATTTATCTGTATTCGTTTCCTTTCAATGGTGGCTGGGAGAGAGGAGAAATGGGATGGGGGAAAATATAAAATAAGACATGACCTGTCAGTTGTACTTGTTTAGGCTGTTAAGTTAGGGCTGGCATCAAGAAAGGCATTCTGTAGAGAGTTGAGTGGCCTCAGTCTAATTTCATAAGGCTTCTTCATCAGCAGATAGAGAAATTCCTTAGATTTAGAATATTTCCCAATAGCACAGTTTTTCTTGACACTTGTTCTCATTTTTATTTTATTTATTTATTTTATTTTATTACTTAGATTTGTATGCCGCCCCTCTCCGAAGACTCATTCCTACCAGCCTCAGCAACTTTGATAGGCAGGACTATCTAGTTGGTTCTGCTGATCAACAGGAGAATCTTACCTTGTCATTGAGCTGCCTCAGATCTTGGAAAGAAAATATCCTCTAACCTGCACTCCAAACAGAAGACAAAGAAAATTAATTATTGGCATGAATAAACCCACCAAATATTCAGATTTTTCAATACATGGGGAAGAAAAGCTGTGATGTGGAAAAGCCCAATCAGCTTGGGTATTAAAAGATCTTTGGTAACCAGCAGTTTTTTCCTAAACCTGTCAGCACTTTACACTCTATAAATCAGAACTTCTAGGATGGAAGATGGAGAATAGGGAACAGATAGGCTGGAGCCAGAGTTCAATACAGTACTCTTTGCCTTCCCTGAAAAAAACAAATAGGCAGGTGTGTTTCCAAAAAAAAAACCCCAAGGGAGGTATGATCATCTTATTATCGTTATCATTATCAATCATCACATATTATTCTTTCCCATCTCTGCTTAAGTGCCACTTTCTTATGGCCTCTATTAATACCCTATTCCACTAAGTATGAGCTTCCAAGTAACCACTGTTCTCACTAGAATTTTATCTCTCAAATAATGGGGTCAAGTAACCAAGGGAATATACCCAAACATTTCATTTTCAGAAGATGAAAGCTTTTACACTTAATCACACATGCAACTTGACTCTATTACTTTCCACTTGCTACTTTGTTTGCCTTTTGGGAGAATTGGGAATACATTGTTTGGAGGTAAACAAAAAATATGTTTTTTTAAAAAAACCCAAAGTAGATATACTGTATTTCATATATTTTACCCAAAGTTACAAACATAGGAGAAACTTGATACTGCAAATTTCATTGTCCTATATTGTCATAAATAATTTAGTCAATCTCAGCTTTGTATTAAGGCATGGTTCATACTGCTTCTTGGAAAAAGCTATAAAGAAATGGTGTAAAAGCAAGAAAAAAAGAAAGTAATGGTTACTCTCATGCAATAAGTAAGGAGTAATTTACCCACCTAATCTAGAAGTGCTGATGATGAGGCAGGAGGAGACCCAGTGAAGAACATGCTAGTTTGCTGGTACTACTGGAGTTGTGGTTCACCTTACACACAATTAAAGGTTGGAACCACCAAAAAAGTTGATTACTTTTTTCCTCTTAAAACGGGAGAAATATTCCAAAGATAAGGTGACCAGATTTTAACATTGGTAAAGCAGGACATGGGGGAGGAGATGTCTTACACCCTCTTCCGTTGGCACTCTTTTTGCCTCAGCGCCCTGAAGAACCGGCCACCTTTGGGCAGCACACTCTGCCCCATCAGGTTTGGGGCAGGTGGCTTGCTCCCATTTGTTTTTTGAACGTCTCCAAAACCGCAGGCACTGATGACTGAAACTCCCTGACATTTGAAGGTTGGCAGGGCAGGGCAGCCACAGCAGGCTGGGTTGTACGTGGCTAAGTGAAGTTTTTCCACCTCTCTCACTGCCGCACTGATCAGGAAACACCGAGTTCCCCTCGGAAGGACTCTCAGCTGGGAAGAGACAAAGCTGCTGAGACCCAAGCCCTGCAAAAAGTTCTTGGGAACTTTGGTGCGTTCCTGAATTTTGGGGAGGCCCTTTAAGCAGCTCTGGGGAGAGTTGGGAAAATAAGGTAATAATAAGGTACCTTATCTCAGGCACACAGTTTCCTGGGCTTTTGGGATGGCTTTACAGTCGGAATCCGCCCAGGTGACTCCAAAGCTTCCTGCTCAACATGAGAGCTTCCTCGTTGTTTTGTCCATCTTTCTTTCCCCCCATTTAAAAGGGCCACCTTTGTAGGAGGGGGAAGATCTGACGGCATATAAATCTAATAAATTTAAAGAGCTATGCTTTGCAGAGAATGGAAGGCGGAAACTGGAAACAAATCCTGAAATAGCGTGGTTTTTTTTAAAGGAAAAATCGCCTTTAGCGTTTGCACTGTCAAAATAAAGTGGTGTTATACTCGAATGTGAAAGTAGTGGGACTTTTAAAAAATGCTGCGGAACCTGGGACAAATTGCTAAAAAGTGGGACTGTTCCACCAAAAGCGGGACGCCTGGTCACCTTATCCAAAGAGGCCCTAGAACTGAAAGCACATTACTTTTTTAAGGTTGCTGGTGAGTTAACGACATGGTCAAGATTCTTTAGACTTCTGATTCCATAGAGAAAAGATTGTCCTGTAAATGACCTAAGAGGAGTGTGAGCGTAGGAATTTGGAATGTTTTGCTCAGAAAACAAGAAAAGCTTGTTTTTTTAGAGTAACATTCTAAAAAATAATCTCCTTGACCTTAATTCTTTACATAAAATTTACCAACAATTCATTTTTGAATATATTACAACAATTTTACCACACATGGTGATATATAACCAAGTTTGTTTTTGTGCACATAGGATACAGTGATACCTCGTCTTACGAACCCCTCGTCATACAAACTTTTTGAGATACGAAACCGTGGTTTAAGACTTTTTTGCCTCTTCTTCCAAACTATTTTCACCTTACGAACCTACTGCCACCACTGCCACTGGAATTCCCCGCCTCTGGAGTTCCGTTGCCAGGCGAAGACTCCTCTCATTGGGAAACCCCACCTCCGGACCTTCCATTGCCAGCGAAGCACCCATTTTTGTGCTGCTGGGATTCCTCTGCAGCATCGCAAATGCTGCGATTTCGCTGAGGCTTCCCTTGCTGGGAAACCCCACCTCCGGACTTCTGTTGCCAGTGAAGCACCTGTTTTTGCGATGCTGGGATTCCCCTGCTGAGATTCCCCTACAGCATCGCAAAAACGTGGAAGTCCAGAGGTGGGATTTCCCATGGAGGGGAGCCTCAGGGTAATCCCAGCAGCGCAAAAACAGGAGCTTCGGCTGGCAAAGGGGGTGAATTTTGGACTTGCACGCATTAATTGCTTTTCCATTGATTCCTATGGGAAACATTGTTTTGTCTTACAAATTTTTCACTTTATGAACTTCGTCCTGGAACCAATTAAGTTCATGAGACAAGGTATCACTTTATTTGTAGTGAAAATATGAGGAATGTTTATAGCTCCTGTCAAACAGATAGCAATTTGATTGTAGGATAACACCATTACAAAAAAGGAAAACCATAGTGATTGATTTATGTGTAAATGAAAGGATTGTTTTTCTATAAAAATTGTTGCAGCCTTCAATTTTCCAAGGCTTGAAGAGCTACTACCTGACAGCCTTAATAAAATTAGTTTCTGAAAAGAGAAATGTTGGAAGCCTTTTGCAGGGAAGGAAAAGATAGCAGGGAAAGTGGAAAGTTTATGTAGGTTTGTATATGTGATAGAATGCAAACTTAAACATGTGCTAATGAAGCAATGAATAAACAGGATGCCGTTATAGCTCCTCCCCTTCTGCTAGCAGTGTGCTCTTAAGAGAAAACAAGCACTTTGGCTCACGTAGTTCTCTGGTAACTGCGGCCATATACACTAACATACATACAAATAGTCCTCAATTTTACAACCCCAATTGGGTCAGAAATTTTCAACATAAGTTGTTATAGTTATAAGTTGAGTCATATCTGATTTTATGACCATTTTACAATGGTCATTAAACAAATAATCATGGTTATGTGCGCCCATTCTTCTGGAAACTGACAAAAAAGTTTACAAATCATTATCACAAGGCTGCAGGATGGTGCAATAGGTTGTAACTATGAGCTGGTTGCCAAGCACCAAATTGGAATAATCTAAACATGGGGGTAGTCATCATCATAACTTCAAAAAATTGCCAAACAAAAAATTGTAACTGACTTTGTAGTTAGCCCTATGCATGTCCACTAAAGGGCGCTTGGGGTTTTGCCAGATTTGCTTGTACACAGTTCAGCAGAGTCCCTTGCTGTGGCCTGGAATACGGCAGCAGCGGGGGCCCTTGACCGGATTGTGACCTCTCTGTGGCAGTAGACCTCAGAGAGCTCCTTGGTTTACCAAGGAACTCTAGGGAATGAAATACCAGAAGAGACATCTAGAGATGCGTTGGAGGAAAAGTAAATCTGAATCTGACCGAACACTTTTAAGAGCTCAAGTTGAGACTTATAAAGTGGCACTCAATGCGGCAAGAAGCTCACATCATACCGCCTTTATTGCATCAGTGGAATCCCACCTGACCCCCTGTTTAGGGTGACTCGCTCCCTCCTTAACCGGGGAGGGGGTTGATGAACCCTTGCAGGATAGTGCTGAGGACTTTAACAAGTTTTTCGCTGATAAAATCATTCAGATTTGGACCGACCTTGACTCCAATTGGAATGCAGTGTCGGCTGACAACAAGTCAGTCGAGATGAAAGGGCCCTGTTCTAGTCCATCTGTTTGGGAGGAGTTTGATCGGGTAACACCTGATGAAGTGGACAAGGCCATTGGAGCTGTGAGCTCTGCCACCTGTTTGTTGGACCCATGTCCCTTCTGGCTGGTCTCAACCAGCAGGAGGTGATACAGAGCTGGGTCCAGGAGATTGTCAACACTTCTTTGAAGGATGGGTCCTTCCTGGCTCCCTACAAGGAGGCACTTGTGTGCCCCCTCCTCAAGAAGCCTTCCCTGGACCCAGCTGTATTCAATAACTATCATCCGGTTTCCAACCTCCTCTTTATGGGGAAGGTTGTTGAGAAGGTGGTGTCGCTCCAGCGATCCTTGGATGAAGTCAATTATCTAGGTCCTCAACAGTCAAGATTCAGGCCCGGCTACAGCATGGAAACTGCTTTGGTTGCACTGATGGATGATCTCTGGGAGGCCCGGGATAGGGGCTTATCCTCTATCCTGGTGCTCCTTGACCTCTCAGTGGCTTTAAATACCATCGACCATGGTATCCTTCTGCGTCGGCTGGAGGGGTTGGGAGTGGGAGGCACTGTTTTACAGAGGTTCTCCTCCTACCTCTCTGGTTGGTCACAGTTGGTGTTAGCAGGGGGCCAGAGGTCTACTCCTAGGTCCCTCCTCTGTGGGGTTCCTCAGGGGTCGGTTCTCTCCCCCCTGCTATTTAATCTCTACATGAAACCACTGGATGAGATCATCCGGGGGCACGGGGTGAGTTACCATCAGTATGCTGATGATACTTAGCTATACATCTCCACCCGTGTCCATTCAGTGAAGCAGTGGAAGTTATGTGCTGGCATCTGGAGGTTGTTAGGGTCTGGATGGGTGTTAACAGGTTCAGACTCAACTCCGATAAGACAAAGTAGCTGTGGGTTCTGCCTCCCAAGGACACTTCTATCTGTCCATCCATTACTCTGGGAGGGGAATGTCTGATCCTCTCAGAAAGGGTCCGCAACTTGGACGTCCTTATTGATCCACAGCTGACCTTGGACCATCATCTTTAGGTTGTGGCAAGGGGGGCATTTGCCCAAGTTCGCCTGGTGCACCAGTTGCGACCCTACCTGGACAGGGACTCTCTACTCACAGTCACTCATGCCCTTATCACCTCGAGGTTCAACTATTGCAATGCTCTCTACATGGGGCTATATTTGAAGAGTATTTAGAAACTTCAAATCGTGCAAAATGCAGCTGCGCAAGTGGTCATGGGCCTCCCTAGACATGCCCATGTCTCTCCAACACTCTGCAGATTACATTGGTTGCTGATTGGTTTCTGGATGCAATTCAAAGTGTTGGTAATGGCCTACAAAGTCTACATGGTATCGGGCCAGATTACTTGCTGGACTGCCTTATGCCGTATGAATCCCAGTGACTGGTTAGGTCCCACAGAGTTGGCCTTCTCCAGTTCCAATCAACCAGAAAATGTCGCTTGGCAGGGCCTAGGGGAAGAGCCTTCTCTGTGGGGGCCCCGGCCCTCTGGAATAAGCTCCCCCCAGAGATTCGCACCTTCCTCACCTTTTGCAAGAGTCTTAAGACTCACTTATATCACCAGGCTCGGGACAATTAGATCTAGACCCCCTGGCCAATAATTGGGATGTATGGCTGCGAATTGTATTTGTTGATTGATTTTTAATACTGTATATTGGGTTTTCTTTTAGCTTACATAGTTTTTAATTAATTAGATTTGTCTCAGTATTCACTGTTTTATATTGTATGCTGTGAGCCTACAAATCTAAATAATAATAATAATAAATAATAATAATAACGAAATTATGAAAGACCAGCTCCTAATTGCTAAAATGATTTTGGAGAACAGGAAAACAAACCTATACATGACCTGGATTGACTACAAGAAAGTCTTTGACTCATTGCCGCACAGCTGGATCATAAAATGCCTGGAAGTCATTGGAGTCAATGAAAACATCAGAAAATTCATAGAAAAGGCAATGAAATATTGGAAGACTGAGCTTTTTGTTTAGAATGAAAGCTATGGAGTGATCAACATCAGAAGGGGCATCTTCCAGGGGGACTCTTTGTCCCCATTGCTATTCATCATCGCTATAATCCCACTGTCACTCATCCTACAGAAAACAAACCTAGGCTACCAAACTGCAAGGAATTCACCAAAAATTTCACACCTGCTGTATATGGATGACCTGAAGTTGTATGGAAAATCAGAAACTGAGATACAGTCACTAACCAACACTGTGCAAATCTTCAGCAATGACATCAGCATGGAGTTTGGCCTGAATAAATGTGCCACAGTGGCACTGAAAAAGGGGAAAATCACTGAAAGTGAGGGCATTGAAATGCCAAATGGTCAAACCATCAAGTGCCACCAGCCAGAAGCCTACAGATACTTGGACATCTTGCAACTGGATAATATCAAGCATGGACATGTGAAAACTGTGATCAGCAAAGAGTACATCCAGAGGACCAGAAAATTTTTGAAGAGAAAATTGAACGGTGGCAACACTATCAAGGCTATAAATACGTGGGCCATACCTATCATTAGATACACAGCTGGCATAGTGAACTGGACTCAAGCAGAGATGGACAACCTGGACAGGAAAACCAGAAAAATTAATTACGATCCACCATGCACTACACCCCCCGCGGTGACGTTGACAGGCTATATTTACCAAGGAAATTAGGCGGCAGAGGACTTTTGCAAGTGAAGCAGACTGTGGAAGAAGAGAAGCATGCATTAGCTGACTATGTAACGGAGAGCAAAGAGTCAACGATGGAGGTCAACAATAGGAAGCTTCTCAAGGTGAAGCAAACTAAGGACCAGTACAGAAAAACTGTAACTCAATGTCGTATTGACAGTTGGCGGAACAAAGCATTGCATGGCCAGTTCTTGGAGAAGATTGAAGGCAAAGTGGATAAAGAAAAGACCTGGTCATGGCTTACAAGTGGAACACTCAAAAAGGAGACAGAAGGACTAATACTGGTGGCACAAGAACAGGCCATTAGAACAAATGCTGTCAAAGCCAGAATTCAAAAATCAACAGAGGATCCAAAATGCAGACTCTGTAAAGAAACAAATAAAACAATCGATCACATATTCAGTTGCTGCAAAAAGATCGCACAGACTGACTACAAACATAGACATGATGCTGTGGCACAGATGATCCACTGGAACTTGTGCCGGAACTACCATTTACCAATGGCAAAGAACTGGTGGGATCATAAGCTCAAAAAAGTGGTTGAAAATGAGGAAGCAAAACTACTGTGGGACTTCCAACTTCAGATTGACCAAATTCTGAAACATAACACACCAGACATCCTGATTGTGGAGAAAAAGAAAGTATGGATCATCGACATCGCAATCCCAGGGGACAGCAGAATTGAGGAGAAGCAGCTAGAGAAATTAGTGAAATACAAAGGTCTAAAAATCAAGCTGCAACGACTCTGGCATAAGCCAGTGAAAGTGATCCCAGTGGTACTTGGCACGCTGGGCGCAGTGCCAAAGGATCTCAGCGGACTTTTGAAAACCATTGGAATTGACAAAAGGCCGCTTTACTGGGATCGGCAAACATAATTCGCCGCTACATCACGAAGTCATAGGTGCTTGGGAAGTGCCCGACTGGTGATGAAATACGAAATCCAGCATAGTGATGTCATTTGCTGTGTTGTATTGACATTAATAATAATAATAATAATAATAATAATAATAATAATAATAATAAGGATTTAGAGGATAATAGAGGATTTCTAAGCCTTCCTCTTCCCCGTTTCCTCTCTATGTGCTTTCCATGTGTCCTCTAGTTCAGTGATTTTCAACCTTTTTTGATCCGCGGCACACTGTTTACATTTACAAAATCCTGGGGCACACCAACAACCTAAATGACAACAACAAAATGACACTCTAAGACAGTAAATATTATTTATTTATTTATTTATTTATTCAATTTTTATGCCCCCTTCTCCTTAGACTCAGGGCGGCTTACAACATCTTAGCAATAACACTTTTTAACAGAGCTAGGCTATTGCCCCCACAATCCGGGTCCTCATTTTACCCACCTCAGAAGGATGGAAGGCTGAGTCAACCTTGAGCCAGTGATGAGATTTTAACTGCTGACCTTCAGATCTACAGTATTTCTACATGTATTTATACTCAGTGTGAAACTTGGGCCTGTTTTGATGAACACAAAAGGGATATCCTGGCAGGAATGGTAGAAAGACACACACGAAGCTCTTCCTCAACAGTTCTCAGTCTCTCCCTGTGTTTAGTTTTTATAGCAGTCAAGCTTGAGAAGCTCAGCTCACATACCGTGTTTCCCCGATAGTAAGACCCCCCCGATTGTAAGACATATGGGGGGTTTCAGGGGGGTTGGCTAATATAAGCCATACCCCGAAAGTAAGACATATGTCTTACTTTCGGGGAAACACGGGGCTTTCAAGTGGCGCTGGGCGAAAGAGGGCGGGCGGCCAGCAGCAGAAGGCGAGAGGTGCCTCCTTCTCCGGCTCTCCGGCAGATCGAGCGCGCGAAGAGGCACCTCTCACCTTCCACAGCTGCTGGCCGCCCTCTTTCGCCCAGCGTCGCTTCGGAAGCCACCGAACGCCGTCAGGGGGGCGCTTGGCGACCGCCACTTGGCGAGCGGAGAGGCGGTCGCCAAGCGCCCCCCTGACGGCGTTCGGCGGCTTCCGTAGTGATGCTGGGCGAAAGAGGGCGGCCAGCAGCGGCGGAAGGTGAGAGGTGCCTCTTCGATATGCCGGAGAGCCGGAGAAGGGGGCGTCTGGACCCCCCCCACCCCCAGGAGAAGCCAAGGGGGGGTCCTTTCAAGCGGTGCTGGGCGAAAGAGGGCGGGCGGCCAGCAGCAGAAGGCGAGAGGTGCCTCCTTCTCCGGCTCTCCGGCAGATCGAGTGCGCGAAGAGGCACCTCTCACCTTCCGCAGCTGCTGGCCGCCCTCTTTCGCCCAGTGTCGCTTCGGAAGCCACCGAACGCCGTCAGGGGGGCGCTTGGCGACCGCCACTTGGCGAGCGGAGAGGCGGTCGCCAAGCGCCCCCCTGACGGCGTTCGGCGGCTTCCGAAGTGATGCTGGGCGAAAGAGGGTGGCCAGCAGCGGCGGAAGGTGAGAGGTGCCTCTTCGATATGCCGGAGAGCCGGAGAAGGGGGTGTCTGGACCCCCCCACCCCCAGGAGAAGCCAAGGGGGGGTCCTTTCAAGCAGCGCTGGGCGAAAGAGGGCGGGCGGCCAGCAGCAGAAGGCGAGAGGTGCCTCCTTCTCCGGCTCTCCGGCAGATCGAGCGCGCGAAGAGGCACCTCTCACCTTCCGCCGTTGCTGGCCGCCCTCTTTCGCCAAGCGTCGCTTCGGAAGCCGCCTAACGCTGTCGGGGGCGCTTGGCGACCCCCACTTGGCGAGCGGAGAGGCGGTCGCCAAGCACCCCCCTGACGGCGTTCGGCGGCTTCCGAAGTGACGCTGGGCGAAAGAGGGCGGCCAGCAGCGGCGGAAGGTGAGAGGTGCCTCTTTGCGCGCTCGATCTGCCAGAGAGCTGGAGAAGGAGGCACCTCTCGCCTTCTGCTGCTGGCCGCCCACCCTCTTCCGCCCAGCGCCGCTTGAAAGGACCCCCCCTTTCCACCCCTTGTCGCCCGACAAAGGAGAAACTTCTGCGAATCGTGCGCCGTCTCCAGCGCTCTCTCCGGGTCGGGTTGTGTGAAAGAGGCCGGGGTTGGGGGAAGGGGAGAGGTAAGATGTGTTTGTTTTTTTTTGCAACGCCGCTCCATTGGAGAAAGAGGGAAGGTGGTTCGCTCGGAGTTGGGGCTGAACAGAAGCGCGTGGAGAAGCCCAACCTTGGGGTGGGGTGGGGGAGAAGGGAGAGCAAGGAGGGCCATTGTGCATTGCCAGGTGGTGGGGGTCTCCCCCAGTTCAAAAGGTGCCTTGGCTGGAAGAGTAGCTGGTTTCCAGGGCATAAACTGGCTCGCGCTCACTTGAAGGGAAACAGCTTTGGGGCTAAAGAGGCGCTCCGGGCGCAAAATTATATCCCGAGTAGTAATTCCATTTACTGCTCCGATGTGCCTCGCTGCAGGCTTTCTGTCAATGAAATAACAGCTACATGTTCTCGGAAGCCACCGCCTCTTCCCCTGCCTCGCTGCCCCTTGTCTCGGGCGACAAGGGGTGGAAAGGGGGGGGGGCGGAGCTGCGCCCTCCTTCGCCCGCCTCCTTTCCAATGTAAGACATACCCCGAAAGTAAGACATAGTGGGGCTTTTGGGGGTAAAAAGAAAGTAAGACACTGCCTTACTATCGGGGAAACACGGTAGATATGTGGTTGAAAATGGAAGCAATGTCAAAATAGCTTTGTTGGCCAGAATGGGGAACTCCTTGGCAACAGATAACCAAAAACTGTCCAAAGGAAGATCAGCAAACTTTAGCCTTAAACCACGATCTTGTTTCAGTTCAATGAGTTCCTCTTGCTCCTTTAAAGTCATGTCCTTTCCAGCAACAGATACTGAGCTGTATGGGTCCCTAACCCAGTCAAGGCATTCTGTGAAGTCTGAAGAGTAATAAAATGACAACTTCTCCTCAAGAGTTTTCAAATGTCTGCCAATCACCTCACACATTGCAGCAGTGTTGCCATCATACTGTTTCTCGTGAGTGGGAACATCTCAAGGTTGCCACGCTGCACATGTTGTTGCCAGAGCTTCACCTTTAAACGGAATCCGTTCATTTTATCAGTGCTTGTAAGCAGGTTTTCATTTCGGCCTTGCATCCGTGTGTTCAGTTCATTCAGATAATGAAATATATCAGCCAGGTATGCCAGCTTTGCACACCACTCATCACTTGCAAGCAGCTTTGAATAATCAGACCTCTCGTTTGTCAGAAATACTTTAAGTTCCTCTCGCAACTCATACACACGGGCCAACACTTTGCCGCGGGACAGCCACCGGACCTCTGTGTGGAGCAATAAGATTTTATGTTCCGCTCCCATTTCTTTACACAAAGTCGCAAATAAGCGACATCTCAAAGGTCGCGTCTTCACAAAGTTCACTATGTGCACAACATCATCCAACACAGGAGCTAGATCTGCTAGTAAGGTCTTTGCAACGAGGGCCTCACAGTGCAAAAAACAGTGCGTAACAATAACATCTGGGTTTCTTTCTTTGACCCTACTTAAGAAGCCTTTGGCGCGCCCGACCATGGCTGCGGCTCCATCAGTGCAGACACCTGTGCAGTTTCCCCATGTAAGCCCGCTTTTATCAAGATATTCCGATGTGACCCGAAATATTTCCTCTCCTGTTGATTTTTCTGGCAGTACGTTGCAAAATAGGAAGTTTTCTCTAATGGCTTCTCCATCCACAAAATGCACATTGGCCAAGAGTTGACAATGTCCACTAATATCCGTTGACTCATCAAGTTGCAAGGCAAATTTCTTACTGATGTGCACCTTTTCCAAAACAACAGTTTCAATGTCCACAGACATGTCATCAATACGTCTGGCAATTGTGTTATCTGAGAGAGGCACTTTAGCTATCTCTTTGGCTGCGTTAGGGCCAAGCATCTCATTTACAATGGCTTTACAAGCTGGCAGTATTAATGTTTCTGCCAGAGTGTGGGACTTTTTTGATTTAGCTATGAGTTCAGCAACAAGATAGCTAGCTTTGAGGGCGCTCTCGTTTACCTTTGTGGTTTTTCTCAAAAAAGTTGCCCCTTTCTCATTGTTTGTACGTAAGCGTACAAAATAATCCATCGGCTTGTTTTGAACAGAAGGGTGTTTCATTTGGAGATGGCGTTTAAGCTTGCTTGGCACCATGGCACTGTTGGATAGCTTCTCACCACACACCAAGCACAGTGGAATCGGTGTAGTCTCATCCCCGGTGAAAGTAAATCCTAATGCTAGATAGCTTTTGCTGTATTGCCTCAAGCTCACTATCTTGTCTTTTTTCTTTTGTCGACCACTCATACTAGGGCCTTCATCTGGGTCAGAATTTTGTCCAGGGCCCTTTGCATTTTCCCTTCTCAAAAACTTCTCCATCACTGTCACTTGCTTGTCTTGCTGAGATCCCAAGCTGTCAGAAGAGTTAAATAAAAAAGGATAACCCCCTCATATATACAATCCCATGTAACATCCCCTTATAAATACAGTCAATCATCAATCATCCCTCCTCAAATTTATACCACTGTCTCATTTCTGTCTCCCCCCCCCCCATATGTGTGTGTGTACTCAAACCATTTCCAAAACCAGGTGAGGGCTGGGGTTTTTTTCTCTTTTATTCTTTTCAAAAACAGGTGAGGGCTGGTTTTTTTTTTTAATTATTTGGGTGCTTTTTACCATATGCTTCAAGAATCACCTCTCTCTCTCTCGTTTCTCTCTCCTCTCATTCTCTGCCTCAATCATTTTCTAATTTCTCCTTTTTCTCCCCTTTTTGTTCTCATTTCTCTCTCTCTCTCTCCTTTCCTCTTCCTATCTGTCTCTCTTGCTTTCTTTCTCTCTCTCTCTCTTGCTTTCTTTCAGTATCTCTTGCTATCTCTCTTTTTCTCTCTTGCTTTTCCTCTCTCTCTCGTGCTTTCTCTTTCTTGTTCTTTCTCTCTCTCTGTTGCTCTCTCTCGTTCTCTCTTATTTTCTCTCTCTTGTTCTTTCTCTCTCTTGTTCTCTCTCTCTCTGTTGCTCTCTCTCATTCTCTCTTATTTTTTTCTCTCTTTTTTTCTTTCTCTCTCTTAGTCTCTCTCTCTCTTGTTCTCTCTTATTTTCTTTCTCTCTCTTGTTCTCTCTCTCTCATGCTTTCTCTCTCTTGTTCTTTCTCACACTCTCGCTCTCTGTTGCTCTCTCTCATTCTCTCTCTTTCTTTCTTCTCTGTGGAGGCCAGCGAAGGTTTCCCTTAGTTTGAATGTTCCAAGCAAGCTGGCAGGGGGATGGGAAGCAGCCCCTTTATTGACAGCCCAGGACGGGACTGTGAGAGGGGTGGGCATTCCCACAGCGCTCGGAGCGGCTAACGGCCGGATCACCAGCGCCGCTGCAGCCACCGCTGTGGCAAAGCCACACCCCAAGAAAACCAGAGAAAAGGATGGATCGGGCGGGCGGGGACAGCCACAAGTGGAAGCATCAGCCCTGGAGCCCCCTCGCACCCATGGCTTCTCGTCGATGCCCCTGCCGTGGGAGTGCTAATAGCGGCGGTGGCAGGCAATAGCGGGGGGGGGGCCTTCTGCAAGTGGGAGCTTCAGCCCTGGAGCTCCCACTTGCAGGAGCCGCCCCCCCCGCTATTGCCTGCCGCCGCCACTATTAGCACTCCCACGGATCGGGCAGGCAGGGGCATCGACGAGAAGCCATGGGTGCGAGGGGGCTCCAGGGCTGAAGCTCCCACTTGCAGAAGCCCCCCGCTATTGCCTGCCGCTGCCGTTATTAGAACTCCCGCGGATCAGGCAGGCAGGGGCATCGACGAGAAGCCATGGGTGCGAGGGGGCTCCAGGGCTGAAGCTCCCACTTGCAGAAGCCCCCCCCGCTATTGCCTACCGCCATCGCTATTAGCACTCCTGCGGATCAGGCAGGCAGGGGCATTGATGAGAAGCCATGGGTGCAAGGGGGCTCCAGGGCTGAAGCTCCCACTTGCAGAAGCCCCCCCCCGCTATTGCCTGCCGCTGCCGCTATTAGCACTCCCGCGGATTGGGCAGGCAGGGGCAGCGACGAGAAGCCATGGGCGCGAGGGGGCTCCAGGGCTGAAGCTCCCACTTGCAGAAGCCCCCCCGGCTATTGCCTGCCGCCGCCACTATTAGCACTCCCGCGGCAGCTCACGATGCCACAAGTGGAAGCCTCAGCCGCTGCTATTGCCCTCCTGCCGAGTCCCAAGCTCACCTGCTGCAAAGAAGGAAGGCACGAAGAAGAAAGGCGTGAAAATGAAGGTGTGAAGAAGGAAGCCGGGAAAAAGGAGCTCAACTTCCAGTCTCGGAAGCTGAGCTTCGCGGCACATCTGACCGAGTCTCGCGGCACACTAGTGTGCCGCGGCACACCGGTTGAAAAACACTGCTCTAGTTTACATGGAGGTTTACTAAGCCTTCCCTTTCCCCGTTTGCTCTCTATGTGTCTACTAGTTTGCATACAAGATTTCTAAACCTTCCTCTTCTAGTGAATTGAGTCAGACAAGGCAACTGTTTTTAACTATGGTGATTTAGAGAAATTTGTTTATGAACAACTCTTTTCAGGACCAATGATTGCCTAGATTGTGGTGAATATGGCAACCGAAACTATATTGATTATTAGTGTGCCATTGTAAACAATTACCAAATAGATTAATAAAGGTTGGTTTTAAGTGATTTTTTATTTTAAGTTGGTTTCTGGTATCTATTTAACATAGTGTAAACTTCTAAGGATGAATCTCCCACTTTCCTCTCTCACTCTTCATGAGTTTGGAAAGAAGGAAGATTCTTTTGTGTATTTGGCAAAAGTTCTTAACAGAGACAGAGCTTTGGGGGGGGGGACATGTTTAACCTTGAGACAGTACAAATTAAAACTGTCCACACAATGTTCCTAAATGGTTCAAATTAGGTACAGATAATTAAATTTCTATGACATTTTTACACTTTAAATTGTGCCTCTCAAAGAAGATACCGTAAATGTGCTAACATATTTGAGTCTATTTGTTAATAACATTCTCTACAATTTGGGGAGGCACAGGAAAAAAGGAAGAAAAATAATGAACCACAGCCTGTAGAAGAAAATGTTCCCAATGCAGATACTATCCTGTGTTAAACAATAAGTTTCATGCAACATGGTACTTTTACTTTAATAAACAGAAGGTATAATTTGTATTTAATGTGTGCTATTTCACATTCACAGAAGATTGCAAGATCTATTGTCTACAGTCTTATGAAGATGCACTCTGATGATGATGAATAGAACCGTGCTTTTATCGTTTGTTCATGTTGTAGATTTACTCAAAAATTTAAAACTTTTCAAGTCAGGAACCAAAGGATTCCTGCTTAGTTAAAAGACTATAAGAAAAAATATTATTGAAATAGACAAAATATGGCTTTGTAGTCAGCTTCTCAGAAAGATAAATAGAAGAAACTACTACTTCGTGCTCAGTATTTCAAGTCAAATGGTCTGGTTGCCAAACAACTAAGGCAGTAAGGCACTGATTTTACATAGTATAAATTAATTCCATAACCAGAAATAAGAAAAATGTTCAGTTATGAATGTAAAAGTTCAGAGGTCTGATAAGCTGCTGCTTTCTGCAAATGCTTATTTTCTGACAATGGAGTTGCTCAGAAAGTATGAATATGCTGATGAAAAAGCTACATCACTGGGATACATTTTACAGACTATTCATTTTGAAAAGATAAGGTAAGATAAAGATTCAGTCAATCTCGGAAATTTTTGTGGTTCTTATCTTGAAATACATGATGAATTGGATAGCCTGCACAGGAGTTGCCACCTAAGAAGTTTGCTTGGCCTTCTGGTCTTGTATTACACTTGCCTCTGCTATGAAAGTGGAGACAAAACTATCTCCCAAATGCAGCTGGCTATTAAACAAAGTACTGGGACAATATGAAAGCAGATGCCATCAGTAGTGTCTTTTTAAAAACTTCGCTCCTCAAAAGTGCTAGATTTCATATCTTCCAATTCCCAATTGACATGGCTCCCACATAGCTGTCTGCTTCTGCTGGAAGGAAGTAGGTTGTTGGGCAGGTAGAAAGGATGACAGAGCCCACAACCTAATTGGCACTGGGCTTTGGGTTCATTGTACAGCTACTACTGGCTGTCAATAGTACTATCCAGGGCCGCCGATAGACCGGTACTACTGGGAGTCCCGTCACGGGTCTGGGCAAATTGAACAATTAGGGGGGCCTGCAGTCAGCAGCTCCTTGCACATGCGCAGTCTGTACCCTCCCTCTTTTGCCGGCTGCCTGCCTCACGGTCACCTCAGCAAAGTAAAAGGCCACCCCCGCTGGCTGGCCTCCTGGTGCCAAGTCCTTGCACATGCAGACTGTACCCTCCCTCTTTTGCCGGCTGCCTGCAATCCCGCCTGGGCAGCCCCATCTCTCACAACAGCCTTGGGTTCCAAAGGCAGCGACGGCGGCGGCAGCTGCCTTTTGAGCTAAACCTCTCAGCCCTCCATGCCCATCGCAGATTCTGCCTCCTCCCGCTGCTGCTCTGCTGTCACCGCCGCCGCTTGCGGGGCGTGAGGGAGGGCTGGCCTTGCCCGCCGCTCTTGAAGGAACAGGCGGCCGAGCAGGATGGTGCGCCGGGCGCGGCAGCTCTTCTGAACGATGGAAGGCATCCTGTACAAGTGGACGAATTACCTCACAGGTATATTATAGAATAAAGCGTGCGGCGAAGGTAGGAGCCCCTTCGGGGTGGCGGTTGCGCTTGTGTTAGTTGCGCTTGTGTTAAATTTTGTTTCTTTCCTAAGCAGCCTTCTGTGTAAAAAAATCCATTTGGGAACGAGTCATTCCCAAATGGATTTTTTTACACAGAAGGCTGCTTAGGAAAGAAACAAAATTTAACACAAGCGCAAGTTGTAGGCTTCGCACGCGTGCGCCAGCGTCCCCCAAAAGGCCTCCCCACGCACCCTTTTCCAAGGGCGTGCACGAAGCTGCCGCTGCCGTCGCCCGCCCGTCTGCCCACTCCGCCTCTCTTTCTTCTCTGTAGGCATTCTCACAGCGGGGGCCACCGGCCGGCGAAGGCGATTTTCAATGTCGGGCGTGTGGGCTGACGCGCTCTCTCTCCATCTCCCTGCTAGCCTGCCTGGAACATTCAAAGTAAGAGCGAAGGTTTTTCTTACTTTGAATTTTCCGGGTTGGGCTGGCAGCAGGGGGATGGGGAGAGCGCGCGTCAGCCCGCGCGCCCAACATTCCAGGCGCCGTCCCAGAGACCCCTGACCCCGGTTTCCTGGATTCCTGGTGGCGGCGACCGAGCCCTGACCAGCGGGCTCCCGACCGAGCCCTGCCGCGGGAACGAAGCGAGTGGGGCGCTCTCCGCCCGGCTGCAGCTCTTGTAACTCGGCCCGGGATGGGTGTGACTCTACGGGCTTCCCTCGTCGGGGAAAGGGAGGGGAGGGGAGGGGAAGAGAGGGCCGGGAGGACACAGAAGGGAAGGAAGGAAGGAAAAATAGGGAGGGAAGGGAGGGAAAGACGGAGGGGAAGGAAGGGGAAGAGGGAGGAGAAGGAAACAGGAAGAAGAGATAGGTTGGTTGGAATGAAGGAAGAAGGGAAAGAAGGAGAAAGGGGAAGGGAAGGAAGGAAAGGAAAAGAGGGAGGGGGGAAAGGAAGGAAGGAGAGATAGGTTGATTGTAATTGAAAATTACAATTGAAAGTAATTGAAAATTACTTTCGCCAGCCTCCGGAGAACGAGAGAGAGTGAGAGCGCCGACAGAACAAGATAGAGAGAAAGTGAGAGAGAGAGAGAGAGAGAGAGAGAGAAATAGGTGGAGAGAAAGAGATAGCAAGAGAAAGAGAACGAGAGAGAGAAAGAGTGTGAGAAAGAAAGCAAGAGAGAGAGAGAAAGAAAACAAGAGAGGGAAAGTGAGAAAACGAGAGAGAGAGAAAGAGGGGGAGAGATAGAGAAAGAGAGAGAAAGAAGAGAGAGAGAGATCAGAGAGGAAGGAAGAGTGAGAGAGAGGAAGAAAGCAAGATAGAGAAAGAGAGAGAGAAAGAAAGTAAGAGATGAGAGAGGAAGGAAGAGAGAGAGAGAGGAAGAAAGCAAGATAGAGAAAGAGAGAGAGAGAAAGAAAGAGAGAGAGAGATGAGAGAGGGAGGAAGAGAGTGAGAGAGAGGAAGAAAGCAAGATAGAGAAAGAGAGAGGGAGAAAGAAAGAGAGAGAGAGAGGGGAAGAAAGCAAGATAGAGAAAGAGAGAGATAGAAAGAGAGAGAGAAATGAGAGAGGAAGGAAGAGAGTGAGAGAGAGGAAGAAAGCAAGATAGAGAAAGAGAGAGAGAGAAGGAAAGAAAGAAAGAGATGAGAGAGGAAGGAAGAGAGGAAGAGAGAGGAAGAAAGCAAGATAGAGAAAGAAAGAAAAAGATGAGAGAGGAAGGAAGAGAATGAGAGAAAGAGAAAGAAAGAAAGAGAAAGAGAAAGAAAGAAAGAGATGAGAGAGGAAGGAAGAGAGTGAAAGAGAGGAAGAAAGAAAGAGAGAGAAGAGTGGAAGGAAGAGAGAGAGAAATGATAGAAAAAAGGGGAGAAAAAAGAGAAATGAGAAAATGATTGAGGCAGAGAATGACAGAAAAGAGAGAGAAACAGAGAGAGAAGCGATTCTTGATTTAAATCATATGGTAAAAGCACTTAAATAATAACAGAGAAAAAACCCCAGCCCTCACCTGTTTTTATTAATACTTTTGCTGGTTGTTTTAGTTTTAATAGTACAGTAATGGATTTTGGTTTTTTAAAATTATTATTGACAAAATTGAACGGTTCCAAAGACGGGCTACAAGAATGGTGGAAGGTCTTAAGCATAAAACGTATCAGGAAAGACTTCATGAACTCAATCTGTATAGTCTGCAGGACAGAAGGAAAAGGGGGGACATGATCGAAACATTTAAATATGTTAAAGGGTTAAATAAGGTTCAGGAGAGAAGTGTTTTTAATAGGAAAGTGAACACAAGGACAAGGGGACACAATCTGAAGTTAGTTGGGGGAAAGATCAAAAGCAACATGAGAAAACATTATTTCACTGAAAGAGTAGTAGATGCTTGGAACAAACTTCCAGCAGACGTGGTTGGTAAATCCACAGTAACTGAATTTAAACATGCCTGGGATAAACATATATCCATCCTAAGATAAAATACAGAAAATAGTATGAGGGCAGACTAGATGGACCATGAGGTCTTTTTCTGCCATCAGTCTTCTATGTTTCTATGTTTCTATTAATTTCTTTTAATAAAAAAGAAGGGATTTTTTATTTATTTATTTATTTATTTATTTATTTCTATGCCGCCCAGTCCCAAGTTTTTCCTTATTTCCAGATTGCATTTCTTCTTGGTGAGGTTCCGCCCATTGCTTCTTGTACTACCTTCAGGTGGCATGGAGAATAAATAGATGCCATCTGCTCTGTGGCAGCCCTTTAAGGATTGGGAAACTACTATTATATTCCCCCTCAGTTTTCTATTTATTGAGTTAAACATACTCATTCTCTTAGCCCTTGTTCATAGGATTTAGCCTCTAGGCCAGGGGTGTCAAACTCAATTTCATTGAGGGCCACATCAGGGCTGTGTTTGACCTCAGAGGGCCGGGGGAGGGCTTGCCCAGGGTGTGTGGCCATGGTGGGCATGGCACGGGATTTGGGGGGCAGTAGTTTTAAAATGGCCGGGGCAGGGGCCAGACACTTAGGCTGTATGGGGCCCCAAAATTCCTGATGGTGGCCCTGGTACTATCTGTCAAACTGCAAGTCAATATTCAAACCAACAAACAATAATCTTGATGTTTAGAAAGGGAGCAATTATTTCTGAATGAACCAAATCCATAAATGAATAGAACTGTATTTTTTTCAGAATATTTTTGATCAACATGTTAGGAATTTAGTAGACTTTTGAAATATTATCTCTATACTTGCAATTCCTTATTCTAAAAGAAACATATTCTCAGCACTCAAGTATTCTGTTACAGCCAAGAGATAAGAAAGATACAATCGTAAGAAATTATCATCTACTTTTTATGAGCTTCTAGATGCCATTGCATATGAATACCACCCAATATTAGTCTGAATTAGATTTCCTCAGGGTTGCTTCTGATATAAAAGTTTATATTTCAGGCTTTACAGGTGGTGCAGATGATGCTAGCTTAAATGGCTGGTTTACTGTACATTCAGAGGATTATTAAAATAGTTTTCATGGTTTAAAAGTCATCAAATATACATTGAATGTTCCCCATAGAAATGTAGCTTGTGACTAATACCCACCAATATGATGGAAGGGTTCATTGGGATTTTTTTCAGACTAATGCTTATGACTGAAAAGAGATCCGGGTTTTAATGGGAAATTTTTCCTCTCTACCTGAAGAATGTATATAAGTCTAAATGGTATAACTTGCTTGGGCATTTCTGTGAAGAATATAAAAGGATAATGTATCACAGGCTTCCAAAGTAACTGAATCCTGGATGAAACTATATCACTTTGAAATGAGATCATTGCTCACTGTGGTAGTACTATTAGAAATGTCATAAATATTTCTAACTATAGAAAACTGACTGTTTGTTTTCTTTTTATTACTAGAAACTCCTTATATCACTGTGTTTATATCAAGAAACTTCCTTGATTCAGTCTCTATAAAAGTAATCTGTATTTCTTACATGTAACTCTATAATATGATTTTATTCTATAGCATTTATAAGGTTCAAATTGCTTCAGAAATTATATTTTATTATAGCCTGCCAGGGTGCAATGTAATTGAAAGGCTAAGGGAGAATGGCTGCTTGACCAAAAACACCAGGTGAGGTCCTCAAAGAGACCAGAGTTGAAGCGGCATCATATCAAATTATTAGTGAGCCAAGAATAGCATTCATTCCTAATGATATGCAAAATAGCTATGTTTGGATGTTTGGAAAAATAATAATAATAAAGTATAAAATACTGTGTCAGACCTGCCCCAGTCAAATACCTCAGGAAAGAAAGACCCTCGTCTTCATTTGGGTGAAGTGATAGGTTCTTTTACTAAAGATTGGTGATTGCAGTAAAGTCAGGCTAGAACTAAGAATCCCATGCAAAAGAATTCAAAGGTTTTCCCTCACCCCAGACCTCCCCACTTGACCAATTTGTCTTAAGCCAATGGAAAGCTGCATACAGGGGAGACAGGGGAGGGAGGGACACCGATCTCTGGGGTGGCAGAGGGTCGGAATATTTCAGTGTTGCTGGGGAGAGGCAGATATGGCGGGGGCCACAGAGCTAGCCGTTCCAGGGGAACGAGAGACCGTTGCTTAATAACGGTCCCTTGTTCTGGCTCTGTGAGCCCAATCTTGGGTACTGGTGATGAGTGTAACTCTGGCCCTGAGCTCAGGTTGCTGCTGCTTAACGCCAGGTCGGTGGTAAATAAAGCTCTCCTCATCCGGGATCTGATCCTGGATGAGGAGGCCGACCTGGCGTGTATTACTGAAACCTGGCTGGGCCCGGAGGGAGGTGTTCCTCTCTCTGAAATTTGCCCAGCCGGGTTTCAGATATGGCATCAACCGCGACCCCAGGGAAGGGGGGGAGGAGTGGCTATTATAGCCAGGGAGAGCCTTTGCCTACGTAGACTCATTGCTCTGGAAATTGCGGGCTGCGAGTCTCTCTTGTTGAAGTTGGACTTAGGGGTCCAGGTGGGCTTATTTCTCACGTACCTGCCTCCCAGCTGCGTGTCAAAAGCCCTGCCTGTGCTACTCGAGGAGGTAGCCGGGTTGGCGGTGGAGTTCCCCGGACTCATTGTCCTGGGGGACTTCAACCTGCCGTCACTCAGCGAAACCTCTGGGTTGGCACAGGAGTTCATGGCCACCATGACAGCCATGGACCTGACTCAAGTAGTACAGGGTCCGACTCACGAGGGAGGGCACGCACCTGACATGGTATTCCTTTCCGAGCAATTGAGTAATGGTCCGAGACTAAGGGGCTTAGAAGCATTGCCTTTGTCATGGTCAGACCATTTTCTACTACGGCTTGACTTCCTGGCTCCAATCCTTCCCCGCAGGGAGGCGGAACCAATGAAGATGTTCCGCCCCAGACGCCTGATGGACCCAGAGGGCTTTCAGACGGCGCTTGGGGTTATTCCAGAGGCACTTGTCCACAGTTCGGCGGAGTCTCTCGCGGAGGCCTGGAATACGGCTGCTGCGGAGGCTCTTGACCGGATTGCGCCTTTGCGACCTCTCCGAGGCGTTAGACCCCATAGAGCCCCATGGTTCAACGAGGAGCTCCGGGAGTTGAAGCGCCAAAAGAGACGTCTAGAGAAGCGATGGAGGAAGAGTAGGTCTGAATCCGATCGAACACTTGTAAGAGCTTTTATTAAGACTTACAAAGTGGCACTCAAGGCGGCAAGATGCGCGTACCATGCCGCCTTGATTGCATCAGCGGAATCCCGCCCGGCCGCTCTGTTTAGGGTGACCCGCTCCCTTCTTAATCAGGGGGGAGTTGGGGAGCCCTTACAGAGTAGTGCCGAGGATTTTAACACGTTTTTCGCTGATAAAGTCGCTCAGATTCGGGCCGACCTCGACTCCAATTGTAAAACAGAGTCGACTAACAACGAGTCAGTCGAGGTGACTGGGGCACGTACTTGTCCACCTGTCTGGGAAGAGTTTGATCTGGTGACACCTGATGAAGTGGACAAGGCCATTGGAGCTGTGAGTTCTGCCACCTGTTTACTGGATCCGTGTCCCTATTCGGCCAGCAGGGAGGTGACACGGAGCTGGGCCCAGGAGATTACCAACGCTTCCTTGGGGAGGGGAGTTTTTCCATCACTCTATAAAGAAGCGCTTGTGCGCCCCCTCCTCAAGAAGCCCTCCCTGGACCCAGCTGTGCTTAATAACTATCGTCCAGTCTCCAACCTTCCCTTTATGGGGAAGGTTGTTGAGAAGGTGGTGGCACTCCAGCTTCAGCGGTCCTTGGAAGAAGCCGATTATCTAGGTCCCCAGCAGTCGGGTTTCAGGCCCGGTTACAGCACGGAAACCGCTTTGGTCGCGTTGATGGATGACCTCTGGCGGGCCCGGGACAGGGGTTTATCCTCTGTCCTGGTGCTCCTCGACCTCTCAGCGGCTTTCGATACCATCGACCATGGTATTCTTCTGCACCGGCTGGAGGGGTTGGGAGTGGGAGGCACTGTTCTCCAGTGGTTCTCCTCCTACCTCTCTGGCCGGTTGCAGTCGGTGTTAGTGGGGGGTCAGAGGTCCGCCCCGAGGTCTCTCCCTTGTGGGGTGCCTCAGGGGTCGGTCCTCTCCCCCCTGCTATTTAATATCTACATGAAACCGCTGGGTGAGATCATCCAAGGACATGGGGTGAGGTATCATCAATATGCTGATGATACCCAGCTTTACATCTCCACCCCATGCCCAGTCAACGAAGCGGTGGAAGTGATGTGCCGGTGCCTGGAGGCTGTTGGGGCCTGGATGGGTGTCAACAGACTCAAGCTCAACCCGGATAAGACGGAGTGGCTGTGGGTTTTGCCTCCCAAGGACAATTCCATCTGTCCATCCATTACCCTGGGGGGGGATTATTGACCCCCTCAGAGAGGGTCTGCAACTTGGGCGTCCTCCTCGATCCACAGCTCACATTAGAACAACATCTCTCAGCTGTGGCGAGGGGGGCGTTTGCCCAGGTTCGCCTGGTGCACCAGTTGCGGCCCTATCTGGACCGGGACTCATTGCTCACAGTCACTCATGCCCTCATCACCTCGAGGTTCGACTACTGTAATGCTCTCTACATGGGGCTACCTTTGAAAAGTGTTCGGAAACTTCAGATCGTGCAAAATGCAGCTGCGAGAGCAGTCATGGGCTTCTCTAAGTATGCCCATGTTACTCCAACACTCCGCAGTCTGCATTGGCTGCCGATCAGTTTCTGGTCACAATTCAAAGTGTTGGTTATGACCTTTAAAGCCCTTCATGGCATTGGACCAGAATATCTCCGAGACCGCCTCCTGCCGCACGAATACCAGCGACCGATTAGGTCCCACAGAGTGGGCCTTCTCCGGGTCCCATCAACTAAACAATGTCGGTTGGCGGGCCCCAGGGGAAGACCCTTCTCTGTGGCGGCACCGGCCCTCTGGAACCAACTCCCCCCGGAGATTAGGATTGCCCCTTCTCTTCCTGCCTTCCGTAAACTCCTTAAAACCCACCTCTGCCGTCAGGCATGGGGGAACTGAAACATCTCCCCCTGGGCATGTTTAATTTATGCATGGTATGTCTGTGTGTGCGTCTGTTAGCATATGGGTTTTTTTAAATATTTAAATATTTTTAAATTTGTCTGTTTACTTATGATTTGTTTCTACATGTTGTGAGCCGTCCCGAGTCTTCGGAGAGGGGCGGCATACAAATCTAAGTAATAAATAAATAAATAAATAATAAATAGATATTTTGAGGAATCACTGAGATGTTTGGAGCAATCCACATTGCATTCTCAGGGTGCACGGCCTTGAAGATTGGTACAATTTAATTTAATTTATTACATTTATGGGCTGCCCAACTCCTATTGGGCTCTGGGCGGTGTACAGCAAATTTGAAAAAATGAAACAATTAAAAAAAACTATAGTAACATCCATCACTTCTAGGTTGGAGTTAGATGCTCTTGCTCAACAGCCCCAGGCCTGCCAGCAGAGCCAGGTTTTTAAGGCTTTCCAGAAGGCCAGGAGGGAGGGGGCAGTATGGATCTCTGGAGGAAGCTAGTTCCAGAGAGCTGGAGCCGCCACAGAGAAGGCCCTCCAACATGGTCCCGGAGTCGGCATTGTTTGGCTGACAGGACCTGGAGAAGGCCAATCCTGTGGGCTCTAATCAGCCACTGGGAAGTGTGAGGCAGACGATGGTCCTGTAAATAGTCAGGCCCTAAACCATGTAGGGCTTTATAGATGATAACCTTAAATTGCGTCTGTAGACTGATTGGAAGCCAGTGCAGCTCACAGAGTGTGATGTTATGTGGATGTACCTAGGGACACCCACAACAGCCCACGTGACTGCATTCTGGACTAATTGTAGTCTCTGAATGCTCTTTAAGGGTAGCCCCATGTAGAGCACATTGTAATAGCTGAGCCACAAGGTGATAAGGGCATGAATGACTGTGAGAAGAGACTCCCAATCCAAATAGGGCCGCAACTGGTGCACTAGGGGAACATGTGTGAAAGTCCCCCTAGCCACAGTCACCGATCTAGTCACCAATAGATGTTCTGATCTCAGCTGTGGGTCTAGGAGGACTCCCAGATTGTGAACCCACTCCGAGGAGGTTAAAATTCCCCCCACAGAATTAAGGATGGACAGATGGAACAGTCTCTGGGAGACAATGCCACAACCACTGTCTTGTCGGGGTTGAATTTGAGTTTCTTTCCCAGCCAGATCCTCACAACCTCCAGGCAGCAGCACATCACATCCACTGCTTCCCTGAATTGACCCGGGGTGGAGATGTATAGCTGAGTGTCATCAGCATACTGCTGGAAACTCACCCTATGCCGTTGGATGATCTCACCCAGCAGTTTCATGTAGATGTTGAATATGAGGGGGGAGAGGACCCCATAAATGAGAGACCTGGGAGTCAACTTCTATCCCCCTACCAACACCGACTGCGACCGGCCAGAGGTAAAAGGAAAACCACCGTTAAATGGTGCCCCCCACTCCCAGCCCTTCCAGTCGATGCAGAAGGATACCATGGTCAGTGATATCAAAAGCCACTGAGAGGTCAAGAAGCACTAAGATAGAGGAATGTCCCCTATCTTAGGCTTGCTAGAGATCATTCATCAGTGTGACCAAAGCAGTTTCAGTGCTGTAGCCTGGCCTGAAACCCAACTGGTAAGGGTCTAGATAATTGGCTTCATCCAATGACCATAGTAGCTGGAGCACCATCACCTTCTCAACCTTACCTACAAAAGGAAGAGAGGATTGGAGACAGGATGATAGTTTTTCAAATTAGCTGGATACAGGGAAGGCTTCTTGAGGAAGTGTTGCAAAACTGTCTCCTTTAACGGTTGCGGAAAGGACCTCTCATTCAAGAGGCATTGCCTGGATCCAACCTTGTGTCACCTCCTTGCTGGCTGAGACCAGCCAGGAGGGGCACGGGTCTAATAAACAGGTGGAGGAGCTCACAGCTCTCATGGCCTTGCCCACTTCATCAGGGGTCACCAGTTCAAACTCATCCCACACAATCGGACTAAGGTGTGCCCCTATCATCTCAATTGACATTGCCCAGTCGGAGTCCAGGTCTGTCCAAATCTGAGTGACTTTATCTGCAAGAAACTGGACAAACTAATTCATGCCTCCTTGGATATTCATCAAGCTTTCATCCTTCCCCTCTCCATACATGTTTATTGCCCATTTGTATCCCTCCCTCCTACCTTTTGATGATAGGATGCTGGCAAGGCATCAAGCCGAAGATGGCAGAAGTGGCATACTGGCTAAGCTGTAGCCTTGGGAAACCGCTAGACCTGACTAGATTATGCATTGTTGCGAGGTTAACGCTTTCTACTGTACACCAACCTTGTCTTTATTCAGAGGCCTGGTAGAAGCATCATCACTTCCTACAAGATATTTGCTTTTGAGTTTTCACCTTTGCCAGAACTAGCTGAAGTACATTGGCATGGATGTCATGGAACATTCCTTATGACAGGGATGGTGAACTTTTTTTCCCTCAGGTGCCGAAAAAGCATTCCCGCACGCTATTGCACATACGCGAGTGCCCACGCCTATAATTCAATGCCTGGGGAAGGCAAAAACTGTTTCCCCCATCCCCCAGAGCCCCTCTAGAAATGGCCTGTTCCACAACATCTGCTGGGCCCAGTAGGCTTGTGTTTTGCCCTCTCCAGACTCCAAATGCTTCCCTGGAGCCAGGGGAGGGTAAAAATGCCCTCTCCTATCCCTCTGGAGGCTCTTTGGAAAGCAAAAATGCCCTACCAGAGCCACTGTGTGAGTCAAAGATCAGCTGGCCAGCACACACATGCATGATGGAGCTGAGCTAGGGCAACAGCTCATGTGCCAGCAGATATGGCTCATGTGCCACATGTGGCACCCATGCCATAGGTTCATAATCACTGCCCTATGTTTTTTTAATAAAATATTTTTTATTGATTTTATAAGATAAAGAAAACACTCACACAACATATGACAAGTGCTCAGTGATTATGCCCACCACCAGACAAACATTCATACCCCACCACCAATCGGGGGTGTTTCTTGTATAGACTATTTTAACACAAGAGTGACATATTCATTTATATATTATAAAGTGATTCCAACTTGTTTCTTATGGCTTGGTCTTGGATCCTACTTGCCATATATCGTCTTACCTTGTCCCATCGTCCCATCAATTGTCGCTTGATGGGTTTCATTAATCAAATACATCCTTTTATCCATAATCTCAAATTGAATGTGGTCCACCATGTATCTATACCAATTTTGCATTGTCCATTTTGTCGCATCCTTCCAACCCAAGACTATTACCACCTGAGTGCTTACTATCGCTGCTTGTTTTATTTCTCTGAATTCTCTGAATTCTCCCATCTCGTTACTTTTAACTAATACTGCCATTTCCTTAGTAATTATCCATCTTATGTTTAATATCCTATTAATATCCTCTTGCACTTTTTGCCAAAAATTCTGCACTACTGGGCATTCCCAAAACATATGCATAAACACTCCTTTATTTTGGCAACCATATCAACAAATACCTTTAACATTCTGCTGAAAGTATGCGAGTTGAATGGGTGTGTAATACCACTTATGTAATATTTTCCTTCTCATTTCCATAACTCTTGTATTCTTAGTTTTCCTTATATTCTCTTGCACCTCTACCTGTATCTCATTTTGCCACCATTTAGTCAATCCTTGGATCACATCCCCGTCTGACTGCACTAACATCTTATATATATTGCTTGCTTGCGCCTTTATACCCTCACTTTTTTCTGTTATTATTTTCTCTAACTCTATCTCCTCCCTAAAGAGTGCTTCTTTATTCTCCCTTTCATTCAGATATTTACATATTACATTTGTTTGTAGCCATCTTCCCATACCCAACCACCATTCTATATGATTTCTACTTGGCCTCCCATCCTTCTCATATAACTGTTCTATCTTAGTTATCCCTCTTCCCTTCAACTCTCCTATAACCCTATTTAAGTTTGTTTCATTATCTCTGTTTATTACATAAAGCGATGACAGTTTTGATTTATATAATCCTATTTTCCTCTACCATTTTTTTCAAATTTCCATAGTCCCTTTCATGGGACCTATTAATTTATCTAAGTCGCTCCTATTCCACTTTGTAAAGATTAATTCTCTGTTCTTCATCCCGTTTATCTGTTTTTCCAGTTTCACCCATTTATTTTTGAATAATTGCAGCTCCATTAATCTTTCAATTTGAAATGCTTCCCTATACAACTCCAAACAAGGAATTCCCCATCCACCCTCTTTTTCATTCGCTATTAGCCACTTTTTCCTTATTCTAGGTCTCTTATTTTCTTCAACCCAATAATAAAGTTTTTTATCCCACTCTCTAAACTTGGATGCTGATAGCCCCCCTGACTGTACCTAAAACAGGTACATCATTTTGGGAACTATCATCATTTTCAAGGCTCTTATTTTAGATATTCTCCTTAGCTTTTTCTCTTTCCAGCTCCTCTTCTGTTTCAGCATTTTCCTCCATATTAATCTATAATTCACCTCCTCGATTTTTGCTGGGTTTCTCAATAACCAAATTATAACCAAGTATTTTCAAGTATATTTGCCAATATTGTCATAAATATTTTATAATCTTGATTTGCCAAGCTGATAGGACGGTAGGACCCAGGCTCTCTTAAATCTCGATCGATCTTCGGGATGGTAACAATCTCTGAAAGCTTCCATGTCTGCAGGATATCATGAGTTAACAATATATTATTAAACAGTTTCCCCAAATGCAGCAACAATTCATTCATATAAGTTTTATAAAATTCCCCTGTAAATCCATCCAGGCCCAGTGCTTTGGCTTGTTTTAACCCTTTAATTACTCTAGTAATTTCATCTTGTGTAATTTCTGCATTCAATATTTGTTTATCTTCCTCATTTACTATTTCCCCAATGTTGAGGACTCCTATATTTACCTGCTCCTCTTTATACAACTCCTCATAATATTTTCTCATTATCTTCTTGTCACGGTTTGTAAGTGATTAATGTCTGTTTGAACATTAACCCACTGTGGAGGCGACGGATGAGAGCCCATTCATTTGTTCAAAACAAGATTACTTTTATTATAAAAGTAAAAAAATAAACATGTCCCGGTGGACAAAACAACGAATACAGTGATCCCTCGATTTTCGCGATCTTGATCTTCGCGAAATGCTATATCGCGATTTTTCAAAAAATAATAAATTAAAAATACGTGCACGGGTTTTTTTCTACACCACGGTTTTTCCCGCCCGATGATGTCACACGTCATCACCAAACTGACGTCTGCCATTGCTGGTTGGCCGAAATCTCGGCCAATCAGCTTTGTTTGCTCAGCGTGCTTTGAAACTTTTGGAACTGTTGGAACTGTTGGAACTTGTTAAGACTTCTTGGAAGATGGCTCCTAAACGTTGCACGCGGAGTGGAGGCGGCAATGCTAAAAAGAGCAGGAAGATGCTGACAATTAAGGAGAAAATTGATCTTTTGGACATGCTGAAGATGTTGGTCGGCATTATGGGATCAACGAATCGACTGTGCGATACATTCGGAAAGACAAAAAGAAGATAAGGCAAACTTCTCAGATAATGTTCAATAAGGCTGCAAAAAGAATGGTGACGCCTAGAAACAAACGCCTTATGAAGATGGAAGCTGCTTTGTCCGTGTGGGTACAAGACTGCCGCAAAAAGAGCATTGCTTTGGATACGAACACTATACGAACCAAGGCACAGCAACTGTACAACCGTCTTGGAAACACAGAAGGAGGCGATGCAGATGAGGGGAAACCCAGGTGAGGGCTGGGGTTTTTTATTCTGTCATTATTTAAGTGCTTTTTAAGGAAGGAGGGAAGGAAGGAGGGAAGGCAGGGAAGGAGGGAAGGAGGGAGGGAAGGAGGGAAGGAGGGAGGGAAGGAGGGAAGGAGGGAGGGAAGGAGAGAAGGGAAGGAGGGAAGGAAGGAGTGAGGGAAGGAGGGAGGGAAGGAGGGAAGGAAGGAGGGAAGGAGGGAGGGAAGGAGAGAAGGGAAGGAAAGGAGGGAAGGAGGGAAGGAAGGAGAGAAGGGAAGGAGGGAAGGGAAGGGGGGAGGGAAGGAGGGAGGGAAGGAGAGAAGGGAAGGAAGGAGGGAAGGAAGGAGGGAGGGAAGGAGGGAAGGAGGGAGGGAAGGAGAGAAGGGAAGGAGGGAAGGAAGGAGGGAGGGAAGGAGAGAAGGGAAGGAGGGAAGGAAGGAGGGAGGGAAAGAGGGAAGGAGAGAGAGAAGGAGAGAAGGGAAGGAGAGAAGGGAAGGAGGGAAGAAAGGGGGGAGGGAAGGAGGGAGGGAAGGAGGGAGGGAAGGAGAGAAGGGAAGGAAGGAGGGAAGGAGGGAGGGAAGGAGGGAGGGAAGGAAGTCACTTCTCTCTCCCTTTCCTGTCATTCTCTGTAGATGAAGGTGCTGGTGACTCTGAAGACCCCCAGCCATCAACATCTTCTGCTTCTTCAGCCCCAGCCACATTCACAGCAAGCAAAGGGTGGTTTGAGAAATTTCAACGGCGCTATGGCCTGAAGAGTGTGTCATTGCATGGAGAAGCTGCCTCAGCAGATACAGGTGCAGCCGAAAACTTCGTCCAGCGCACGTTTAAAGACCTAATTGCAGAAGGGGGCTACCTTCCAGAACAGGTGTTCAACATGGACGAAACAGGCCTGTTCTGGAAGAGGGTGCCTTCACGGACTTTCTTGATGCAAGATGAAGCCAAAGCCCCTGGCTTTAAGGCCATGAAAGATCGGGTGACTTTGATCATGTGTGGGAATGCAGCAGGCTTTTTGATGAAGCCAGGGCTAATTTATAAGTCACGAAATCCAAGAGCCCTCAAGAACAGAAATAAGAATGCATTGCCAGTGTACTGGATGCATAATCCTAAAGCATGGATTACAAAACCCCTCACGCGGGACTGGTTTCATCAGTGCTTCATCCCACAGGTGCAGGTTTATTTGGCTGGCAAAGGACTCAATTTCAAAGTGCTTCTCCTAATGGACAATGCTGGAGGCCATGATGACCTGGCACATGAACATGATGGGGTGCAAGTCAAATTCTTGCCACCAAACACCACATCGCTTATCCAGCTGATGAATCAAGGTGTTATCCGCGCATTTAAGGCACTGTACACGCGCAATTCTCTTGGAAGCATCGTGGAAGCAATGGATGCTGATGAAAACTTCACATTGAAGGCCTACTGGCGTCAGTACACAATTGCATCTTGTCTGAAGAACATTCAGAATGCCTTAATGGATATGAAGTCACAGACAATGAATGCCTGCTGGAGGAAATTGTGGCCAGAAGTGGTGCATGATTACAAGGGATTTGCTCCCAAAGAAATTCAAGATGCTGCAGTCCAGAACTCTGTGAAGCTGGCACAGGCACTGGGTGGAGAAGGCTTCATTGACATGACACCAGAGGAAGTCAATGGTTTGCTTGATGAGCATGGCCTACCGCTGACAGACAAAGATCTGGAGGAGCTGACCAGGTCAGCGAGTGAAGAAGAGGAGGAAGCGGAAGCTGAACAAGCTGAGGAAGAAGAAGATGTTGGCCTAACGCTTGAGCGGCTTACAGAACTGAACAGAGCTGCTGCAAATGTACAACGCATGGTGGAACTTTGGGATCCCAACATGACTCGCTCTATACAATTTAAGGCCTCCCTTGACAACACCTTTGCACCATACAGAGCCATGTTAGCCCAGAAAAAGAAACTGCACCAACAACTGCCCATAACTATGTTTGTCACACAAACCAAGAGGTCTGTCACACCATCACCTGCAGCGTCCATTGTAGACATGGTGATAGAAGATCCCGAGTTATCCTAGTTATGCTAACCCCCCCCCCAAAATGTAAAAATGTAAATAAATATTGTTATTATTTCTATCAGGATGACTAAGTGTGTTATTCAATGTGTACAGTACAGGTACAGGTAGAGGTACAGTACAGTAATTAAGGGGATGGGAAATGGTAATTTGTGGGTTGAAAGTGTTGGGACTGAGTGGCATACAGAAGAATGAATGAATGACTGAGTGAATGAAATTCAAACAGGTGAGGGCTGGGGGGTTTTATTCTGTCATTGTTTAAGTGCTTTTTACGAAAGGAAGGAAGGAGGGAAGGAAGGAGGGAAGGAAGGAGGGAAGGAAGGAAGGAGGGAAGGAGAGAAGGGAAGGAAGGAGGGAAGGAGGGAAGGAAGGAAGGAGGGAAGGAGGGAGGGAAGGAAAGAAGGGAAGGAAGGAGGGAAGGAGGGAGGGAGGGAAGGAGGGAGGGAAGGAGAGAAGGGAAGGAAGGAGGGAAGGAAGGAAGGAGGGAAGAAGGGAGGGAGGGAAGGAAGGAGGGAAGGAGGGAGGGAGGGAAGGAAGGAGGGAGGGAAGGAGGGAGGGAGGGAAGGAAGGAGGCGGGCATTCTAAAAGCCGAGAAGCCGTTGCATGAAGATCTTTGCATGAAGAAGAAGGATGTGAGGTTAGATGTGGCAGGATATTACATCATAATAGGAGGATATTATTATTATTATTATTATTATTATTATTATTATTATTATTATTATTATTAATTGTATTTCTATGCCGCCCCTCTCCGCAGACTCGGGGCGGCTAACAACAGCAGTAAAACAGTACAACAAAATCCAATACTAAAAAAGCAATTAAAAACCCATTATATAAAGACCAATCATACATACAAACATACCATACATAAAATTGTGAAGGCCTAGGGGGAAAGTGTATCTTAGTTCCCCCATGCCTGGTGGCAGAGGTGGGTTTTAAGCAGCTTACGAAAGGCAAGGAGGGTGGGGGCAATTCTAATCTCTGGGGGAGTTGGTTCCAGAGGGTCGGGGTGGCCACAGAGAAGGCTCTTCCTCTGGGTCCCACCAAGCAACATTGTTTGGTTGACGGGACCCGGAGAAGACCAACTCTGTGGGACCTAACTGGTCGCTGGGATTCGTGCGGCAGAAGGCGGTCCCTGAGATATTCTGGCCCAGTGCCATGTAGGGCTTTATAGGTCATAATCAACACTTTGAATTGTGACTGGAAACTGATCGGCAACCAATGCAGACTGCGGAGTGTTGGAGTAACGGGTGTCAAGCTGAGAATTGCCAGCCAACAGAGACATTCAGTATTTAAAGAGTTAATGTGTGTTTTCCCCTCTGAGCACACCCCCTCATACATCACTCCCACAATTCATATCTTTCCTACATGTCACATCCGCCTGCTTACGTAGTAGCAAGCATTCCATTTTATTCTCCACTCTGTTTTCAGCCATGTTCCGTTAGGCTGCTTGATAAAGTGCCGCTCCTGGCACAATGTATTTCTTTTTACTTTCTAAATAAAGTTTGTTTTTACTTTGATTCCTGCCTGCCAAGTACCTAATTAAAAATCCATCCCTCGACATGGTAGCAGAGGATGGTTTGTTTATTTTTAAACTAATCAGGCAGATATGCCTGCAAAAAAAAGACGGCAGCAGACTTTTGATTTCCCTTCTTCTGAACTTCAAAGCATCATGCCAATCCCGTCTGAACAACTGCCAGACCTCGCCCAAAGTAATATTTCAACTCAGGAGACATCCACCGAACAGATAAGTGAAACTTCTAACTTGCTTATTTTAACTGAGCCCATAAATCAAATAGGTGAAGCAAGAGCAATTAGCCCAGAATTCCAGGCAGAGATAGCCATAAATCCTAGTCTGCCAGAACAGCTAGGAGCGAAGCCAAAAGTCAGATTTCAGCAAAGCCTGATGTTTAATCCAACTTCATATGAGAGCAACCCTTTATCAGATGACATAAATATTCAAATTACCAAATCCCTAGCAGATGATTTAAAGCACGATATTGCTGCAATGCAGAAATGTTTATTAGATTTAAAACTTGACAAAGAGACAAAAGATCTCAGTCAGTCTGAACAAGATTTTGTCCAGTTCTACTGCTCTCAGCTTATTATCAAAGAAAAAAAGCTAAGCCAGATAAGAAGTGCACAATTAGAATATTGTGAAGGAAAAATACATGAATCATTACAGGCTAAAAAGATGGCGTCTGTCCAAAACAGTCTGTCCTTTTGAAGAGCAATAATGAGGTCACACATTCCTTAGCATTCAAGGAACTAGGTGCAGCACCACCCAGTGACCAAACTGAGAAAATACCCAGCTCATCTTGTCTCCAAGAATTTGGCTCATTTCCAAGCCAGATCCAAAATCCTCCACCTGGTGGCCAAATTAAGCAACTGCACCAACTGCACCAAAATGTTGTTTTATTGCCAGAAAGCTCAGGAGCGCCATCCAGTGACCGTTTTAAGCAATACAGGTCACCAAAAAATTTAGATGGTCAGAAAAATGTTGATTTGCAAAAAAAAGATCTCTTTTTAGATTTTCAAATGAACAAAGAAGCTTCAGCAGAACAATTCTATTCTGCAAGCAAGGGAAGGTTTGTACCTCAACAGACTTTTTTTCAGCAAGTACCCCAACCAAGTCAAGGGGTGCAATTCTCACAGGTACAACCGCCTCAAATTCCTGTTACGCCCATGCAACCGGCACAAATTCCACTTCAGCCGGCTCAGCCATTATTGGCACCACGTCCTCAACTACAACAACAGATGCCAGCTGCATTTCCAAGACAATTCTCTACCTTGTCACCATTGCAAGGTGAGTCTCAACTTCAGAGCAACGGGCGGAATTACAAGACGTGGTTACACCAGATCACGCTGATATTAGCTGCAGAAGGGGTTGACAACATTGTATTCAACCCGCCAAACAGACTCTGGACACAAGAAGAAAGAGCCTTAGACAGAAGAGCGACCATTTTGATTCTCATGTCTCTAGATATAGATTTATCTGTCAGATTCTCTCTTGCCAATACTGCAAACGCCGTGATTGCTGTGCTCGATGAACTTTACCATCCAATCTCTGCTGAGGGCACATGCCTGTTGTTTACTGATTTTTTTAACGCGAAGTTAAAACCCGGAGAGAAAATTGCTCCACACTTGTCAAAGCTCTTGGCGATGCAAAAGGAATTGATCGAAAGGGGATACAACATTGACCACATACAAATGACCACGGCAATCCTCACGTCGCTAAATGAGGACTGGAAAGAAGCTATCACGAAGTGCCTTAGTATACCCATACCTCAACGTACTACATCCAGAGTTTGCCAAATGTTGACCGAAGAAGAAATCGTCATAGAACGCATGCTTAAATCCAGATCAACTACTACTAGAGCTCCAGCGAGTCGTGGTTACCAACAAAGGAGTAACCAGTCCAGAAGATCAGATTTTCAATGCTCTCAATCTGCTGATCCACAACGCTCTCAATATCCTGCCCAGCCCAGAGGAAGAGGTTCCAGAGGCGGCAGATGCAGGGGTTCCAGTACCTACAGATCAGCTCAACGAGGTTCCGGAAGCGAATCACAATAAAAAATCAATACCGTGCTTCTAAAAAATGTTCCTGATTTAAATTGTGAGTATAGCACAAAACATTTATGGACTGTAGATAGCGGAGCTGCTTTTCACATTACTCACCAAAAGGAACTTTTTACAGAATTACATGAATCTGACATAAAGGAGGTGTATGGATTCTCGAAAAACCTATCCCAAGTCAAAGGAGAAGGAACTATCTACATAGATGAACTGGACCAGATGATTCCACGCGTTCTCTACATTCCAGAATCTGAAAGCAACATACTCAGCCTTCACCGCCTAAACCAAGACTTAGGCTACAAAGCTAGGCTCCTGAACTATGATATCCACATTATCAGAAATGGAACTATTGTCGCATATGCCATTCCGATTGGTGGCGTCGTCTACCTGAAGCCAAATTTTCGTTCACTGGTAGATGTAAGTATAAGCGTTCCAAATCATAAAAGCGCAGGCCCAGAGAGAAAACCTGCTGCTGTTATAAAATCAGAGGCTCATAAAGCCAATGAATCTCAAGGTGTTCTGCATAATGTTGCAAATGCTAAACCTGTACTAACAAATAAACCTTTTCATTCCAGGTGCATCCACCGTTGGCATCGACGCATGGGCCATGCTTCATATGATGTCTTATCCAAGATGCCCAAGTGCGTGAACGGTTTCAAAGTCGATAGTAATTGTCCTATTTATCTCGACTGTTTTGTTTGCAATAAATCTAAATCAAAGGCTTCCCCCATTGCTAAGCATGCCCTTCGTTTGTCTTCACGCATTTTCGATTTGGTTCATACCGACATTGTCGGTCCATTTCGGCCTACTAGGGGTAACAATAAGTATTTCTTAACAATTGTTGATAGTTTTTCTAGATATGGTTTTGTGTATCTAATGAAACAGAAATCAGAAACGTTTCAGATCTTTACAGACTTTGCTGCACAGGTCTTCAATCAATTCGGTGTCCGTATCAGAAGAATCCAAAGTGATCGTGGTGGAAATTTCATGTCTCAACGATTCCAGAACTGGATGAGACGCAAAGGAATACGGCACCAAGCTTCAGCCCCTTACACTCCAGCACACAACGGGATTGTTGAATGAAGGCAGGGTGTTCTACAGACTACGTATCGCTGTCTCCTAGAAGACGCTGATCTCGACAATGCTTACTGGGGCGAAGCACTAAGGTATGCAAACTACCTTGTTAATCGTACTTGGAGCAGTGTTTTAAAACAAACTCCGTACTACATGTTATATGGGAAGAAGCCTGACATTCAAAACCTTCACATTTTTGGCTCGTATGCCATGGTTAACATTCCACTGGCTCAAAGAAAGAAGGGCGGTCCAGTGGCAGAAAGACTGAGATTTATAGGTTTTGATGATAGTTCCAAGTACTACAAATTTACTGACTCTAACTACAGAGGTGTTATTTCCAATTCAGCTAAATTTGAGGAAGATACAAATTGGTCCAGAATACACAGTAATGATACTTCAGTTTATTTTCCTAAAGTTGATGTTCAAGGTACAGCGCAACTTGACTCTCAGCTAGCTGTTCCAGTTGTTCCAGATGTTCCAGTTGCTCCAGATGTTCCAGATGTTACTGATGTACTGTCTTCACCAGTCGCAGATGATGTTACCAGCGATGCAAATGAAGACGGATATGACCAAAATGAATGGACCACGGTTCTAAGACATTCCAAGAGAACCACAAAAGGAGTTCCTCCTCAGAGATATCAAGCGCAAGTAGCTCAAAAACTGTTTCCTGTTATTTGCAACAATGTTTTACTTCCTCCCGATAATTTTCATCAAATAAGACATTTACCTGAACCTGAACAAGAAAAATGGTATGATGCCATGCAAGCTGAACTTGACAGTTTAAAGAAACTTAAGGTGTACAAACACGTTGACCCTCCAGAGGACAAGAGAGTTATTGGTACACGATGGGTCTACAGAATTAAGCGAAAGCCAAATGGTGAGGAACTATACAAAGCAAGATTAGTAGCACAAGGCTTCTTTCAGACTTTTCCAGATGATTACACCGATACTTATTCACCTACTGTCAGAAATGAAAGTGTCAAAATCGCCTTAACAACTGCCACTGCCCTGAATTTAGAAGTTTTCCAGTTCGATGTCGAAACTGCCTATCTGAATGCTGATCTAGATGAAGAAATCTACGTGAAAGGCGCACCCAGATTCCAGGACCAGGAAGGACGTGTCTGGCGCCTGCAAAAGAGTCTGTACAGATTGAAACAATCTGGTATAATGTGGCATAGATGTCTAATTGACAAGCTAAATTCAATGGGCTTTATTAAGTCTGACTCTGATGAATGCGTGTTTACAAAAGGGCAAGGTAATGTTTATGAAATTGTTCTTGTTTATGTTGATGATATTGTTTACATTGGTCCAAATCAACGTATGAGTGAGTTTTTTGCAAAAGGTTTAGAAAAACACTTTACACTGAAAAGCTTAGGACACATTCATGATTACTTAGGAGTTCAGATTCAGAAAACTCAGAAGGGGTTTAGCCTCTCACAAGCAAACAAAATTGATCAACTTTTGCAACAATGCAACATGGCTGATGCACACCCATGTCGGTCTCCAATGCAGACAGACTTTTACAAGTTGACATACCAAAACAGTCCTTTGTTTAAGGACCAAACACTTTATCGCTCAGTCATTGGGTCACTGTTATACATTAGCAGTTGGACAAGACCCGACATTTCACTTAGTGTGAATTTGTTGTCACGACACGTAGGCAACGCAACTACATTTCATTGGACATGCATAAAGAGATTGCTCAGATACATGAAGCACACGATGGACATGAAGTTGTTCCTGGAACCAGAACACAACAAGTATCCTGAATTGATTTGCTATGCAGACTCCGATTGGGTGAGTGATATTGAAACTCGTCAAAGTATTTCTGGTTTTATAATGTTTTTGAATGGTTGTCCAATTTATTGGAAAGTTAGAAAGCAGAAATTTATTTCTTGTTCCTCCACTGAGTCCGAATATGCTTGTGTTTCTGACTGTTGTAATGATTTAATCAATGTTTCTGCTCTCATTAATAGTATCTGGGCTGATCCAATTAAACCAATTGTTATTATGGAGGACAATACTTCAGTAAAATTCATTGCTGAAGCTCAATATGTGGGAGCCCGTTCACGGCACATCGACTTAAGATATAAGAATGCAAGAAAATATGTGCAACAAGGATTCGTGAAACTACAATATGTGCCTACAAATGAACAGATCGCTGACATTTATTTATTATTTTATTACTTAGATTTGTATGCCGCCCCTCTCCGAAGACTCGGGGCGGCTCACAACATGTAAAAACAAATCATAAGCAATCAGACAAATTTAAAATATTTAAATATTTAAAAAACCCCATATGCTAACAGTCACACACACAGACATACCATGCATAAATTAAACGTGCCCAGGGGGAGATGTTTCAGTTCCCCCATGCCTGACGGCAAAGGTGGGTTTTAAGGAGTTTACGGAAGGCAGGAAGAGTAGGGGCAGTTCTAATCTCCGGGGGGAGTTGGTTCCAGAGGGCTGGGGCCGCCACAGAGAAGGCTCTTCCCCTGGGGCCCGCCAACCGACATTGTTTAGTTGACGGGACCCGGAGAAGGCCCACTCTGTGGGACCTAATCGGTCGCTGGGATTCGTGCGGCAGGAGGCGGTCTCGGAGATATTCTGGTCCGATGCCATGAAGGGCTTTAAAGGTCATAACCAACACTTTGAATTGTGACCGGAAATTGATCGGCAACCAATGCAGACTGCGGAGTGATGGTGAAACATGGGCATACCTAGGTAGGCCCATGACTGCTCTCGCAGCTGCATTTTGCACGATCTGAAGTTTCCGAAAACTTTTCAAAGGTAGCCCCATGTAGAGAGCATTACAGTAGTCGAACCTCGAGGTGATGAGGGCATGAGTGACTGTGAGCAATGAGTCCCGGTCCAGATAGGGCCGCAACTGGTGCACCAGGCGAACCTGGGCAAACGCCCCCCTCGCCACAGCTGAAAGATGTTGTTCTAATGTGAGCTGTGGATCGAGGAGGACGCCCAAGTTGCGGACCCTCTCTGAGGGGGTCAATAATTCCCCCCCCAGGGTGATGGACGGACAGATGGGATTGTCCTTGGGAGGCAGAACCCACAGCCACTCCGTCTTATCCGGGTTGAGCTTGAGTCTGTTGACACCCATCCAGGCCCCAACAGCCTCCAGGCACCGGCACATCACTTCCACCGCTTCGTTGACTGGGCATGGGGTGGAGATGTAAAGCTGGGTATCATCCGCATATTGATGATACCTCACCCCATGTCCTTGGATGATCTCGCCTAGCGGTTTCATGTAGATGTTGAATAGCAGGGGGGAGAGGACCGACCCCTGAGGCACCCCACAAGGGAGAAACCTAGGAGTCGACCTCTGGCCCCCCACTAACACCGACTGCGACCGGCCAGAGAGGTAGGAGGAGAACCACTGAAGGACAGTGCCTCCCACTCCCAACCCCTCCAGCCGGTGCAGAAGGATACCATGGTCGATGGTATCGAAAGCCGCTGAGAGGTCAAGGAGCACCAGGACAGAGGATAAACCCCTGTCCCGGGCCCGCCAGAGATCATCCATCAACGCGACCAAAGCGGTTTCTGTGCTGTAACCGGCCCTGAAACCCGACTGCTGGGGACCTAGATAATCGGCTTCTTCCAAGGACCGCTGGAGCTGGAGTGCCACCACCTTCTCGACAACCTTCCCCATAAAGGGAAGGTTGGAGACTGGACGATAGTTGTTAAGTACGGCTGGGTCCAGGGAGGGCTTCTTGAGGAGGGGGCGCACAAGCGCTTCTTTATAGAGTGATGGAAAAACTCCCCTCCCCAAGGAAGCGTTGGTAATCTCCTGGGCCCAGCTCCGTGTCACCTCCCTGCTGGCCGAAACCAACCAGGAGGGACACGGATCCAGTAAACAGGTGGCGGAACTCACAGCTCCGATGGCCTTGTCCACTTCATCAGGTGTCACCAGATCAAACTCTTCCCAGACAGGTGGACAAGTACGTGCCCCAGTCACCTCGACTGACTCATTGTCAGTCGACTCTGTTATACAATTGGAGTCGAGATCGGCCCGGATCCGAGCGACTTTATCAGCGAAAAACGTGTTAAAATCCTCGCCACTACTCTGTAAGGGCTCCCCAACTCCCCCCTGGTTGAGAAGGGAGCGGGTCACCCTAAACAGAGTGGCCGGGCGGGATTCCGCTGATGCAATCAAGGCGGCATGGTACGCGCATCTTGCCGCCTTGAGCGCCACTTTGTAAGCCTTAATAAAAGCTCTTACAAGTGTTCGATCGGATTCAGACCTACTCTTCCTCCATCGCTTCTCTAGACGTCTCTTTTGGCGTTTCAACTCCCGGAGCTCCTCGTTGAACCATGGGGCTCTACGGGGTCTAGCGCCATGGAGAGGTCGCAAAGGCGCAATCCGGTCAAGAGCTCCCGCTGCAGCCCTGTTCCAGGCCTCCGCGAGAGACTCCGCCGAACTGTGGACGAGTGCCTCTGGAATAACCCCAAGCGCCGTCTGAAAGCCCTCTGGGTCCATCAGGCGCCTGGGGCGGAACATCTTCATTGGTTCCGCCTCCCTGCGGGGGAGGATTGGAGCCAGGAAGTCAAGCCGTAGTAGAAAATGGTCTGACCATGACAAAGGCAACACTTCTAAGCCCCTTAGTCTCAGACCATTACTCAATTGCTCGGAAAGGAATACCATGTCAGGTGCGTGCCCTCCCTCGTGAGTCGGACCCTGAACTACTTGAGTCAGGTCCACGGCTGTCATGGTGGCCATGAACTCCTGTGCCAACCCAGAGGTTTCGCTGAGTGACGGCAGATTGAAGTCCCCCAAGACAATAAGTCTGGGGAACTCTACCGCCAACCCGGCTACCTCCTCGAGTAGCACAGGCAGGGCTTTTGACACGCAGCTGGGAGGCAGGTACGTGAGAAATAAGCCCACCTGAACTCCTAAGTCCAACTTCATCAAGAGAGACTCGCAACCCGCTATTTCCGGAGCAATGAGTCTACGCAGGCAAAGGCTCTCCCTGGCTACAATAGCCACTCCTCCCCCCCTCCCCTGGGGTCGCGGTTGATGCCATATCTGAAACCCGGCTGGGCAAATTTCAGAGAGAGGAACACCTCCCTCCGGGCCCAGCCAGGTTTCAGTAATACATGCCAGGTCGGCCTTCTCATCCAGGATCAAATCCCGGATGAGGAGAGCTTTATTAACCACCGACCTGGCATTCAACAGCAGCAACCTGAGCCCAGGGCCAGAGTTACACTCATCACCAGTACCCAAGATTGGGCTCACAGAGCCAGAACAGGGGACCGTTATTAAGCAACGGTCCCTCGTTCCCCTGGAACGGCTAACTCTGTGGCCCCCGCCATATCTGCCTCTCCCCAGCAACACAGGGATATTTCGACCCCCTGCCACCCCAGAGATCGGTGCCCCTCCCTCTCCTGTCTCCCGGGCGTCAGGTGGGCCAGACATATCATTCACACTACTATCGATACACTCATCCATACCATACCCCCCCGCCCCCGCCCATCCAATCATACCAGTCATTCCATTCGTAACCACAAGTATGTTTATCCCAGTCATCCATTACTTAAAGCCCCAATTTCATTAAAAATCAATTAAATTAATAATAGTATAAAAAGACAGTTAACAGCAATTTAAACACTAAAAACATTAAAATATAAATATATAAAATATACGCTAAAATTATAAATTAATATAAAATTGATATCGATGGTGGTATAAACAGATCTTTAAAAACTCTTCAATCATCAGAAGTTAGTCAGTCCAGGCATGATGTTCTTCTGGTCTTCAACGGTCTTAGGTCTTAATCTAATTTAAGAAAGTCTTGGTCTTAATTTTCTCTCTTCCTGATGTCTTTTTTAAAACAGTCCACAAGGGGGCAAAGTTCTTCAATTTATCCACAGTCCGGAAGGGGTATAGTCTTTTAGTAATAATATACATAGATCACAAAATTAAGGATTAAGAGAGGGGGAAAGGGGGGGGGAAGGGGGGAGGGGAAGAGAGTTCATGGAATAATTTCCAGTTTTTAACTCCCCTTGGCCCCCAGTAGCTCTCACCCACTGGTGCCAACGGGAGGGGGCTAGGTTGATTGCTCTTAAGTGTCCTCGTTCATCTCTTGGCGTTACGGTTGACTTCCGCCACTGGGCTCCATTTCTTCCCCGCTGACTCTCTTCCCCATATTGCCTCTGCCGTTTCCACTCCCCACAGCCCCCCATAGCTCCTCTCAACACCTCTCCGCCGGCGCTGCGAGCCTCCGACCTCTGTCCGGTCCCGCCGCCATTTTCCGCGCTGGCCAGATGTTCCTCCGATGCCGCGCTCTCTATCAGCTCTCCCTCGGCATCCTCGACACCCCCTCGGCAGTGACTTGCCGTTCCTTTGTCCTCTCCTCTCTCCTCTCTCCAGCAAAGCTGCAACTCACAGATGCTGTATTCTCTGTGAGGCTCCGCCAAACGCCGAACGCCACCGAACGCCGCCGCCATCTCCGCGTCTCAGCTGGCCACCTTTCATTGCCGTGGTCTTTCTCGGCGGCCCCCCCAGCAGGCGGGAAACCTTCCCAGCCCTCAAGATCATAAAAGTAGGGGGACAAAGTGGCCAGCGGACTCTGACCCATCTCCAACCGACTTGAGCCCGGATTGACCCATTTTTCCTGATGATTCCGTTGTTTCAGAGGAGCAGCGGACCCACCATGCTCCTCACATGCTGAATAAACCACTGCCAGCTGACCAACATGAATACCTCTCAGAAAAAATGTGCCTTATGTGAACCAATGTCCCTGATGACTACCAAAGAAGGGGTGTCACGCTGAGAATTGCCAGCCAACAGAGACATTCAGTAGTTAAAGAGTTAATGTGTGTTTTCTCCTCTGAGCACCCCCTCTCATACATAACTCCCACAATTCATATCTTTCCTACATGTCACATCCGCCTGCTTACGTAGTAGCAAGCATTCCATTCTATTCTCCACTCTGTTTTCAGCCATGTTCCGTTAGGCTGCTTGATAAAGTGCCGCTCCTGGCACAATGTATTTCTTTTTACTTTCTAAATAAAGTTTGTTTTTACTTTGACTCCTGCCTGCCGAGCACCTAATTAAAAATCCATCCCTCGACAATGGGCATATTTGGGAAAGCCCATGATTGCTCTCGCAGCTGCATTCTGCACGATTTGAAGTTTCCAAACACTTTTCAAAGGTAGCCCCATGTAGAGAGCATTACAGTAGTCGAGCCTCGAGGTGATGAGGGCATGAGTGACTGTGAGTAGTGACTCCCGGTCCAAATAGGGTCGCAACTGGTGCACCAGGCGAACCTGAGCGAACGCCCCCCTCTCCACAGCTGAAAGGTATTTCTCTAATGTGAGCTGTGGATCAAGGAGGACGCCCAAGTTGCGAACCCTCTCTGAGGGGGTCAATGATTCTCCCCCCGGGATAATGGACAGACAGATGGAATTGTCCTCTTAATAAAGCACACACAGTTAACTATTTAATTACTGAATATCTCTGGGGCTGTCAATATTCAGCGTGACATCCCTTCTTTGGCAGTCATCAGTGACATTGGTTCACATAAGGCACATTTTCTTGGATAGGTATTTGTATTGGTCAGCTGGCAGTGGTTTATTCAGCACGTTAGCAATCTGTTCAGTTGTGGGCACATAATGTAGCTTCACGAATCCTTGTTTTATGTATTTTCTTGCATTCTTATATCTTATGTCGATGTGCCGTGAACGCGATCCAACATATTCAGTTTCAGATATGAAAGTAACTGAAACATTGTCCTCCATAATAACAATTGGTTTCATGGGATCACCCCAAATACTATCAATAAGAGCAGAAACACAGGTTAAAGCATCAACAGTCAGAAACACAAGCATATTCTGACTCAGTGGAAGAACAAGAAATAAAATTTGAACTTTCCAATAAATTGGACAGCCATTCAAAAAAATTATATAACCAGAAGTACTTTTTCGTGTTTCTTTATCACCTGCCCAATCAGAGTCTGCATAGCAAATTAACTCAGGAAACTTGTTGTGTTTCAGTTCTAAGAACAACTTTTGTGTGCTTCATGTATCTCAGCAATCTCTTTATGCATGTCCAGTGAAATGTAGTTGCTTTGCCAACGTATCTTGACAAAAGATTGACACTAGGTGAAATGTCGGGTCTTGTCCAATTGCTAATATATAACAGTGACCCAATGACTGAACGGTAAAGTGTTTGATCTTCAAATTGAGGACTATCTTGTTGTGTCAACTTGTAAAAATCTGTTTGCATTGGAGAGCGACATGGATGTGCGTCAATCATGTTGCAATTTTGCAAAAGTTGATCAATTTTGTTTTCTTGTAAGAGGCAAAACCCCTTCTGAGTTTTTTCAATCTGAACTCCTAGATAATCATGAATGTGTCCTAAGCTTTTTAAAGTGAAATGTCTTTCTAAACCTTTTGCAAAAACTTCACTCATACGTTTGTTTGGACCAATGTAAACAATGTCATCAACATAAACAAGTATAATTTCATAAACGTTACCTTGCCCTTTTGTAAACAAGCATTCATCAGAGTCGGACTTAATAAAGCCCATTGAATTTAGCTTGTCAATGAGACATCTGTGCCACATTAAAGCAGACTGTTTCAGGCCATAGAGACTTTTTTGCAGGTACCAGACATCACCTTCTCGATCCTGGAAACCGGCTGCACCTTTCATGTAGATCTCTTCATTTAAATCAGCATTCAGATAAGCAGTTTCAACATCAAATTGGTAAACTTCTAAATTCAAGGCAATAGCAGTGGTTAAGGCAATTTTGCCACTTTCATTTTTAACTGTAGGTGAAAATGTATCTGTGTAATCTTCAGGATAAACTTGTGAGTAGCCTTGTGCTACTAATCTTGCTTTGTATATTTTCTCATCGTTTGGTTTTTGTTTCATTCTGTAGACCCATTGTGTACCAATAATTTTCTTGTTCGTTGGAGGCTCAACATATTTAAACACTTTAAGTTTCTTTAAACTGTTCAGTTCAGTTTCCATTGCCTCATACCATTTTTCTTGTTCAGGCTCAGGTAAATGTCTTATTTGAGAAAAGTTCTCAGGAGGAAGTGTAACATTGTTACAAAGAAAAGAAAAAGATTTGTGCAATACTTGCTGTTGGTATCTCTTCGGAGGAATTCCTTTCATGGTTCGCTTCGAACGGCTTGGAACTGTAGTCCATCCTTCATCTTGGTCATCTCTGTTTCCAATTGCATCACTAGGAACATCATTTGCGACTGGTGAAGACTGTGCATTATCTTTTGTAGAAACAACATCTGGAATAGCTGCCTGTGAATTAGGTTGCGCTGTACCTTGAACATCATCTTTAGGAAAATAAACTGAAGTATCATTACTGTGTATTCTGGACCAATTTGTATCTTCTTCAAATTTAGCTGAGTTGGAAATAACAACTGCGTGATTAGTGTCAGCAAATTTATAATACTTGGAACTTTGATCAAAACCTATAAATCTCAGTCTTTCTGCTACTGGACCTCTTTTATTTCTCTGGACCAGTGGAATGTTAACTATGGTGTATGAGCCAAAAATGTGGAGGTTTTGAATATCAGGCTTCTTTCCGTAAAGCATGTAAAAAGTAGTTTGATTTCAAACACTGTTCCTAATATGGTTAACAATGTAATTAGCATACCTTAGTGCTTCACCCCAGTAGAAATTGTTGAGAAGGCAACAAAACATAGTCTGTAAAACACCTTACCGGCGTTCTACTATAACATTATGAATGGGGTGCAAGGAGCTGAAGTTTGATGATGGATTCCATTTCATCTCATCCATCCTTGGAATTGCTGGGACATGAATTCTCCACCATGATCACTTTGTATTCTTCTGATGCGGACACCATGTTGATTGAGGACCTCTGCAGCAAAGTCTTTAAAGATCTGAAAGGTCTCTGATTTTTGTTTCATTAGGTACACAAAACCATATCTAGAATAACTATCAACAATAGTTAAGAAATACTTACAATTACCTTTAGTAGGCCGAAATGGACTAACAATGTCAGCATGAACCAAATCAAAAATGTGTGTAGACAAACGTGTGGCAAGTTTGGCAATAGGTGCAGCTTTGGATTTTGATGAGTTACAAACAGAACAGTCTAAATGAATTTTGCAATTACTATCAACCTTAAAACCATTTACAAATTCAGGCATCTTGGATAAAACTGGAAAAGATGCATGGCCCAAACGACAATGCCAATGGTGAACACACCTGGAATGAAAAGATTTGTTTGTTAGTACAGGTTTAACATTTGCAACATTATGCGGAACCTCTTGAACCTCATTGGCTTTAGGAGCCCTTGTTTCTGTAGTAGCAACAGGTTTTCTCTCTGGACCTGTGCTTTCGCCCTTTGGAACTTTTATACTTACTTCAATTTTCATCTGAAGAAGTAAATAAAACATTTTCTGACTGGCTTGGATCATAAATCGGCTGAGCTGAGCTTTCTGAGAGTTTTATAGAGTCTGCACCATCAATCAATTGTTGCATTTCAGTACTTAAAATAGGAGTTTTACTTACGATATCTTCTGTGAGAGGTAGGACTTCGTCAGCTGGAATTTCTGTTTGATTAGAAGGCTGTGTTTGCATTCTTGCAGTGCGTTTTTCTTTAGTTTTGTTTATCACAGAGAGAATATCATTTATCTGGCTGTCAGACATTCCAGAGAAAAAGGACTCTGTGAATAATTGTTTCCTCCTCTTAGCAGGCACAGCAAGCCTTCGCAGAGTAATTTTTTTCAGGCTTAAATAAGAGAACCAACCTCCTGCTACCATGTCTGTCACGCTGGAAATTGCCAGCCCCCAACGACATTGAGAAACATCCAGTAGTTAGAGAGTTAATTCTGTCTAGTAAGATAGCTCCTCCTGTGTGATGTAACCTGTTTGCTCACATCCCCTTTTTCTGATGAAGAAGGGCAGTCTCTATCCAGAGTCCATTGTACTTTCAAACTTTCCGGTCCATCTTTTGTTAGCTACAAGATGTGCCATCTTTGTCTCTCAAGACCTTATTATTTTATGCTTTTTAAATAAAGTAACTTGTTCATTCGAACATGCTTTGTCTGTACTTCAATATCCATCGCCTTTGGAAGCTCCTGGCTCACTCCTCGCGGGCTGAGCGCCTTGTCTAAGGTAAGGGGGTCTCTCCATCCCGACATGGTAGCGAGAGTGACGGTTATTATTGAAGTAATAGACCCCGCTTACACCCCGTAAGCTTCCTAGGAATCTTCCCTAATGCCAGCGAAAAAGAAACGCAATCCTCTCACGCAATCCTACGTGGATTCTCTCACGAGTGAGCAGTTAGCCCAACTCAAGAGGACTATTCGTGTTACCGATAGTAAAAGGAATCCTACAATGTCTTTGCACGATGAGAAGGAAGCTCTTCTAGCTGACGACTGCATTCAACAAACCGTAAGTGAATCTTACTTGATTGATGATGTAGAAACCAGGGAACAGGATTGTAAATCTACCCAGGGTGACCCCTCCGGCAGTCTTTCCATTAATCCTAGCGAAGATGAAGAGGAGGAGACGTTAACTCTCTTCCCCTCGCAATCATCTGCTACGCAAGTTAAGGCACAAGCCAAAATGAGGCACCTAGATGATTTCAGCTCTCTCGCTTCTGCTAACATAAAGGGAACGTCCCTAAACTTGCAGACAATTGAGCAGCTCATTGAGAAGGATGAGAAGGAGATTCACTCATTAGAATCAGTCTGTCTCCACTTTGATAACCTTCCTACTATGAAAAATATAGAGCAGCAAGAAATCTATTTCAGTTATTTAAAAAAGGCTGATAATGCCAGGACTGAATTATGATCTCTGAAGAAACTTCAGCTTAAACTCCTTACAGAAAAGATGGAGGTTATGTCCCTGAGAGGTAGTTCGCATGCTCATTCTCCAAAGGGAGAGACAGAAGGAATCCATTCCTCCCACTCACCCCAAGATACGCATGTGCACATCGTAAATCCTCCCGTGGTCACACACTTCTTCCCGCCAGGCTCTAACATAGAACACATTCCTTTCAAAGAAGGGAGGGCTAACCAGCCCGAAGAAAAAAAAATGGTCCCTTTGCAATTTGAAACTGTTGATTACAGAGGGGGGAGGCTTTCCCCCACTGCTACAAGTTACGCAACAGCGGCCACTAGTGGATGGAATGTGCCAAAGGCACAGTTAATTCCTGAAGCAAATGCATTTGAAGTGAAGCCTAATGAATTTAGACTTTCCCTCACAGCTAAGATGCAAAGGCGATCGGTCCCTCATGTTCCAGATCCTTCTGTTTCATCGCAGAGACCTCCAGTCTTTATTCCCCAGATGGGACAGCCACAAGGTTTGCCAGGAGGGATTGGGGCTCAACCCCAACAACTCCAAGCGGTCCAGCTGACTGCATCAACAAGGCATACCATCACCTCTTCTACTCTGAAAGGTGAGTTTGTGCTGTTACCAAATCAACTGGATTTTAAAGTATGGCTTTGCAGGATAGGACTGATCTTTATACTCATGTCTATAGACTCTGATGTTTTGTTCAACCCATGTACTCCTGAATGGAAGAAGGTTGTTGACAGATTCAGCAGATATCCACTGCCTTTCAAAACTACTCAGAGACTCTGTAACATGCTAACTGAAGAAGCAGAGTTGCTGAACACTGGCCTTAGACCTATGTCAGCAGCATTTAAATCTAACTTGGCCAAGGGCGGTCAGCAGAAAACAAGTACTCCAAAGTACTCACGCCAGAAACCTTTTAAGAAGGATGACACTTGCAAATCTCCTGATGTGCAAAGTGTGAAGTCTGGCGAGACTGATCATCCACCTTATCCAACCCAGCCTAAAGGCGCACACAAGAAAGGATCCAGAGGAAAGAGTTCTGGAGCTGCAAAGTCAACTCCCAAAGACTCCAAAGATGAGAAACCTACTTATGTTGGTACCATCCACCTCAGCATTGTTCCTGACAAGAGTCCACTCTATGACATTCGTGAGTTATGGACCCTAGACAGCGGAGCAGCGGCACACATCGCGTACCGGAAGGAATCCTTCAGTGAGCTACACCCGACAGATGTCAAGGAAGTGTTTGGAGTTGGTGATCTACGTTCCAAGGTGGAAGGAAAAGGAAAAGTCTTCGTCAAAGAACTGGACTCCCTTATCTCAAATGTTTTCTACGTTCCAACTGCCAAGAACAACATTCTTAGTGGATATTGCCTGAGAGAAGAATTGAAGGTTGTAATAAACTATGAACTTGTTGACACCAACATTATCAAGGATGGCAAACTTCTTGCTACTGCCATCCCCATCAAAGGTGTCTTTTATTTGCAACCCAAACCTGCCAGCAAAGGTAGTGTAAGTATAAGCGTTCCAAAGGGCGTAAGCACAGGTCCAGAGAGAAACCCTGGTGCCACCGCTAGTTCAAAGGTTCCTAAAACCAATGAAACCCCTGAGGTTCCTAATGCTGTTAAAAATGTTAAACATATGTTAACAAATAAATCTTTTCATTCCAGGTGCATTCACAGATGGCATCGTCGCTTGGGGCATGCTTCTTACCCCGTCTTAGCAAAGGTGTCTGAATATGTTGATGGTTTCACAATTGATGGGGCTTGCAAGGTTTACCTAGATTGTAAAATTTGTAATTCTGCAAAATCCCGGCACTCCCCAGTCCCCAAGATTGCTGTCCGGCTGTGTACACGTATCTTTGAATTGGTCCATACCGACGTTGTCGGTCCATTTCGGCCTACTGTTGGTAAACGTAAGTATTTCTTAACTGTAGTTGACAGTTACTCACGATTTGGCTATGTTTTTCTTTTAAAACAAAAATCAGAGGCGTTTGAGGCTTTTAAAGGCTTTGCTGCAGAGATACTCACCCAACACGACGTCTGGATCAAGCGGATTCAAAGTGATCGTGGAGGCGAATTTATGTCGCAACAGTTCCAAGGATGGATGGCCAGAAATGGAATCCGCCAGCAGACCTCATCACCCGGGACGCCACAGCAGAATGGTGTGTGCGAACGCAGGAACGGGATTCTGCAGACAATGTTTCGTTGTCTCATTGAGGATGCAAACGTGGACTTTTCATACTGGGGCGAAGCATTAAGGTATGCTAATTACATTGTTAACAGAACATGGAGTAGCGTCATTCAAGACACTCCTTATTACTTGCTCCATGGCAAGAAACCTGACATTCAAAATATTTACATTTTTGGTTGTTATGCCACTGTTAACATTCCAGTTGAACAGAGAAGAAAAGGAGGTCCTGTGTCAGAAAGAATGAGATTCATCGGCTTTGATGAAGTCTCCAAGTACCACAAATTTGCTGACTCTCATCACAGAGTTTACATTTCTAATTCAGCCAAATTTGAGGAAGACACAAATTGGTCCAGTATACATAGTAATGATACTTCAGTTTATTTTCCTAAGGAAAGTGTACAGAGTCCTGATGCCCAGGGATCTGTGCCAGATGTTCCTAATGTTCCAGATAATGAACAGCTTTCGACAGTTGCCGAGGAAACCTCTGGTGATGAACTTGAAGGCGGAGATGATGATGAAGGATGGACCAGCGTTCCAAGACGTTCCAAGAGAACTACCAAAGGAACTCCTCCAAAGAGATTTGCACAGCAAGTATCTGATTCTCCTTATCTTTTCATGTGTAACAATCTTACACTTCCATCTGATCATTTTCACCAGATCAAACTTTTGCCTGACTCTGAACAAGAAAAATGGCATGAGGCTATGGAACACGAACTGGACTGTTTAAAGAAACTTAATGTGTTCCAGAAGGTGGAGCCTCCTAACAAGAAGAAAGTCATTGGCACACGCTGGGTGTATAAAGTCAAACAAAAACCTAATGAGGAAAAGCTGTATAAAGCTAGACTCGTAGCTCAAGGATTCTCTCAAGTTTATCCGGAAGACTACACAGACACATACTCACCCACAGTCAGAAATGAAAGTGTCAAGATTGCCCTAATCACTGCTGTTGCTTTGGGTTTAGAGGTTTTTCAGTTCGATGTAGAGACTGCCTATTTGAACGCTGATCTGAATGAAGAGATCTACGTCAAGGGTGCTCCCGGATTCCAGAACCGAGAAGGAGAGGTTTGGTCTCTCAGCAAGTCTTTATACGGCCTCAAGCAGAGCGCCCTCTGCTGGTACAAATTATTATCCCAAAAGCTAAATTCAATGGGCTTTATTAAGTCCGAATCTGATGGATGCGTGTTCACAAAAGGGCAAGGTAAGACTTATGAAATTGTTCTTGTTTATGTTGATGATATTGTTTATGTAGGTCTCAATGAAAGCACTAGTCAAACTTTTGCTAAGGGCCTTGAGAAACATTTCACCTTGAAAAGCCTAGGGCATATCAATGATTATCTAGGTGTTCAGTTTGAGAAAACTGAGAAGGGGTTCTCTCTTTCACAAGAAAGTAAGGTTGACCAGCTTTTGCAAAATTGTAACATGTCTGATGCGCATACTTGTCGTTCTCCTATGCAAACTGACTTTTACAGGTTAACCCGAGAAGAGTATCCTGATTTTGAGAACAAAACATTGTACCGGTCAGTGATTGGATCGCTATTGTACATCAGCAGCTGGACGAGACCTGACATTTCACTGAGTGTGAATCTACTGTCCAGATACGTTGGAAAAGCTACCACGTTTCATTGGTCTTGCATAAAGAAGCTGCTCAAATACATGAAGCTCACGAAAGGCAAGAAGCTGTACCTTGAGCCAGATCATGTTGGGTACCCTGAAGTGATTTGTTATGCTGATGCTGACTGGGCAAGTGACACAGAAACACGAAAAAGTACTTCTGGTTATATCATGTTTTTAAATGGTTGTCCTTTCTTTTGGAAAGTTAGGCAGCAGAAGTTTATTTCTTGCTCTTCAACTGAATCTGAATATGCATGTGTTTCTGATTGCTGTAATGCATTAATGTCTCTTTTTCCTCTCATTGATAGTATTTGGAAAGGTCCTATGACACCAATTGTTATTATGGAGGATAATATTTCAGTTGCATTCATTGCTGAAGCTGAATTTGTTGGAGCTCGTTCACGGCACATTCACATCCGGTATCAAAATATCAGAGAGAAGGTGAAAGATGGTTTCGTGAAATTTCAGTATGTGGCTACTACTGAGCAGATCGCTGACTTGCTGAATAAGCCATTGCCAGCTGATCAACATGAATACCTCACCAACAAAATGTGCCTCAAGTGAATTGATGTCTTGATGTCCTGATGTCCCTCTTGTCTCTGATGACTGACAAAGAAGGGGTGTCACGCTGGAAATTGCCAGCCCCCAACGACATTGAGAAACATCCAGTAGTTAGAGAGTTAATTCTGTCTAGTAAGATAGCTCCTCCTGTGTGATGTAACCTGTTTGCTCACATCCCCTCTTTCTGATGAAGAAGGGCGGTCTCTATCCAGAGTCCATTGTACTTTCAAACTTTCCGGTCCATCTTTTGTTAGCTACAAGATGTGCCATCTTTGTCTCTCAAGACATTATTATTTTATGCTTTTTAAATAAAGTAACTTGTTCATTCGAACATGCTTTGTCTGTACTTCAATATCCATCGCCTTTGGAAGCTCCTGGCTCACTCCTCGCGGGCTGAGCACCTTGTCTAAGGTAAGGGGGTCTCTCCATCCCGACAATGTCACGGTTTGTAAGTGATTAATGTCCATTTGAACATTAACCCACCGCGGAGGCGACGGATGAGAGCCCATTCATTTGTTCAAAACAAGATTTCTTTTATTATAAAAGTAGAAAAAATAAACATGTCCCGGTGGACAAAACAACAAATACATCTTACATGATGGAGGTTAGAATAGGAATGGCATGAAGAAGAAGGATGTGAGGTTAGATATAGCAGGCTATTACATCATAATAGGAGAATCTTAATAAAACACACACAGTTAACTATTTAATTACTTAATGTCTCTGGGGCTGTCAATATTCAGTGTGACACTTCTCTAGCTGCTCTTTACTACATATAACCTCTCCACTAGGGTCTCTCAGTCCAAATTCTTTGATTGCATTCCTGATTTATTTCCAATTTTGCCAAAAGTGGGGCATGATCTGACAACCAAATACTTTTAATATCTACTTTTTTAACTTGTATATTGCCCACCCTGTTCATTAATATATAGTCAATGCAATTAAATGTATGATATCTTGCTGAATAGTAAGTACCTCTATTTGGTATATCTGTATGGAGAACCACCATATTAAGTTTATTTAAATGTAACATCCTACTACTTCTGATCCCATTTGTTAATTGCATATTAAAATCTCCTGCCAAAAATGTTGTGCCCTCCATAAAGTTATCCAACTTCCTCTTTGCATTTATTATAAATTGTTTTGTTTTCACATTTGGGGCATAAATGACTGCCAGTGTCAACTTCTTTTGATTAATTTTCCCTTTAACAAACAACCACCTCCCTTCTCTATCTTTCTGAACTCCAACCTCTTCAAATAAAGCCCTCTGATAAATAAGAATCGCCGTACCTCTATTTTGCATTCCTCAGGATTCATATACCCATTTCCAATTTCTATCATTGATCAATTTATCCCTTCCTCCCTATCTTTTATGTGTTTCTGTCAAAATCATAATATCCACCTTATTTTGCTTAGGCATCCTCAATATCCTGTATCATTTCAAATCTGACCCCAAACCATTCACGTTTAAAACCATTATATTACACTCACTCATAATATACAAAAATAATCCTTTCCCCCTCTTGTTTTGCTATTGGTTTACTTATTTTCCCCTTACTTACCCCAGTCATCCCCCCACCAAAGTGCCTCCCCCCCATGCTCCCCCCACCAGAAAGGGGGAGGACAAGAAAAAACCTTGTCCAGCCATGAGGCACTTCTCCTGATTGCATTCCCACACTGCTGAGCTCCACTTTCAACCACTGTTAAATATAATTAGAGAGAAAAATTCCCCTGCCACCCTCCCTTATCCATTTGAATAATACCTTCTCATCTTTTTAAACTTCCTTTACCTTTTTCCCTTCTCCCCTCAACAAGAATAAAAGTTAACACTACATTCCAGAAACATCTCTGAGGGGTGTGTGTGTGACAAAATCACTTCTTCGCTTTTTTCTCATGCTGGGCTCTTTTTTTCATCTGCTCCCTTGTGATGGCCTCCACCTGCCCCGTTAACAACTTCAGATGTTCCTCCCTTCACCTTTCCTCCTCTTCTGGGGTACTGCGACTGCTGAAATAATCTTCTCCTCCTGCTCCTTTTGGCTCTCCAACTGCTATGCTCTCCCCTCCTTCTGCTCCTTGTGGATCGCTTTCTTCAAACTCAATACCCAATTGATTCAATAGTGCCTTTCCCTCCTCCAGTGATTGTGCTCTAAACATCTTATTTTCTTGGAACACCAAGATGGCAGCTGGAAAACCCCAGATAAGCTTTTTTCCATTTTGATATAGACGGCTTGAAATTGGGCTTAAGGTAGCTCTCACTCTCAAAGTTTCCAAGAGATCTCTCTCAGAACTCTTATCTCGTTTCCATCTTGCTTAAGCCGGCACAGCTTTTCAAATACTTGTAGATGATATCAGCTTTTTTCCTCACTGGCCAAGGCCATAACAATGTCTCTTTGCCTCTCTCGGTTTCTATGTGGAACGCCCAAATGGACATGTAAAATATCGTCAAAAACAACCTGGGTACCCTGCGATTTCATCCAACTAAGGATTGCTTCAGTTAATTTCAAGCCTGAAGCAAAATCTGGTCTAAAACCATGCAGATGTAAATTTCTTCTCCTTTGGCAATCTTCCAAATTAGCAATTCTGTATATTCAATTGTATAGAAATCTCATCCTGACTTTTAGCTTGTTTTTCTAAATTCTGGATTTTTTCGGCTGCCACATCAGCTCCTTTCTTAACTGTTTTAATGTCTAAGGAAAGATTTCGCAATGCCGATTCCACTGCCAAAAATCTTTGTTCAAAACCTGTAACAATTTGTAACACCTGGCCTAGTTTTGTTTCAAATTTGCCGAGGCTTAGAAACATAGAAGTCTGATGGCAGAAAAAGACCTCATGGTCCATCTAGTCTGCCCTTATACTATTTTCTGTATTTTATCTTAGGATGGATATATGTTTATCCCAGGCATGTTTAAATTCAGTTACTGTGGATTTATCTACCACGTCTGCTGGAAGTTTGTTCCAAGGATCTACTACTCTTTCAGTAAAATAATATTTTCTCATGTTGCTTTTGATCTTTTCCCCAACTAACTTCAGATTGTGTCCCCTTGTTTTTGTGTACACTTTCCTATTAAAAACACTTCCCTTCTGAACCTTATTTAACCCTTTAATATATTTAAATGTTTCGATCATGTCCCCCCTTTTCCTTCTGTCCTCCAGACTATACAGATTGAGTTCATTAAGTCTTTCCTGATACGTTTTATGCTTAAGACCTTCCACCATTCTTGTAGCCCGTCTTTGGACCTGTTCAATTTTGTCAATATCTTTTTGTAGGTGAGGTCTCCAGAACTGAACACAGTATTCCAAATGTGGTCTCACCAGCATTCTATATAGCGGGATCATAATCTCCCTCTTCCTGCTTGTTATACCTCTAGCTATGCAGCCAAGCGTCCTACTTGCTTTCCCTACCGCCTGACTGCACTGTTCACCCATTTTGAGACTGTCAGAAATCATTACCCCTAAATCCCTTTCTTTTGAAGTATTTGCTAACACAGAACTGCCAATACAATACTCAGATTGAGGATTCCTTTTCCCCAAGTGCATTATTTTACATTTGGAAACATTAAACTGCAGTTTCCATTGCTTTGACCATTTATCTAGTAAAGCTAAATCATTTACCATATTACAGACCCCTCCAGGAATATCAACCCTATTGCACACTTTAGAGTCATCGGCAAATAGGCAAACTTTCCCTACCAAACCTTCCCCTATGTCACTCACAAACATATTAAAAAGAATAGGACCCAGAACAGACCCTTGTGGCACACTGCTTGTAACCTGACTCTGCTCAGAATACTCGCCATTAACAATAACTCTCTGATGTCTATGCTTCAGCCAGCTGCAAATCCATTGAACTATCCAGGGATTAAGTCCAATCTTCACTAATTTATCTATCAGCTCTTTATGTGGAACCATATCAAAGGCTTTGCTGAAGTCCAGGTAGGCAATATCCACGGCACCACCTTCATCCAACACCTTTGTGACATAGTCAAAGAAATCAATGAGATTAGTCTGACATGATTTGCCTTCAGTAAAGCCATGCTGATTTGGGTCCAATAAGTTATTGTTTTTTAGTGCTGATTTATCCTCTTTTTGAGTAGAGTCTCCATCATTTTAACTACAACTGATGTCAAGGCTTGGTTCACCCCCTTCCACCATTTTATTGAAATTTATTGCACTCACTTCGTGATAGCAAAAGAAGTTCCATCTTCCCTTGAAACCGCAAACCTTAGATTCTCTTTGAACTTCTGTGAATGCTCTATGTCTCTGCATTTCTTCAAGAAGGATTTATAGTATTTTGAGGGAGAATTTCCCCTTTATGTAATATATCACATCGGAGCTCGAGATGAGAGCGTCTAGAAAAAGCTGTGACGCATGCACAATCAATCACTGCCCTATGAAAAACATCCAATGTAGAACTTAAAAATGAAAGGCTTATATCACTATTTTTCAATCTTAGTGATTTTAAGATGTGTGAACTTTAATTGCCAGAATTTCTTTGCTATCTGGGGAAGTTGAAATCTACATGTTTTAAAATTGCTAAAGATGAGAAAAAACTGGCATGTTAAGAAACATCATTCCCTCTTGCCCAAATTTCTTCAGCATGTTCCATTTCACTTCTTAGTTTATCTGGGCAATTTAGGGAAAAGAGGTTTAACTCAATATAAGAGGATGGCCTTTGGTTTGGGAAATTATACGGGCATATATTTTTTTAAAAACCGCTGTAGCGATTGAGAAATTGAAGAGATTCTTTAGGTGACTTATTGACAACTTTGTCACCCAAAAAGTAAAGGAAAGAACTAGAGGGTCAACTGCACTACACTTAATTTCACTAAAGGGGATAAAATGGTTGAAGGAATGAAGGTTGTAGGAACTTTATTGAGGAATGACCATGTTATACTAGAATTCACCACAATGAAGACATCAGTCACTGAAAAATTTAGACTAATATTTTAGACTTTAAGAGAAGTGACTTCAACAAACTGAGAGAATAGGGGCCAAACAAGAATAATATCAGACAAAGAAAAACAAGAGACTCCAGTAATCAGCATGGAAGAGCTGTCTGACAAATTGAGTCAAGAAGCATAAGCATAACAAGGACAGAATACCACCAAATAACCCAAATCTTCAGGTAAACACTCAAGAGGAGAAACCCTCCTATACTACCACCTCTTACACTACTAGAGAACACAGTATCAACAGCAGAGACCTTCAAGTTTCTAGGTTCTATATATCTCAAGATTTAAATTGGACACCTAACATAAAAGCATGATTAAAAAAAGCATTAAAAGAATGTTCTTTCTGTGCCAACTTAGAAAGCTCAAACTGCCCAAAGAGCTGCTGAATTAGTTCTACAGAGGAATTATTGAGTCTGTCATCTGCACCTCTATAACTATCGGGTTTGGCTCTGCTATCAAACAAGACAGACACAGACTTCAATGGATAATTAGAACTGCAGAAAAAAACAATTGCTACCAACCTACCTTCCACTGAGGATCTGTATACTGCATGAGTCAAAAAAGGGGCGGTGAAAATATCTACAGACCCATCACATCCTGGACATAAATTGCTTCACTATAGGGTACTGCACACCAGAACAACTAGACACAAGGGCAGTTTTTTCCCCAAATGCCATCATTCTGCTAAACAACTAATTCCCACAACAATGTTAAACAATTTACTAAGACTAACCCTAACCCTAATGAGAGGGAAAGTTACTAGCCACAACAAATTCCTTCCAAGGTCATATTTTGTTTTGCATCAATGGATGTAAGGAGGAGGTCAGTGTAATCCCTGCACTCGGACTGGTCCTCGTGATATACTTGTGGGTGTTGGGATGGGGGAGAATGAAACTTAACCTGGGTGTGGTACTGGAAGGAAGTTAGTATCGGGATGGTAACAGCGTGACCAACATGGCTCTGTTAATAAATCAAACCTTGGGTAAGAGAATTGGTCTGTAATCTGATTTATTTCCCAGATTCTATTTGGGGGCTGAAATTTATCCCAATACTCTTTTTTTCCCCTTAGGGACCTGATCTCCCATCCCTTGGCTCCTGAACTAAATTATGTGGTGGATTTCATTGAACCGATGAGGATGAGATTCCTTGAAGTTGCAAGCCAGATGGATGCAGAGAAACAGATAGAACCTTGGATGAGAGAATTGGACAGGAATCAGATTTATTTCCCAGATGCTATTTGGGGCACTGACACCTAACTCTTATTCTACTCTATTCTATTCTATTCTCTTTTCAGTGATGGCCCTTTATCCCTTACATTCTGCTGCAGGGATTCCCATTTGCTTCCCCACGCTGGGAATACCTGCATTTCATGCTTCCCATCCATCTGAAGCACCTGTCATTCTGCTGCAGGGATCTCCTTTTGCTTCCTCCCGCTGGGAATGCCTGCATTTCGTGCTTGCTGCATTCCCAGTGGGGGAAAGCAAGGGGAGATCCCTGCAGCAGAATGACAGGCACTTCAGATAGATGGAAAGCACAAAATGCAGGGATTCCCAGTGGGCGGAAGCAAAGGGAGATCCCTGCAGCAAACTGACAGGCGCTTCAGCCAGCAATGGAAGTCTGGAGATGGGGCATCCCAGCGGCGCCGGCTCAGGTTCGTAAGTAGAAAATGGTTCGTGAGAAGAGGCATTCATTAGTAGAGGCATTCATAAGTACAGTACAGGTACCACTGTACTATACATCTTCTAGGTTAGCAAAATCCTCTGATTTATGAATGACCTAACTTATTCCTTACATCCTTACGATTTATATTAATGGAACTGGAAAAGGCGCAAAAAAGGGCAGCAAGTATGATCAAGGAAATGGAGCACCTCCCTTATGAAACCAGGTTGCAACACCTTGGTCTCTTCAACCTTGAAAGATGGTGTTTAAGATATTTTTTATTTAGTTGTACATATTTTAACAGCGGCTAGGATAGTTTATGCACAAATTGGAAGGGGGAAAATATCCCCCAAAAAGAAGATGTAGTAAAAAAAAATTTAGACTGTGCAGAGATGGATATGATGACAAGAAGGCTCAATGACCAAGAAGAATCTGAATTTTATACTATTTGGAATAAAGTTTATAAGTGGATAGATAAAAATAAAAATTGAATGTTATGAGAAATGCATGAATATATTAAAATGACTTTATAATTTTTCTTTTTTATTAACTTAATTTTATGTTAGTAGAATGTTTAAACAAAATTCTTCTTTTCATCTAGATTAATATGAATGAATTAAGAATATATTCTTTTTCTGTATTAAAAATTAACTTCTAAGAAGAGAGGGGCAATTGTAACCCCTACTATGTGTTTAAATGTTTGTATGTTTGTGTGTGTTTTTTTATGAAAATTAATAAAGTGTTGGTTTTTTTTTTTTAAAGAAAGATGGCGTTTAAGGGGTGACTTGATCGAAGTGTATAAAATCATGCGTGGGATAGAAAAGGTGGATAAAGAAAAATTCTTTTCTCTATCACACAATACTAGGACGAGGGGGCACTCCCTAAAGCTCATAGGTAAGAAAGCAAGGACAAATAAAGGGAAATATTTCTTCACCCAGAGGGTCGTTGTTTTATGGAATTCACTTCCAGAAGAGGTTGTGACAGTTGTCAGCCTCGATAGCTTCAAGGCAGGATTAGACAGATTCATGGATGCCAAGTGTATCAGTGGTTATGGAACCTGATGTCCATGTGCCACCTCTATGTTGGTTGAGGCAGGCAGGATTCCCTTGAGTACCATTTGTTGGGAGTCAAGGGAAAGGGAGGGTTTTTCCTTCTCTTTCTACTCAAGATCCCCATGTACAATTGATGGGCCACTGTGTGACACAGAATGCTGGACTCAATGGGCTTTGGCCTGATTCAGCATGGCTCTTCTTATGTTCTTATGATTGTTTCCTGATTGCTTATTTGTACCCTATGACAATCATTAAGTGTTGTACCTCATGATTCTTGACAAATTTATCTTTTCTTTTATGTACACTGTCATCATATGCACCAATGACAAATTCCTTGTATGTCCAATCATACTTGACCAATAAAGAATTCTATTCTGTCATGTTCCATTCTGTTCACTTTTCAGAGATGGTCCTTTATCTCTTTCTTTCAGTGAGGGGGTCCTACAGGTATGTTCAGGTATGCAGAACCGGTAGAAAAAATTTGGTCAGGTACACAGGACTGGTAGAAAAAAAATGAATTTTTTTCTTTTTTTTCCCTTCTGGGCTCTGGGTATGTTTTTCCTATCACAGTAAATGAGGTTGGATGTGTATAATTTTAGAAGAGCTGTGCATGTGTGTGTGTGAACATACACATACAGTTTATATAGTAGATAATGTATATTTTTGTGTGTAATATGTATGTACACATATATGGCATATATACATAGAATTAAATAGTACATTTTGGATGTTCAGTAATAGTAAATAGATAGGGAAATTGTATCTCTTTGAGGTGAGGTGAGGCCAGGCACCCTAACCCTAACCCAAGTGATGTGAGTGACGTCAAGTTGTCCACCTTTAAGCTAGTCACATGACCTTTAATCCACCCCTGTCACATGATAGTCAATCCACTCCCATCTAGTCACATGGCTGGCAAGCCACACCCACAAAATAAGCCACGCCCATAGTGTGGTAGTAAAAAAAATTACAGCCCTTCACTGCTTTCATTCTATAATTTCCTAGTACTGTACAAGAAAAAAAACCCCAAACCATCTCCAAACTCCCACCAACTCCAACCCGCCTCCCTCCAACCTCAGTGCCCACAAGCAACAAATATGAAGTACTTCTGGCACACAAAGACCAACAACCACCTCAGAAAGAACTACCAAAAACCAAACACTACAATACAATACCACCAAACGCCATCACAACGAAGGCTAGCCCCCCTCTCCCCAACCCAACCAAAAAGAAAAGGAGAGTGGTGGTAATTGGTGACTCAATTCTCAGGGGAACTGAACCTGCCATCTGCAAACCAGACAACCAATCCAGAGAGGTGAGCTGCCTCCCTGGAACCAAAATCTCGGACATAGTGCTAAACCTCACTAAAATCCTAAAACCCACTGACTACTACCCCCTACTAGTGATCCATACAGGAACAAATGACACAAGGAAAGACATGAACCAAATCACGAAAACTATGACCACTTGGGCAATACAGTCAAAAAGATAGGGGCACAGGTCATCTTCTCCTCTATTCTACCCATAAGAGGACAACATCCTGACAGAGAACGCAAAATCCCACAAGTAAACCATAGGCTAAAGAGATGGTGTTGCCAAAACAACTTTGGGTTCCTCGACCACGGTCTACAACACCTTCAAGAAGGGCTCCTAGCAACAGACGGACTACAACTTATCAAAGCTGGAAAGAACCTCCTTGGAAACTGACTAGCCCAATTTATCAGGAGGGCTTTAAACTAGATCCGAGAGGGGTGAGTGACCAAAGTAAGAGACTGAACAACGAACCAAACAGGGAAGGGGTGCAAATTAAGCCCACTAATATTTCACAGGATAAAAATGTCCAACTAGAATCAGACACAAACACCTAAAATGCCTGTACACTAACGCACAAAGCCTGGGGAACAAACAAGACGAGTTGGAAGTACTAATGCATGAGGGCCAATACGATCTAATTGGTATTACAGAAACATGGTGGGACAAATCACATGAATGGAACACACAGATAAAGGGCTACAATCTCTTCAAGAAAAACAGGTCAAACAAGAAAGGAGGTGGAGTTGCACTATACATAAAAGACCACTATACCGCCACTGAGCTATATCAATTCAAAGAAGATAACCCCCTTGAAACCATATGGGTTAACATAAAAGAAAAAAAAGACAACATCACAATTGGAGTTTACTACAGGCCCTCAAACCACACAGACATAATGGACAACCTCTTTACAACCCAACTATCAGCAATATGCAACAAGCACAGCACAATAATTATGGGGGACTTTAACTACCCTGACATTAACTGGAAAATAAACTCAGCACCAAGTGGAAAGTCTGATAGATTTCTCACCAGCCTCGCCGATAACTTTCTAACTCAAAAAGTGGAAAAAGCAACCAGAGGGACTGCAATACTAGACCTAATTTTAACGAACAGGGAAGAAATGATTGAGGGAATAGAAGGAGAAGGGTCACTAGGTGAGAGTGACCATACCATCCTAAAATTCAACATTGTGCAATCACTAATTACAACTCCCAACTCAACTACAGTCCCAGACTTCAGAAAAGCTGACTTTAACAAGCTCAGAGCGAACCTGAAGAATAAACCCTGGAAGGAACTTCTAAAGAGTAAATCCACACAGGATGCCTGGGAAGCCCTAAAAAACACTATCATTGAGGCCCAAAACAGTTCAATCCCCATGAAAAAAAAAGCAGAAATACTAAAATGAAACCAGCATGGCTAAACAAGGACTTCGCAGACAACGTAAAAGAAAAAAAAGCCAAGTACAACAAATGGAAAGAAGGACTCATAACTAAGATGGAATATCAGCAAACAGCCAGAACCTGCAAGCAAAACATAAGAACAGCAAAAGCTCAACACGAACAGCACCTTGCAACGAAAATTAATGACAACAAAAAAAGCTTCTTCCACCACATAAACAACAAGAAAAAAATCAAGGAAACAGTCACCATACTAAAAAACAAAGATGGTAACAAAATCACCGACAACAGAGACAAAGCACAGCTGCTCAATATCTACTTTACATCAGTCTTCACACAAAAGGGAACCACCAACCAACCAACCTACAACCTAACTGCAAATAACAGCCCCGGAACCGAACTCAACACAGACAAAGCTACCATCATGGACTACTTGAGGGAGCTTAATGAGTACAAATCACTGGGACCTGATGGACTCCACCCCAGAGTCCTAACAGAACTGGCAGACACCATAGCGGGACCTCTTCTCCTCATCTACCAAAAATCTTGGGCCACTGGAGACCTACCAGAAGACTGGAAACAAGCGGACGTAGTTCCCATCCACAAAAAAGGGAAAAAGATGGATCCAAGCAGCTACAGACCTATTAGCCTGACTTCAATACCTAGAAAAATACTGGAGAAAGCTTTGCCACTGCCTGGAAACAAACAAGATAATATCCAACAGCCAACACGGGTTTGTCAGAAACAAATCATGTAAAACCAATCTCATATCCTTTTTCAACACCATAACCAAATCAGTAGACCAGCACAACAGCGCAAAGTCAACCACTATCTCCTAATCAACAAATTATAAAAATGTGGAGTAGACTACAACACATGCAGATGGATCAATAGCTGGCTGACCAACCGCACCCAACGAGTTGTCCTCAGCAGTTCTAAATCCACATGGAAGAACGTAGGCAGTGGGGTTCCACAGGGTTCAGTCCTGGGCCATGTGCTCTTCAACATTTTCATCAACGACTTGGACGAGGGAATAGGAGGGCAACTGATCAAATTCGCAGATGACACCATAGTTCCCTCTAAGCTGAGCAGTGAGCAATCGCTCACTTAAAAATCATCATCAACTCAGAGTTTTCCAAACCTGCCCAGAAGCCAAGAGGGAAAGAGTGAGAGGGAAGGAGAGAGAGCGGAAGAGAGAGAAACAGATAGAAAAAAGAGAGGAAGGAAAAGAGAAAAAAAAGAATGGGAGTAAGGAAGAGAGAAAGAAAATCAAAATCTAGTTTGAAACTAGCTCAACTATTTAAGTGGCATTTTGATATTGATAGAGTTGCTCTATTATGAGCTCACTGTTATAGACACACAGTACAGTATTTTATTTTGAAATTCTCTGAGGCAAAACAGGGTGGGTTTTTTATTTGTTTGTTTATTTATTTATTATTTCTGTGCCGCCCAGTCCCAAAGGGACTGCCGCTCAGACACTATACTTTTCCGCCCCCCCCCCCCAAAAATTAGAGGGAACACTGGATGACACCAAGCTGGTGGGGGTAGCAAATACCCTAGAAGACAGGCGCAAATTACAGAAAGACCTTGACAGACTAACACAGTGAGCCCATACCAACAAAATGATGTTTAACATCGACAAGAGCAAAGTCCTTCACCTAGGCAGAAAAAACCCTGGACACACATACAACCTGGGAGAAACCCCTCTTAGCAGTAACGACTGCAAAAGAGACCTCAGAGTCTTGGTGGACAATCAACTAAACATGAGCCAACAACGTGCAGCAGCAGCTAAAAAAGCCAACACAATCCTAAGCTGCATCAACAGGGGAATACACTCCAAGACCAGGGAAGTCTTAATACCACTCTACTACGCCCTGGTCCGGCCACACCTGGAGTACTGTATTCAGTTCTGGTCACCACACTTCAAAAGAGACATTGAAACTCTGGAGAAGGTGCAAAAAAGAGCAACCAAGATGATTAAGCGAATGGAAACCAAGACTTACGAAGAGAGACTGAGGAAACTGGGCATGGATAGCCTAGAGAAAAGGAGGGCCAGAGCAGACATGATAGCAGTCTACAAGTATACGAGGGGATGTCACAGAGAGGAGGGGATCACTTTGTTCTCCAGGGTACCAGAGGGCCGGACGAGGAACAATGGCTGGAAGCTGACCAAGGAGAGATTCAACATGGAGATAAAGAGGAACTTCCTGACGGTCAGAGCGATCAACCAATGGAACAACCTACCAGCGGACGTTGTGAACTCCAACACTCTAGACATTTTTAAGAGAAGATTGAACTGCCACTTGACTGGTGTATTGTAGGGTTCCTGCTTGGGCAGGGGGTTGAACTCGATGGCCTTCATGGTCCCTTTTAACTCTAACAATAAATAAATAAAATAAAATCTTCTAGTTTAGCAAAATCCTCCGATTTATGAATGACTTCCAGTGACAACAGGACTACACCCTGATTGATAAGTATTATTGTCATGTCACAAAAGTGACAGAACTTTCTACCATCTCTGATGCTGCATTGTGAAATTCTAGATGCCACAGTTGGCATTGTCTTAAAAACAGTCTCTTACATAAAGACTACCACTTAGAAATCTGAAACTGGTGTTTTATCATCAGCATGCAATGGTTCATCAAGTTTGTGGAGCTCTATCTGTTATTCTTCTAATGAATTTCCTAGGGGATATTGTACTACGTACATGATTAAGCAGTCTTGTACATTCACACAGTAACATCCAAATGATTTAAAGTGACACTTCCATAGCAAATGCAAATGTAGATTCAGGAATGTCTAATGGCAATTGGCAATTTGGGATTTGAGAAATAATGGCTTTAGGGGTAGAGAAATCTGTCAACTTCATTTTCTCCTACATTCTGCTTTAGGCAAATTTAAATTTTCTCTAGTGCACTGTATATGCATTCTGTTTCAGATTATTTCTTCTGATTCAGCCTCTAGTATCGCGCTACCAGTTCTAAGAACTGAGCACAGGAGATTGGGGCATGAGAGTTGCAGTGTACTTCAGAAGATGTCAGATCTAGCTGAGGGACCAAAGCAGTGCAAGATATACTTAGACTGTGCTGTTTATAAGGAGGCAAAATCCAGAGTGTACCCTGTGAGTAAGAAAATCTCAAGGCACAGTTATAACTAGGATACCTGAAAGGTGTAATAAAAGTATGCTTCCTGAGCGGTTCACTGCAGGTTGGGTTAGAATAGGTAGTATTCATAATGAACCTCATAAGTACCAAGATATATGGTCAGGCAGACAGAGAAACCAAACTAAGGAAACTGATCTAGTGAAAAGAGAAATTGTAGGATTTCAGTCAAGACATGGTGAGCATGATGTAATAGAAGCTAAGGAGACAGAATGAACAGAGTCATTTAAAAATGAAATTAGAAGCAGCTCCAGCAGCAGTAGTAATGGTACTGGTAGTGTTTGTAGCAGTGAGAGTAGAAACTGGTTATTTGACTCCTACTGCTTTAAGAGGCTGTAATATGAGAGAGGCCCTGTGAGGGCATATCTCTCTCTCTCTCTCTCTCTCTCTCTCTCTCTCTCTCTCTCTCTCTCTCTCTCTCTCTGTGCATGCGTGCTTCCATGCTGTAGTTGATAATTGATTGCCTGACTTTGCCTAGTATGTTTATGTATATATTCCTTGTAGATTCATCAATGTTTGAAAGACGAACCTATTTACTGTATCATGCTCCTGGGTTGTCTCAAAATGGTCACACTGTGCTCACTCTGACAATGTCCTTCAAACCTCTTGTCTAGGTTATTTATGGAGATGTTGACGAGTACTCTGCCCAACTATAGCATCAGTTTGAGCATAGCAGATGAAACAATTTATGTTCAGGATGCTAGGAGTTGGTAAAAATCTTCATGGGCCTCTTTTTGACTCATGCAGTATACAGGTCCTCAATAAAAGGCAGGTTGGCAATAATATTTTTTCTGCAGTTCTGATTATCCTCTGAAGTCTGTGTCTATCTTGTTGGGTTGCAGAACTGAACCAGAGATGACAGACATAATAATTCCTCTGTAGAATTGCATCAGCAGCTCTTTGGACAGTTTGAGCTTCATGAGTTGGCGCGGAAAGGACATTCTTTGTTGAGCACTGTTTTTTCTTGGCAGGCTAAGGTATCTTTCACAAGTGACACTAAAAATGGAAAGCCTGTATCAGACAAATGAAAATGAATTTCCCAAAACAAATAATCTGGACAGTCACTCTACTTCATACATTTTTACAACTGTTTAGATCAAAAACAGAATTTGTTAAAGCTTTGATGTGCTTTTAGCAAACAGTCTGATTCAAACTAAGATGACCAGGGGTGTTTATTTCACTAATCTGGATTTGAAATTATTTTGAAACAAAAACAACAACAACTCAATTTCTTTAGCCAGAATTCATTTTGTAATTGCAATTCACTGGCGGGCATTTTCAGGAATGTACTTAAATTGCAAGGAATTCTCTGCTGCACAAATTAAAACAGGGATTCCTTTGGGCAACATTTGGGTATATGTTTTATACTGATTGAAATCAAAGTTGTTAAAGGATTGTAAAGTCACGGACTCAATGAAAACAATAAATTTTTAAGTGGCATAAAGGTGGAGGTTGGAGAACCGGTGGAGGCCCAGAGAAATAACGCAGAAGGAAATGGTTCTTTCCCAGAACCCATGAAGTTCCTCCCCCCCCCCACAAGGTATATATATGTTTTAAAGATTTTTCCCCATGACATGACTGTATTGAAGAAAGAGAAATAAATGCATAATACCCAGAATATAAAATGTGCAAGACAGAGGCTTATTACCATGTTATGCTAATATAATGATTGCTTACTACATAATTTACCCATATAGTATGTTCATGTACCGTTTGCCATGCCAGAAGTAGTGCCAAGGACTTTAACACGGTCCTTGGAAGAAGCCGATTATCAGCAGTCAGGATTCAGGCCCGGCGACAGCATGGAAACTGCTTTGGATGGATGATCTCTGGCGGGCCTGGGACAGGGGTTTATCCTCTGTCCTGGTGCTTCTTGACTTCTCAGCGGCTTTTGATACCATCAACAATGGTATCCTTCTGTGCCGGCTGGAGGGGTTGGGAGTGGGAGGCACTGTTCTTCAGTGGTTCTCCTCCTACCTCTCCGGTCGGTCGCAGTCGGTGTTCGTGGGGGGCCAGAGGTCGACCTCAAGGTTACTCCCTTGTGGGGTGCCTCAGGGGTCGGTCCTCTCCCCCCTGCTATTCAATATCTACATGAAACCACTGGGTGAGATCATCCAGAGGTATGGAATGAGGTATCATCAGTATGAAGATGATACCCAGTTGTACATCTCCACCCCATGTCCAGTTAATGAAGCAGTGGAAGTGATGTGCCGGTGTCTGGAGGCTGTTGGGGTCTGGATGGGTGTCAACAGCCTCAAACTCAACCCAGATAAGATGGAGCGGCTGTGGGTTCTGCCTCCCAAGGACAATTCCATCTGTCCATCCATAACCCTGCGGGGGGAATTATTGACCCCCTCAGAGAGGGTGCGTCCTCCTCGATCCACAGCTCACATTAGAGAACCATCTTTCAGCTGTGGCAAGGGGGACGTTTGCCCAGGTTCGCCTGGTGCACCAGTTGCGGCCCTATCTGGATTGGGACTCACTACTCACAGTCACTAATGCCCTCATCACCTCGAGATTCGACTACAGTAATGCTCTCTACATGGGGCTACCTTTGAAAAGTGTTCAAAAACTTCAGATCGTGCAGAATGCAGCTGCGAGAGCAATCATGGGCTTCCCAACACTCCGCGGCTTGCACTGACTGCCGATCAATTTCTGGTCACAATTCAAAGTGTTGGCATCGGACCAGAATATCTCCGGGACCGCCTTCTGCCACACGAATCCCAGCGACCAATTAGGTCCCACAGAGTTGGCCTTCTCCAGGTCCCGTCGACTAAACAATGTTGTTTGGCGGGTCCCAGGGGAAGAGCTTTCTCTGTGGCGGCCCCGACCCTCTGGAACCAGCTCCCCCCTTAGATTAGAACTGCCCCCACCCTCCTTGCCTTTCGTAAACTCCTTAAAACCCACCTCTGTCATCAGGCATGGGGGGAACTGAGATAACTTCCCCAGTCTTATACTGTTTATGTATGGTATGTTGTGTGCATGTTTTTTAAATTATGGATTTTTAGCTTCTCAATTATTGAATTTGTATTATATATTGTTTTCTGTTGCTGTGAGCCACCCTGAGCCTGCGGAGTGGGGCGGCATACAAATTTAATAAATAAATATACTGTAAGTACAGGGGCAGGCTACCAATCCCAGCCCTGACGGAATGCACCGGGAGTGTGCCCTTGCCTGCACGTCTGGTGCATGCCCATGCCTGGCATGTGATTTGGTTTCTGTGAATACACAGAAGGCAAATCTTATGTGAAGAGGTGTGCACACGTGATTTCTGGGGGGTTTTTTTGCTTCCAAGCAAGCGCGGAAGCAAAAGGCCCAAAAATTGGAGAGAAGAGCTGCCGGTCCCGAGTGACCAGCAAAACAAAAAAAGAGCTGCTGGCAGGGCTGCCGGTTCATATCCTCCCGTCATGCCACCCCCCACCCCCCTGCCCTCTGGTGCTGCCACAAACAGCCTGCTCACTCCACTGTTAATTCTTTTCTGTGATCTCCTGGTCAATGGGCCATGGCGCGAGGAACAGGCCGGGCGGCCCCGAGCTCTATGCTACCTTGCGTGCACCGAGAGATGCCTGTAGTGTGGGAGAGCAGAGAGCAAGCTACCCATCCGGAGCTCAGGCAGGCCGCTGTTGCTTGTTGGCCCCAGCTGCTGCTCTAGGCACCACAGTGAGATTCAGCTGCTGCACATGTGCAGCAGCTGAAATCTCGCGCGGACATCCTTGTGGCAGTGAGATTTGGGCAAAAATTGCCATTTTCTTTGCTTTGATTGCATCTGCAGAATCTCACCCAGCCGCCCTGTTTAGGGTGATTCGCTCCCTTCTTCACACAGTGAAGGAATCCTTGCAGGGCAGAGCTGAGGAATTTAATAAGTTTCTCACTGATAAAGTCGCTCAGATCCGGACAGACTCCGACTGTATCGACAGAGGTGACAGGGACATGTCTTAGTCTGGTTGTGTGGGATGAGTTTGAATTGGTGACAGCTGATGAAGTGGAAAAGGCCATGGGAGCTGTAAGCTCCTCTACCTGTTTATTGGACCCGTATCTCTCCTGGCTGGTTTCGACCAGCAGGGAGGTGACACAAGGCTGGATCCAGGCAGTGACCTACACTTTGTTGATGGAGGGGTCCTTCCCATCCCCACTAAAGGTGGTGAATCCCCTTCTCAAGAAGATTTCCCTGGATCCAGCTATTTTGAATAACTATCATACCTTCCCTTTTTAGGGAAGGCTATTGAGAATGTGGTGGTGCTCCAGTTCCTACGATCCTTGGATGAAGCTGATTACCTTGACACTTATCAGTCTTCAGAGAGGGGCGGCATACAAATCTAAATAATAAATAAATAAATAAATTTCGCACTACAGCACTGAAACTGCTTTGGTCACGTTGATGGATGATCTTGGGATAGGAGTTATTTTTCTATCCTGGTGCTTCTTACCTCTCAGCAGCTTTCAATACCATCGAGCACAGTATCCTTCTGTGCTGACTGGAGGGGCTGGGAGTGGGAGGCAGTGTCTTATAGTGGTTCTCCTACCTCTCCAGTCAGTAGCAGTCGGTGTTGGTGGGGATTCAGAGATCAGCTCCTAGTCCCCTCCTCTGTTTATTATTACCTCTAAAGCCCTACATGGCTTAGTATCAGATTACCTATGGGACCATCTCTTGCCTCATGTATTTCAGTGGCCAGTCAGATCCCACAGTGTTTGCCTTCTCCAGGTCCTGTCAGCCAAGCAATGTCACCTGGAGGGGCCTAGGGGAAGGGCCTTCTCTGGGGCAATTCCGGTCCTTTGAAATCAATTTCCCCCAGAGATTCACACTGCCCCCACCCTCCTGGCCTTTTGAAAGGTTTTTAAAACACACCTTTCAGGTAGGCTTTGGGCTGTTGAGCATTGATATTCTGCTCTGACAGAAGAAGGGCAGTAAGATGAGGAACATAAGGAGGAGGGGTGAACTGGCATTACACTGTCTGATGATGGCCCCAGAATTTTCAATCTCTGCTGGCCTTTTTCATCCTGGCCTCTTTCACTCCCTCCTCTATAAAGCTAAGGCCTCAACTAACCTACCCCCACTCCAATGGGGGAAGCTCAGGGCAAGCAGTGCTACCATGGATCCTTTGTTTGAGTCCACCGCCTCAAAGGTGGAAGTCATCCCAGCACCTTCTCCATCTGTGGACACAAATAGCAGTGGCAGTCCCCAGCAGCAGGACCATTGCCCCACTCCCTTGATGTTCTTCAATGTTGACCACAATGTGGCTCAACATCTTTTGATACCAGCCATGGACAGTCCAACCATGGTTCTGTATACCAACACACAAAGGCCAGGCAACGCTGAGAAGCTCCTCTGACCAGAGGATTACCGTATCGAGGCAACGCTCCTGTGGGCATACCAGGCAGTGGTATGGGCAATCAAGGCATCAACCACAGCGTCATTTTTCTGCCACATGTCACTCCACATTCTACAAGACCATCTGCCAGCATCAGACACTAGAGCACATCGGGTTCTGAATAAGCTCCTGGCAGTGGCACAATTCACATCCGACACAACTCTCAGGCCACTTATTTTGTAGCGAGGGTAATAGGGGTCAGCGGTATTGGCCCACAGAATGACCTGGCTGCCTAGGTGGTCCACAGACCTTCATTTTAAATAGCGGTTAGCATCTGCTCCTATCACCAGTCAGTCCCTCATTGGGGAGGTCCTAAACCCCATACTGGTGGAAACCAGGGAGAAACATAAAATCTTTCCCTTGGGCAGCCAGAAATCCACTTACTGAGCTGCCTCTTTTCCTTTTTTTTAAATTTATTTTTTTATAATTTTTTTATACATACATAAACATTACAATAACAAACAAAACAAAAGAAAACACAAAACAAACATTTGGGAAATTGCTTTCCCTGCTCATTTAGAATTTTCAATCGGAGAATTTTCCCGTTCTTTTTTATTATTATATTAACGTACTGCTTTTATTTATTTTATTTATTACTTAGATTTGTATGCCGCCCCTCTCCGAAGACTCGGGGCGGCTCACAACATGTAGAAACAAATCATAAGCAATCAGACAAATTTAAAATATTTAAATATTTAAAAACCCCATATGCTAACAGACACACACACAGACATACCATGCATAAATTAAATGTGCCCAGGGGGAGATGTTTCAGTTCCCCCATGCCTGACGGCAAAGGTGGGTTTTAAGGAGTTTACGGAAGGCAGGAAGAGTAGGGGCAGTTCTAATCTCTGGGGGGAGTTGGTTCCAGAGGGCCGGTGCCGCCACAGAGAAGGCTCTTCCCCTGGGGCCCGCCAACCGACATTGTTTAGTTGACGGGACCCGGAGAAGGCCCACTCTGTGGGACCTAATCGGTCGCTGGGATTCGTGCGGCAGGAGGCGGTCTCGGAGATATTCTGGTCCGATGCCATGAAGGGCTTTAAAGGTCATAACCAACACTTTGAATTGTGACCAGAAATTGATCGGCAGCCAATGCAGACTGCGGAGTGATGGTGAAACATGGGCATACCTAGGTAGGCCCATGACTGCTCTCGCAGCTGCATTTTGCACGATCTGAAGTTTCCGAACACTTTTCAAAGGTAGCCCCATGTAGAGAGCATTACAGTAGTCGAACCTCGAGGTGATGAGGGCATGAGTGACTGTGAGCAATGAGTCCCGGTCCAGATAGGGCCGCAACTGGTGCACCAGGCGAACCTGGGCAAACGCCCCCCCTTGCCACAGCTGAAAGATGCTGTTCTAATGTGAGCTGTGGATCGAGGAGGACGCCCAAGTTGCGGACCCTCTCTGAGGGGGTCAATAATTCCCCCCCCAGGGTAATGGACGGACAGATGGAATTGTCCTTGGGAGGCAAAACCCACAGCCACTCCGTCTTATCCGGGTTGAGCTTGAGTCTGTTGACACCCATCCAGGCCCCAACAGCCTCCAGGCACCGGCACATCACTTCCACCGCTTCATTGACTGGGCATGGGGTGGAGATGTAAAGCTGGGTATCATCCGCATATTGATGATACCTCACCCCATGTCCTTGGATGATCTCGCCCAGCGGTTTCATGTAGATGTTAAATAGCAGGGGGCAGAGGACCGACCCCTGAGGCACCCCACAAGGGAGAGACCTAGGAGTCGACCTCTGTCCCCCCACTAACACCTACTGCGACCGTCCAGAGAGGTAGGAGGAGAACCACTGAAGAACAGTGCCTCCCACTCCCAGCCCCTCCAGCCGGTGCAGAAGGATACCATGGTCGATGGTATCGAAAGCCGCTGAGAGGTCAAGGAGCACCAGGACAGAGGATAAACCCCTGTCCCGGGCCCGCCAGAGATCATTCATCAACGCGACCAAAGCGGTTTCCGTGCTGTAACCGGGCCTGAAACCCGACTGCCGGGGACCTAGATAATCGGCTTCTTCCAAGGACCGCTGGAGCTGGAGTGCCACCACCTTCTCAACAACCTTCCCCATAAAGGGAAGGTTGGAGACTGGACGATAGTTATTAAGCACAGCTGGGTCCAGGGAGGGCTTCTTGAGGAGGGGGCGCACAAGCGCTTCTTTATAGAGTGATGGAAAAACTCCCCTCCCCAAGGAAGCGTTGGTAATCTCCTGGGCCCAGCTCCGTGTCACCTCCCTGCTGGCCGAAACCAACCAGGAGGGACATGGATCCAGTAAACAGGTGGCGGAACTCACAGCTCCAATGGCCTTGTCCACTTCTTTGCACTTTAAACATTTTTAGATATTTATTCTTGCATTTTATTTATTTTATTTCTTTCATCTAGCCAATTCTAAAAATTTCCCCATGTCTTATAATATTCTGAATCTTCTTTCCCTTCTAACTTTTTTGACAGCATGTCCATCTCTTTAATTATCATCCCTTCTGATACTTTAGCAGATTTCTATTGTTGAGCATATAGTATCCTTGCAGCTGTCAAAATGTGGATAGACAAATATCGTACTTCTTTTTAACCTTTCTTATTGAGAATACTCAGTAAATATAATTCTGGGGGTTTTTCCCAGTTCTTCCTTTGTTATTTCTTTTAACCATTCCACCACTTATTTCAGTAATTTTTGACCTCTGAACAGGTCCACCATTGATGGTAAAATGTACCTTTTTCTTTTTTGCATTTCCAGCATATTGGAGAAACATTTGGGAACATTTTAGATAATCTTTCTAGTGGCAAGTGCCAGCGATAGAACATCTTGCACTGATTTTCCTTGAACGTATTTATTTATTAGATTTATTTATTAGATTTGTATGCTGCCCCTCTCCGTAGATCTAGTTATCTGCCAATCAAAAGTCCAAAGCCTTTCCCATTTTTCTAATTCAATTGAATACCCAAAATTTCTTCCCCAACTTATCATATTATCCTTTACAATTTCCATCTCTGTTTTATATCTGATTAAATATTTATATATTTTGCCAATTAATTTTTCCTCACTTCCCAAGAGTGTTCTGTCTAAGCCTCCTTATAAAGCCCTACATGGCATTGGACCAGAATATCTCCAAGACCGCCTTCTGCCGCATGAATCCCAGCAACCAATTAAGTCCCACAGAGTTGGCCTTCTCCGGGTCCCGTTGACCAAACATTGTCGGCTGGCGGGAACCAGGGGAAGAGCCTTCCCTGTGGCGGCCACGGCCCTCTGGAATCAACTCCCTCCAGAGATTCGAATAGCCCCCACCCTCCTCGCCTTCCGTAAAATGCTGAAGACCCACCTTTGTTGCCAGACGTGGGGATAATGACCACCTTCTCCCCCTTTTTATTATGTTTTCAGTCTTACTGATGTTGGATTAGTTTGAATGTGTATGATTGTATAGTTAGAGTTTTTACTATGTATTCATGTTTTTAAATTAATTTAACTTCTACTATTAGATTTTTAATGTATTGTATCACTATTATGTTGTGAGCTGCCCCAAGTCTTCGGAAAGGGGCAGCATACAAATCTAATAAACTATAACTATAACTCCCCTTCCCACTTGGAATCCCTGTTTTTTCTTGTCTTTTTGATAGGCATCTTTTATTTGAAGATAGGTCCACCAATCCAGCAATTTACCTCTTTGTTCTAATTCTTCCTTTGTTCTTAAATTTATTCGTTCATCTAATAATTCTTTGTATCTAATTGTGTTTTCTAATCGGATTAAATTTGGATGATATTTTAATTCAATTGGAGAGACCCATTCCGGTATTTTTAAATAGTGTTGCTTTTTAATTTCTTTCCAGATTTGCATGAGTGAGTTTCTTAATGTATATATTTTAAAATACTTGTGTGTCTTATCTCTTCCATATCATAGGAAGGCACGCCAACCTAATAATAGATCATGTTCTTCCAAAGTTAGTATTTGTCTATTTTCTAGTGTGATCCAATGTCTAACACAAGTTAATGAAGTCACATTATAATATAATTTCCAATTTGGCAATCCTAATCCTCCCCATTCTTTTACATCTTGTAGTGATTTTAATTTAATTCTTGTTTTTTTGCCTAACCAGATATAGTCTAATAATATTTTAGTCAATTATTTAAAGAAATTTGTACCTGGATTGATTGGGATGGTTTGAAACAGAAAGAGTAGCCTAGGCAGGACACTCATTTTCATTGAATTGATTCTTCCCAGTAGTGAAAGCTGTAAATTTTTCCAATTTTTAAAATCTGTGCTAATTTGACCAATTAATTTCATTTAATTGTCTTCTTTTAATGTCGTAGTCTTTGCTGTGATCCAAATTCCTAAATATTTAACTTTTGAAGCTGTTCTCATATCAGTAATTTGTTCTAATTGTCTTATCTGGTTTTGGTGCAAATTTTAGTTATGATTTTTGTTTTATTTTTTATTAATTTTGAGTCCTGCCACTTCACCAAAGTCTTCAATTTGTTTGATCAATTTTGGCACGGTTATCAGGGGTTCCTCAATTATAAATACAAGGTCATCGGCAAAGGCTTGCATTTTGTAAATTTCTTTCCTTAGTTTTAAACCTTTTATCTCTTTGTCCTCTCTTATTTTTATTAATAATGTTTTCAAGATTAATATAAATAAGAATGGGGAAAGGGGGCATCCCTGTCTCACTCCTTTCTCAATTATGAATTTTTCTCTCCATTGATTATGATTCTGGCATTTTGTTTAGAAAATATTGAATTTATTAATTTTGTAAAGCTATTGCCAAATTTCATTTTTTCTAGTTGTATTTTCATAAACTTCCAAATGACATTATCAAAAGCCTTTTGGGCATCAAGGAAAACCAGTGCCCTCTGCTTTTCTGGATGTTCTTCATAATATTCAAGGGTGTTAATTATTGTCCTCAAATTACCTCTAATTTGCCTTTTGGGGAGAAAACCATTTTGATCTTGGTGTATTATTTGATTTAATTTTCTTAAAATCCTTGTTACAAATATTGTGATGAATATTTTGTAATCTGTATTCAAAAGAGATATGGATCTATAGTTTTGAATTTTTTCCTTTTCTATCTCTGTTTTTGGTATTAGGCATATTAGTGCTTCTGACCACGTCTGAGGTAATTTAGCTTTCTGGGCTATTTGATTGTATATTTCTAACATGTTTTCTTCCAATATTTGAATTTCTTGTTTGTATAATTTGGCTGGTAGACCGTCCGGGCCAGATGCTTTATTGGTTTTTTTTAAATTATTATTACCTGCAATTCTGTTAATGTTATTGGTTTGTTCAATTCTTGTTGTTGTTCCCAAGCATTTGGTTCTATCTCTATTTGTTCTATCTCATTGTTATTTGTGATGATGTCCAGGCCATATCTATTTGTGACCAACTTTGATGGGAATTAGAATAATATGTATATTGTTTCAATTTATTATGTTTTTTTCCTCAAGTATCTTTAAGGCCTAATTCTGTGGTCATTTCCCAAAAAGGTTTGGGGAGATTTTTTTTCTTTTTTGTATTTCTTTTGCCTTTATAATCTAATGTTTTATTGGGCACAGCATTAAAGTCTCCTAATATAATTACATTTTCCAGTTCTAATTCAATAATTTTTTCATGTAGTTTTTTATAGAATTCTATTTGTTCTTTGTTGGGCGCATAAATTGCTATTAATGTAAGGGTTTTTTGTTCTTTTTCTAATTCTACTATTAGAATTCTTCCATCCTGATCTTTGTATATCTCTTTTGAATTGATTGTTTTCTTCACATATATTGCAACACCTCTTTTCTTTTGATCGGCTAGTGAGACATATAATGTGCCTAGTTTTTTCTTTTCTAATAATCCCAAATTTTGTTTGGAAGTCACTCCAATGGTGGACATCAGCCACTATCCACAAAGGCACCTTCTTCCTGAACCCCACAGGATCATGCTGACCACCGATGCCAGCACCCTGGTGTAGGGAGCCCATGCAGGTTCAGAGATTCCTCAAGGAACCTGGTCGAAGGCAGAAACATGGCTCAGCATAAGCTTTGTGCTATGTTTCTGGCACTGCAACATTTCACGGCTCTCCTGTCGAACCAACATGTTCTGATACTAACAGACAATGTGACCACCAAGGCTCACATAAACTGGGGGGAGGCCATATCCAAATCACTGATTGTGGAGACCATAAGGTTGGGCAGAGCAGCACCTACTATCTATAACAGCAGAACACATTTCCAGGGTGAGCAACATGATGGCAGACTGGCTCAGCCATCACCACATTGACTCAGTGGAATGGAGTCTTCACCCAGATATTTTCCAATAACTAGTGAGATGGTTTGGTCTGCCTGTCACCAATCTCTTTACCACTCTGGGGAATGCCAAGCTGCCCAGGTTCCTGACCAGGTACAAAATCCAGGGGGTACAGGAAACAGATGCTACCGTGTTTCCCCGAAAGTAAGACAGTGTCTTACTTTCTTTTTATCCCCAAAAGCCCCACTATGTCTTACTTTCGGGGTATGTCTTATATTGGAAAAAAATTGTCGAATTTTTTGTTTTAACCATAAAATTAACATTTAGACGCGGTGACGTATGGAGGGGGGGCGGCGCGGAAGTGGGCAGGAGGTGGCGCTCATTAAGATCAGAGGGAGGTGGCAGATGCGGCGACGTATGGAGAGGGGGACGGCGCAGGCGTGGGCAGGAGGCAGCGCTCAATTGGATCAGACGGAGGCGGCAGACGCGGTGACGTATGGAGGGGGGGTGGCGCGGAAGTGGGCAGGAGGCGGCGCTCATTTGGATCAGACGGAGGCGGCAGATGCGGTGACGTATGGAGGGGGGGCGGCGCAGAAGTGGGCAGGAGGCGGCACTCATTAAGATCAGAGGGAGGTGGCAGACATGGCGACGTATGGAGAGGGGGACGGTGCGGACGTGGGCAGGAGGCGGCGCGCAGCTAGATGAGAGGGACACGGCAATACCCCGTGTTTCCCCGAAAGTAAGACATATGTCTTACTTTCGGGGTACAGCTTATATTAGCCGAAACCCCTGAAACCCCCGATACGTCTTACAATCGGGGGTGTCTTACTATCGGGGAAACAGGGTATTTGTTGTGCATAGCCACCAGGGCTACTGTATGCATTTCCTCCTCTACCATTGATTCCCAAGGTGATCAGGAGAATCCTGGAAGAGAGAGCCGAGGTAATCCTGTTGACTCCCCACTGGCCCAGGAGAGCCTGGTACACAGACAGGGGTGGGCTACTGCCCTGACCAGGGGGGGACGCAGTGGGGTAGCAAAAATGGAGCTCCACCCCAGAGCACCCAATTTGCACTGAAATATGTTGAAAGAAAATACAGGGCATCCTACATAGGCCATGCCCGCAGTGTGGTAGTAAAAATGTTGGTAGCCCTTCACTGTATACAGACCTAGTATTATTCTCAGTGTCAACCCCTTGGAAAATCCCTGCAACAGAGTGGTCACTTGCCCAAGAATCAGTACAGCATCCAGATCCACGATGGTTGCAACTGACTGCCTGGCACTTGAGCAGCTTACCTTAAGGGGTTTATTTACTTATTTATTTATTGGATTTGTATGCCGCCCCTCTCCGGAGACTCAGGGCGGCTAACAACAATAATAAGACAGCATACAATAATAATCCAATAATAAAAATGATTAAAAACCCATTAATATAAAAACCAAACATACATACAGACAGACATACCATGCATAAAATTGTAAAGGCCTAGGGGGAAAGAGTATCTCAATTGTTGTTAGGTTCTAGAAGATATTATACAAATCATGCTGGCTTTGCTTGTGTGGGAACTCTGAATCTCCACCACCCAGGGGCTTTTGTTCCAATGGAACAAAGCCGGACCCTCCCTGAGCGGGAGGTGATGCTGGGGACACTGCCGGGGGTCTGGTTTGGGGTCAGCATACCCCACCAGATGAACTGGTTTGTCTCACACCGGTGGCAGTGTGAAATCGTCTAGGCTTCAGTGCTTAAGCCAATGGAGCTGAGGCGACACTGCAATGAAAGGATTTTAAAAGTAAGCTAGGAGTCGTCTGGAGGGAGGAACCAAGGAACCTGCTGGAGTGTGAGGAACAGAAGCAAGAGTGGTGCTGGTGAGTGATTTGGCCGACTGGAGCTTAGATTGTTTTTTTTCTTTTTTGACTTCAAACGGGAACAAAAGATTGAAGCGGCAGAAGGCAGTCTTGGAGATAATCTGGTCCTATGCCATGTAGGGTTTTATAGGTCATAACCAACACTTTGAATGGTGTCCAGAAACCAATCAGCAGCCAGTGCAGTCCGTGGAGTGATGTTGAGATATGGGCATGCCTCGGGAGGCCCAATGCTGCTCCCGCGTCTGCAGGACTGCCGATAGGGCAGTATTACCGGTACTGGCGTCAGGGGCCTGGCCAAATTGAAAAATTAGGGGGGCACGGCGATTGAACAGTGTGCTGGTGAGTTGGCAGCTAATTGGATTCAGTTGCAAAATTGTTACAATCAGGACCAGGCATGAGCACAGATCAGCAAAAATGCCTAATTTTCTCTATTCTGCCTGAAGAGCTTCATAGCTGTTAAAGATGAAGTTTGGATCAGAGCTAATTTGGTATACATTTTGATTATGGTGTTAGATTTTTTTCGAAATTGTTCCCTTCTAAGTGTGAGGAAAAGATGTGTTGCTTTGGAGTTGACATGTTTTTTGGAGCCGTCTCGCCATTTTAGATTTGAGAAGCAAACACCATCCTGGATTCGAGAAGCAAGCATAGTGAGAAGATTTGAATATGCAAAGGAGAAACTGGGTATTAAGGAGTTTTCAAAAAACAAAAAACGACATCATATTTTGAGACTTGTGCTGAGAAGATCTGAAGCGGGAGTTGGTTATTTTACATTTTACCTTCTAAATTATGTTAAATGCATACACAGTAATATCTCACCATATGCTTAATAGATATGATAACATCCTAGGAAAAGAAGAAGAAAAGAAAAAGAAAATGTGTTGTTCTTAGAGCCACGGACATGCTATTTGTTAAGAGACTATACATTACACATTTAAAAGCTTAAATATATTAAGTTATGGAACTCAATAGCATGTACATTTGCTTCATAACATGGATTTGATGATACATGAGGGTAAGTTCTTTTTTATAAAGCAATTTTAAAATTTTGCAAACTTTGGAAAATGCTATAAGGAGATAGGTGGAGAGGTTAATGAGAAAAAGAGGGAAAGTTTTTTTGCTCTTCCCTCTTTCTCTTCTTTTTTCTTGCACTGTGCTTTTTACACCTATGGTGGAGTTTACGTATAGTTTTAAACATTATTGCGTATAATTTATCTTCTGGTTACCTGTTATTTATTGGTATTATTGTGAAAACAAATATTTTTCTAGTGTGATGCAGGAGTATTTTGTCTTTATCCTTTGTGCCATCTTATTGCTGCTTTTAATATTGTTGATGGCAAAATTAATAATATTTTGTTAATTTGGTGTATTTGCACTGTTCTGGTTATTTACTTATATGTATGTAATATGTTGATGTCACTTGAATATATTTTCTGCGTTATTAACATATTATTAATCTGTCAAACAAGTGTACCTTGTTGTAGTGGCAGGGTTTAATTTTTTTTTTGAAAGGTAAATTTAATACATAATTGGTATGTTGCAAAATAAAGTAGTTTTAAAATGGCGGCAGGGGGGAGACACTTAGGCGGTATGGGGCCCCAAAATTCCTGATGGCGGCCCTGCGCGGCTGCATTTTGCACAATTTGAAGTCCCTTCAAGATCTTTAAGACCAACTTTAAGAGCATTGAGAAGAAGCCTAGAGGAAAAGTATTGGCAGCAATGGTGATAAGTAGGGGTGGGTTATAACTTATTTCATTGCAGGTTCGCTTCCTTCTGTGCCTCATGGGCGCACACATGTGCAGTGCCAAAAAATGTAAAAACATTTTTAAAGACAAAAGCTAGATGGCAATGCATGTGCAGTGCCAGAAACTCAACTTCTATCATTTTCTATCATTTCTCTCTATCTCTTCCTTCCACTCTTCTCTCTCTCTCTTGCTTTCTCTGCCTCTCTCTCTTGCTTTCTTCCTCTCTCTCACTCTCTTCCTTCCTCTCTCATCTCTCTCTTTCTTTCTCTCTCTCTCTCTTTCTCTCTCTTCCCCTTTTGCTCTCTCTCTTTTCCTCACTTTCTCTCTCTTGTTTTCTTTCTCTCTCTCTTGCTTTCTCTCTCTCACTCTTTCTCTCTTGTTTTCTTTCTCACACTCTTTCTCTCTCTTGTTCTCTCTCTCTTGCTATCTCTTTCTCTCCCCCCTTTCTCTCTTTCTCACTTTCTCTCTATCTTGCTGTCTGTTGCTCTCACTCTCTCTCGTTCTCTCTCCGTTCTTCTCTCAGTGGAGGCTGGTGAAGGTGATATTCAATGTCGGGGGTGCGCGGGCAGTTGTGCATGCTCCCCATCCCCCTGCTAGCCCGCCTGGAACATTCAAAATAAGAAAAGCCTTCGCCGGTGAAGGTTTTTCTTATTTTGAATGTTCCGAGCAGGCTGGCAGGGGGATAGGGAGCGCGCGCAACTGCCCGCGCACCCCTGACATTGAATATCACCTTCGCCGGCCTCCACAGTGAGAACTGCCCTGCCTCTCCTGCAACCCCCTTGCTGAGAGCCCAGGACGAAAGTGCTCTCGGCAAAGGGACTGTGAGACGGGCAGGGTGTGCGTTCCTGGTGCAGGAGGAGCTGCGCCCAAAGGCAGGAGGCGGTGGAGGAGCAGAGGGGGTGGATCGGGCGGGCGGGGGGCAGCGCCGAAAGGCCGAGGGGGCTGGAGGCACCATGGGGAGGCAGGGGCGGCCGCGGCTCCCTTCCCTTCTACTGCCGGTGCCTCCCCCCCATGGGCTTGCAGGGAGATGGGGAGCGCGCGCCCGTGAAAAAGGGTGCGCGGGGGGTATTTTGGGGCGCGCAGGTTATCACAATTAGAAATTCTAAATTCTAACTGCAATTTGTTAAAAATGGCTTGTTATTAATTCACAAGAATGATGTGTTGAATTTTAATATTTTTATTTGACATTGCTAAAATCTTGTTGTCTAATCCTGACAAGATTTTAAAATATAAAAAGTATAAAAATATTAAAAAGAAATTAAAACATAATTTCTCTAGTCCTTTCACTTGTATTTTGCTGTCTCCAGGTATTGCAACAACCCCATACAGATTCTTTGTCTTTTGTATCAACAATTGTTAAGTCTGGAGTGAGAGATGGCAAGTACAGTACTTGTCTGCTTAAATTCTAAAGTTCCAGAGCATATTAGCTTCTTCATTTTCTATTACTTAAAAATACAACTATTCCAGCTGTGCATCTAATGACTGGAATTGACCAATTGTTAATTGCCTCAATGTATTTCCATCACTAGTTTGGACTTTAAGATTTTCTTCATTAACATAGAAACATAGAAGAGTGATGGCAGAAAAAGACCTCATGGTCCATCTAGTCTGCCCTTACACAATTTCCTGTATTTTATCTTAGGATGGATATATATTTATCCCAGGCATGTTTAAATTCAGTTACTGTGGATTTACCAACTACATCTGCTGGAAGTTTGTTCCAGGCATCTACTACTCTTTCAGTAAAATAATATTTTCTCACATTACTTCTAATCTTTCCCCAACTAACCTCAGATTGTGCCCCCTTGTTCTTGTGTTCACTTTCCTATTAAAAACACTTCCCTCCTGAAACTTATTTAATTCTTTAACATATTTAAATGTTTTGGTCAAGTCCCCCCTTTCCCTCCAGACTATACAGATTGAGTTCATTAAGTCTTTCCTGATACGTTTTATGCTTAAGACCTTCCACCATTTTTGTAGCCCATCTTTGGACCTGTTCAATTTTATCAATATCTTTTTGTAGGTGAGGTCTCCAGAACTGAACACAGTATTCCAAATATGGTCTCACCAGCGCTCTATACAGCAGGATCACAATCTCCCTCTTCCTGCTTGTTATACCTCTAGCTATGCAGCCAAGCATTCTACTTGCTTTCCCTACCGCCTGACTGCATTGTTCACCCATTTTTAGACTGTCAAAAATCACTACTTCTAAATTATTATTATTATTATTTATTAAATTTGTATTTAAATTTATTAAATTAAATCCTTCTCTTCTGAAGTTTTTGCTAACCCAGAACTTCCAATACAATACTCAGATTGAGGATTCCTTTTGCCCAAGTGCATTATTTTACTTTTGGAAACATTAAATTGCAGTTTCCATTGCTTTGACCATTTATCTAGTAAAGCTAAATCATTTGCCATATTACAGATGCCTCCAGGAATATCAATCCTATTGCACACTTTAGAGTCATCGGCAAATAGGAAAACCTTCCCCTATGTCACTCACAAAGATATTAAAAAGAATAGGACCCAGAACAGACCCTTATGGCACACCGCTTGTAACTAGGCTCTGCTCAGAATACTTGCCATTAACAACAACCCTCTGATATGTACACTTCAGCCAGCTGCAAATCCACTGAACTATCCAGGGATTAAGTCCAATTTTCACTAATTTATCTATCAGCTCTTTATGTGGAACCATATCAAAGGCTTTGCTGAAGTCTAGATAGGCAATATCCACGGCACCACCTTCACCCAACACTTTTGTGACAGTCAAAGAAATCAATGAGATTAGTCTGACATGATTTGCCCTTAGTAAAGCCATGCTGGTTTGGGTCCAATAAGTTATTGGTTTTTAGGTGCTGATTTATCCTCTTTTTGAGTAGAGTCTCCATCATTTTAATTATAACCGATGTCGAGCTAACTGGCCTGTAGTTACTAGCTTCTTCTCTACTGCCCTTCTTGTAGATAGGCACAACACTGGCCATTCTCCAATCATCAGGAACATCTCCTATTAAAAGGGATTGGTTAAACAAATCAGTCATGGGGGTAGCAATCATATATCTGAGTTCTTTAAGAACTCTGGGGTGGATGCCATCTCGACCCATTGCCTTATTTGTCTTTAATCGTTCAAGTTCTTCTAAGACATTAGCCTTTGAGTTCACTGAACAGAAGTAGCTATTCAAATGGTCAGCGACCTCCTTATTCCCATCAATGTATGTATTTTCTCCAGTACTAAGTATGGGTCTTCGGAGAGGGGTGGCATACAAATCTAATAAATTGAATTGAATTGAATTGTGATGCTGCAGTTTTTCTTCTTCCTATCATTAATATATCTGAAAAAGGTTTTATCCCCCTTCTTTACAGATTTGGCAATTTCTTCCTCTTTTGAAGCTTTAGCAGCATATATTATCTGTTTCACCTCCTTCTGTCTCATTTTATACATCTGTCAGCTTTGTTTTATACCTCCTATAGGCAGACCTTTTTTCATTGACTATAGCCATTACATCATTACTAAACCACAGCAGTTTCTTATTCCTTTTACCTTTAATTATTTGCCTTACATACAGTCCAGTGGCTTTTAGCATGGCCTTTTTTAATACAGTCCACTGGGCGCTTGCTCCTGCATTTTATCCCTGCCCTTTAATTCATTATTTAAATATTGCCCATTTTATTGAAATTTGTTTTTCTGAAATCCAGTACTCACAATCAGTTTTTACATCAAACCACAAACATAGATGGTCACTGCAACCTAAGTTTTCTCCCACCTTAACCTCTGAAACCTGGTTCCTATTTGTAAAAACTAAATCTAGAATGTTCTCCCCTCTAGTTGGTGTCTTAGCCAGCTCCACATATGATAAAAGGCTGCATTTCCAACATTTCATGGATTTATCTTTAAACATTTTTGCTATTCTCTCTGGTGATATATGCCATCTATTAAACATCTTATACAAGTTTTCTCTAAATGCTGTTGACATTATCATTTTATAATTCCTTTCCCATAATTGTTGCCATTCATCCATGTCTATTGTGTGACTTATATATCTCATCTATCTTATCATAGTCTCTTTCACCTGTTCAAATTCTAGATCAGTGGAAAACAAATAATTATAAATTTTCTTTATCAGCTTTTCATCTGGTCCAAATAAGATTATCATACATCTAATTCTGTCTTTTCCAAATTAATTCCTTCTGTTTTTATATATATTTAAAAATCTTGCTTGTAACTGCGCATTCTAATACCAGTCCAGTTTTATACCTTGTTTTTCTAATTCCGTTGCTGATTTTAACTTATTTTCCTGCAATAAAATGACCTTGTAGCATGGTAGCATGAACTCCAATTTATTCTACTGGGGTGTGTCAAAGTTTCTAATGTTGATATCCAATATGGTATTTTTGAATAATATTTAATTTTTATTTTCCCCCAAACCGCTAATAATGAATTTCTTATACTATGTCTCTGGAAGTAGCTGTGTATTTTATGATCACCATACCTGTTCTGAATCAGGCTGGACTGTTAAAAATAAGAGTTTCTCAGATGGTTAATTTTCAAACAAACACTTCTTTTATTTCTTCCCCTTCTTTTTTGGGGGGGGGGGTGTATAAATTTTTTATTGTTTTTCGACACCTTACAGAGATACAAATTCACATACCTTCAAATTAGAATACAATACAATATACAGTGATCTCTCGGTTAGCGCGGGGGTTACGTTCCAAGACCTCCCGCGCTAACCGATTTCCGTGTTATATTGGATGCGGAAGTAAAACCACCATCTGCGCATGTGCGCCATTTTTTTCATGGCCGCACATGCGCAGATGGTGGAGTTTGCGTGTGGGCGGCGGGGAAGACCAAGGGAAGATTCCTTCAGCCGCCCAACAGCTGATCTGCTCCGCAGCGCGGAAGCAGCGAGGAGCCGAAGATGGGGTAAAGGCAAAGGGGAAACCCCATCTTCGGCTCCTCGCTGCTGCCGCGCTGCGGAGCGGATCAGGTGTTGGGCGGCTGAAGGAACCTTCCCTTGGTCTTCCCGCTTGCCGCTTGCCAGTCCACACACGCCCCCCTGGATGAGCCGGCCACAGGGGCGAGGGGTGGGGATGAAGGGGCAGGACTTCCCGGGCGGAAGGCATGCTCGGCTCTGCCGCTCCAGCCCCTTTCGGCCGAGCCTCCCCGGCCAAGCAGCCAGGGAAGTCGAGCCAGGCGTGGCGGCGGCAGCGCTGCTTCTCCGGTCGCCCGGTCCTCTCCTGCCTCCTGCGCCGATGTTCCCCGCTGCGACGGAAGGCAGTCGCTTGGCTAGGGAGGCTCGGCCGAAAGGGGCTGGAGCGGCAGAGCCGAGCACGCCTTCCGCCCGGGAAGTCCTGCCCCTTCATCCCCACCCCTCGCCCCTGTGGTCGGCGGGGATGAAAGGGCAGGACTCCCTGGGTGGAAGGCGTGCTCGGCTCTGCCGCTCCAGCCCCTTTCGGCCGAGCCTCCCTAGCCAAGCGACTGCCTTCCGTCGCAGCGGGGAACATCGGCGCAGGAGGCAGGAGAGGACCGGGCGACCGGAGAAGCAGCGCTGCCGCCGCCACGCCTGGCTCGACTTCCCTGGCTGCTTGGCCGGGGAGGCTCGGCCGAAAGAGGCTGGAGCGGCAGAGCCGAGCACGCCTTCCACCCAGGGAGTCCTGCCCTTTCATCCCCGCCGACCACAGGGGCGAGGGGTGGGGATGAAGGGGCAGGACTTCCCGGGCGGAAGGCGTGCTCGGCTCTGCCGCTCCAGCTTCTTTCGGCCGAGCCTCCCCGGCCAAGCGGCAGCCTTCCACCGGGAGGGTCAGCATTCCGTCAGTCGTAGCGCTGGCTGTCAACTTTTCTTTTTAGCACTGGGGAGGCAAGTCAGCTCCTGCCCAGTTTTAAAAAGAAAAGTTGACAGCCAGCGATTGTTCCGCTGCCGCCAGCATGGCCTGGCTGGCAGCGGAAGATGTAACGGAGCCCACGGGGGATTCGCCTTCCTCCCACCCGCAGCCGAGACTGATTGTGGGCTCCTTCGCAACCTCGGAGAGCTTCCGGGGCATGAAAGCTCACGAAAACCAGGAAGCTCTCCGAGGTTGCGAAGGAGCCCACGATCAGTCGGCTGCCGGCGGGAGGAAAGCGAATGCCACGGGGCTCGGCTCGGCTCCCCCCTCGGCTCCCCCCCTTACCAGCCCCGCCGCGGAAGGCTCCATTCTGTTCCCTGCCGGCCCGATTGAGCGGCCGGCGGTCTCCATTCAGGGAACAGAATTTAAAAAAAAATATTTTTTAATATTTTATTTTTTTAAATAATATTTTTTGAAAAACCGCGTTGCAGCGTTTCGCGCTAATCGAGAACGCGCAAGTCGAGGGACCACTGTAGTATCAATTGCCAAATTCTTAATCAAATTTTCTTAATTATTTATCTGTTTTGTTTTGGTATACATCATTCATCTTGTGCTACCTCCTTTTCTAATTTTGTCATCCAGATTTCAAAGATTGCTTTCTGTTTTCTTTTTTTAAAATAAAGTTTATTAATTAACAAAGGGTAAGTGGGGGGAGGAGGAGGGGGTACATAAATTCAAAAGGGGTAAGGATATTTATTACATGATATTGTATTTCAAAATATATATCTTACATTGTAAGAAAAATCCAGTATTCACATTTGTATCTTATTACTATCAATAATTCATTTATCTATCTTATCATGTTAATTAGAACCTATAAGGATGATAATGTTAGTAAGGATAGTGAAAGGAGTATTTGTAGAAAAGTAAGTAGAAAAGTAGGATTACGATTGTATAAAGTATTTAGGAAAAGAAAAGTATAAGGAGTAAAAAAGTTAAATAAGTGAGGGAGGGTGGAGGGGCTTTCTGTTTTCATTTGGGTTCAAAATGCTATTAGCTATCAAAATTTCACTTGGTTATTTGCTTTTTTTTCTACTAAAACTATGCCATTGTGCTTCAGTCCATTCCTTATATTCTTACTTATCTCATTCGTGTTTTTAAACCCTCATTTTATTATGACTGCCCTTTACAAGGAAAGTTCCAAATTTACTTCTCTTCATAGAACAAGAGAGAAAAAAAAATATTGATTAATATCATGCCTTTGATCTAATTATAACAATAGCAATACAGAGGAAAGGTTATTATTAAAAATTTAAATTATATTTTCTTCTTTCTGTGCTTAAACATTATATCATTCTTTTCATTTTACAAAGATATCATTTCTAATTTAGCAAATCATAATTATAGTGTAACATATTTTTCTATTTATTCACTGAAAGTCTCTCCCATGATCAATCCCAGTACAATAGTAATTTTCCCTAATCTATATACTTTTCACTGTCATTCCCAGTGTAATAATCTTCCTTAATCTATTTTGTTTTACTGCCATTCGCAGTGTGATAATCTTCCCTAATCTATATATTTTCCCTAATCTATGTATCTTCCCTATTCTATATATGTTCCACCTTCGAATTCAGTGTAATAATCTTCCCTAATCTATTTAATGTAACTATCATTCCCAATGTAGTACTCTTCCTTACTCTATCTATCTTTCACTATCATGCCCAATATAAAATTATCCCAAATCTGATTTTCACAAATCATCTCAGTGAAACAATCTTTCATCTATTTGTTTTCACCATATTTCTGAAAATAATAATCTTCTATTCAGTTGAAATCCCAGATACTTCAAAAGGAAAAAAAGAAAATAAGAAAATATTAATCATAATCAATATTATTTATTTTTCCCATATTAATCCTCCTTTAATAATCATAGATTTCCTCCTGTTTTTCTTTACCATTATAATTCACATAATAATCTTATAATTCAAGTAATCAATAAGGGTATTAAAATATTAATCATCCATAATAATCATAACCAATTTCAATTTTCTCTTCCTTATTCTACCATTCCATTTTTGCATTGTTTACCCCTAAAAATAATTTTAAAAAAATAAAATACATCTTAATTGAACATTGTTACATACAACACATAATTTTTGCTCATTAATTCCCCATCCATATTTCCCAATCTTATCACCCATTCTATATTCATTTTTCCCTCATATATTTTTCTATAATAAATTCCAATTAAATTTAACATTCATCATTTAGTTCCCATAATTCCAATTCATCATTTTGCATTGTCTTATTATTTTGTAGATTTATAACTTTATGGTAAAACTCAGTGTTCTTCCTCTTGCTGCCATCTATATTTTCTTTTTTTTTGGGGGGGGGGGGGTATAAAATTTTTCTTTATTTTTCTTCCAACATACAATAAAAAACGCAGAAGGAGCAATAAAAAACATAGAATCAATGCTTACATTTCTTTGATACACATTTGATATTTCTTTGATACATTAAACATTCAGAGAGAAAAATGCTAATAATACTTTCAATATTTTTATCCTCTTCTTTGCTAAATTAATTAAAATTAACTACAGATGAGATATATTTCATCTACAGATAATAATATTATGTAATCTAATTCCTTATATTCCCTTTTTCTATTTATAATAAAACATAAACATAAACATTTTAACATCTTAACTCAATTTAATCCAATTTAATCCTTTCATTCCTGTGTTAACTCCAATGCTGCCACCAATCCTTATTTCATCATCTGGGTCTTTAATAGATTAAAATTAAATCATCATGTATTTCTTCAAAAGTAATTAAAAGAAAATACTTCTCAATTATTTTTAGTTTCCAACCATTCATAAAACTTTAACCAAATCTTATAGTAATCACATTCCTATTTATCTTTAAGTTTTAAATCACCTTAACATATTTAATTTACTTATTTACTTGTTTACTCATAAATGTACTACTGCTAACTGAATCTAATATTAATTACTAGAATTAAGAAAAAACTATTATAAAATATTACAAAATATTCTGAATACAATCAGCCATTTTCAAAGACCCCTTTTCCTTGTCTGTATTTAATATCTGTCTCCCCCATCTTTTTATATCGCTTCTTTTTATTTTTGATTCTTGAAGATCTACCACATCTTGGACAGCTGCGATGGACGCGAGGGGTAAAATGGTACAAAGCGGCACAGGTTCTTGAGCTTGGGTGTATTCAGGTTTGTGGGACAAGGCATTGGCTTGTTATCCCACTTGAAAATGTAGGTGATGTGGAAGTCGAATCTGGCAAAGAAAAAGGACCATTCGATCTGTCTCTGGCTTAACTTCCTGGCCATTTGGAGGAATTCCAAGATTTTGGGGTCGGTTCTGACCTCTACTTGGTGACGGGCTCCTTCCAGGTGATGTCGCCAGGCCTCAAAGGCTGTCTTAATCGCTAAGAGTTCTTTTTCCCAAATGGTATAGTGGCATTCAGCAGGTTTTAGTTTTCTGGACTAATACGCACAGAGAAACAAAGATCTGCCATCTTGGTGTTGTTGAATAAGTATGACTCCCACTCCAACATTGGAAGCGTCAGCTTCTACGATAAAAGGACAAGAGTGGTCTGGGTCCTGGAGGATAGATTCTTTCATGAAAGCTTTTTTGAGGTTGAGGAAGGCTTGTTGCTCTGCATTGCCCCATTGAAATTTAACTCCTTTCTGGAGAAGTCGAGTGAGGGGCGCAGTCAAGGTGACGAAGCTCGGAATGAAAGTTCAGTAATAGTTAACAAATCCCAAAAATCTTGGGATATCTTTAACTCGACATGGGGGTTGCCATGTTTGCAACACATCGAGTTTTCTGGTGTCCATGGCTTGGGGAGAAATCACATGTCCTAAGAATACAATGGAAGTTTGGAAAAATTGGCATTTCTATAAATTGGCATAAAGGTGGTTTTCTCTGAGGCATTGGAGGACTTGTCATAAGTGGTGTAGGTGGGTTTCTCTGGAGGGGGAGTAAATCAAAATGTCATCGAAATAAACGACCATGAAGTGGTCCAAAAATATTTAAATATGTTGTTCATTAAATGTTGAAACACTGCTGGAGCGTTGGTAAGTCCAAAAGGCATTACGGTGAACTCGAAATGGCCATAGTGGATGCCAAAGACAGTCTTCCATTCGTCGCCTTCTCAGATGTGAATGAGGTTTTAAGTGCCTCGCAAATCGATCTTGATGAAGATGGTTGCTGTGCTAAGGCATTCCATGAGTTGGGAGATCAAAGGCAATGGGTAGCAGTTACAGACGGTAATAGAATTGAGTTTGCGATAGTCACAGCAGAGTTGTAGATCTCAGGTTTTCTTTTTAACAAAAAGCACTGGGGCAAAGAGTGGTGAAGAGGATGTCAACAGAATCTTTTAAGGTGGCCAATTTGGGTTCCAACATTGAGTAGAGGTGCCCCCCAGGAAGCTTGGCATTTGACAATAAGTCAATGGCACAGTCTACCACTACCGTAATGCTCTCTACATGGGGCTACCTTTGAAAAGTGTTCGGAAACTTCAGATCGTGCAGAATGCAGCTGCGAGAGCAGTCATGGGCCTACCTAGGTATGCCCATGTTTCACCAACACTCCGCAGTCTGCATTGGTTGACGATCAACTTCCGGTCACAATTCAAAGTGTTGGTTATGACCTTTAAAGCCCTTCATGGCACTGGACCAGAATATCTCCGAGACCGCCTGCTGCCGCACGAATCCCAGTGACCGATTAGGTCCCACAGAGTGGGCCTTCTCCGGGTCCCGTCAACTAAACAATGTCGGTTGGCGGGCCCCAGGGGAAGAGCCTTCTCTGTGGCGGTCCCGGCCCTCTGGAACCAACTCCCCCCGGAGATTAGAACTGCCCCTACTCTCCTTGCCTTTCGTAAACTTCTTAAGACCCACCTGTGTCGTCAGGCATGGGGGAACTGAGACATCTGCCCTGGGCATATACAATTTATGAATGGTATGTGTGTATGTATGCGTGTTTAGAAAATGGGGTTTTTAAAATGTTTTAGTAGAAATTTAGATTTGTTATATACTGTTGTTTCCATTTTGTTGTGAGCCGCCCCGAGTCTGCGGAGAGGGGCGGCATACAAATCTAAATAAACAAACATAAGGTGGTGGAGGGTAATTGGTCTGCCTCTGTTTCATTGAAAATGTTGGCAAACTCCAAAATATCTGTTGGCAGGGTGCTGGCAAGCTGGGCCAGAAATTGAGTTGCAAAGGGTTGGCAGATACGCATTGAAGAATAGGAAAAGAAATGTGGGACCACAGAATGTGGGGGTTGTGGGTTCTTAGCCAAGCTAAGCCAAGAACTACAGTAAGCCCTCACCTATCGCTGGTGTTACGTTCCAGACCTGGCCGCGATAGGTGAAATCCGCGATGGGGAATTTATCGACTGATAGTACTTATTTAAGTATTTATATTGTAATTGTTTGGTAAGTTTTCATTGTTTTAAGTGTTTATAAACACTTCCCACACAGTATTTATTTTAGATACAGTATTTAAATACAGTATTTACAATTTTAGATATATATTTTTTTAAAAACCTGCCGATCGAGTTCCACAGGCTGTTTAACTCTGCCGATCGACTTCCTCAGAAACCCGCGAACCAGCGAAGATCCGCGAATGATTTTTCTCATTAATATTTCTTGAAAACCCGCGATGAAGTGAAGCCGCAGTAGGTGAAGCGCGATATAGCGAGGGACTACTGTATAGGGAAATGGAGCCTCTTGGTGACATAAAATTAGATGGATTCTTCATGGTGTTCAATGGTTAAAAAACCCATCCAAAACCCTCCCTGCTACTGCTCTAGTGGACTCCGGCACCACTACCAATTTCATGGATGAGACTTTCACTCTTTTTTCACACCATACATTTGTGCCCAGTCACACACACCATTGTAGTTGAGACCATTGGAGAGGGGTGGCATACAAATCTAATAAATACAAATACAAATACCATCGACAGTCATGTTTTGTTGTCCGGACCCATCAAGTTCAGGACCCAACCAATCAATTTAAATTTACCTCAGTGGCTAAGGTCAGGTATCTCAAAGGTGTCGGGTCATCTACCATAGAGCTGGAACTTGGTTTGGTGCCTGACCGGCCTAACATCTCATTTAGGCTGGGCTCTGTTCATTTCCCGGCAAGATGGCCTGGAGCTGTAGTGCTGGGCTGTGGTTTGGGAACAGAGCAGGAACGGTTGTACCATGTCTCTTCTGAGGGCAAGCAGGAAGGAGATGTCCAGCTTCTCCACAATACAGGCATAGGCCTTCCGCTCAGCATCTGGCTTTCTTGTCTTCACTCAGGTGAGATCTAGCCATGCCTAGGTCTATTAGCTCATCTAGGGCTATGACAACTATGCAGTTTCTGGGGTCTGCTGGCATCTGGAAAGCACATCTTGGTGCCAAGCGGGAGCCATTGTTTTGGAATCTTCGATATGGAGCTGGCACTGGTCTGTCATCTTCCCTAAACTGGCTTTGATAACTGGTCACATGGGTCTGGGTAGATTGCATTTTGCTTTCGATGGTCAAACCCAGCTGGTAGAGTTCGGGTAGTGTATCGGGTTGGTTGGCACATCATCATGGTCACATATTTTGGTGGCAGGCCATCCTGAAACAATTCCATCAGAGCCCCTCATTCCAATTCAGGGGCGCGACTAAGTTCCTAAATTCAGAGATATATTCAGAGATGGTCTTGGTGCCAAGTCATAGCTGGCGTAATTGGATAATGGCATTCTGTACATGCATGAGGATTGAAGTGGAAGAAATAAAAGAAGTGTTATTTGTTTGAAAATTACCAGTCTGTGAAGCTCTTATTATGAACAGTCAGCTGATTCTAGCCTGATTCAGAACATTTTGGCGAAAGCCCTGCACAGAACCAGTCAGCCTATACTATGGCAAACCTCCAGAATTATTTCTTAGTTCTAATGCAGACAGTTGCTACTTTACAAGCACAAGTCATGACCTTACAACAAAATCAAGCTGCAGCAGCTGCACCAGCTCCCCCCACCAGGTCATCATTCAACAGAGACCAAAGAATTATTTAGGCAGACCGTCAGAAAATTCCTGTTCAAGCATCTGGCGAAATCCTTCATAATCTTGTAGAATTGGATTCTGACATTTCAACAATGGCGTGCCCAGTCAAATGCAGCACCTCTGCACAGACTTATAATGAAGGAGACCTTCATTGCATCTTGCGTGAAGTCTGCTAGAGATGAATTGAAGAAGTTTCTGCATTGATTTAGAAATGGTACTACTTGGTCCCATTCTCCCAGGAATACTGACGGTCTGGCTAAATAAATCTTTGGTCTCACCCAGGAGAACAGGTAGCTCTTGCCTTTTTGGATGCACAAAAAGCCTTCGATAGCGTCAACTGGCAATACTTACAGGAAGTAATTAAAGAATTAAAATTGGGCACTAAATTTGAGAATATCATTAGAAATATTTATACAACACAATCAGCCAGAGCGATAATTAATAATGATATGACCAAATTAATTTCGATAGAAAAAGGTGTAAGGCAGGGATGCCCAATGTCCCCTCTATTATACATATTAACTCAGGAAATACTATTAAATAAAATCCGACATAATAAAGAAATAAAGGGAATTAAGGTAAAAGATGAAGAGTACAAACTGCAGGCGTATGCAGACGATATTGTATTTTTCATAGAAGATCCTATAAGATCTGGTCCAGAACTAATTAAAGAAATAGAAAAATCTGGTGAACTTTCAGGACTAAAAATCAACAAACAAAAAACGATGCTTATGACAAAAAATATGACCATAAAACAAATTAAGAAATTGGAAGAAATTACAAATCTACAAACTACAAAAAGCATTAAATATTTAGGATTAACAATTTCAAATAAAATTACATCCCTCAAAAAAGACAATTATTAATAAACTTTTACAAGAAACAAATAAAAATCTAGAAAAATGGAAAGACCTGCAATTATCCATGTTAGGCAGAATTGCCGTGATAAAAATGGACATTTTGCCAAAATTTTTCTACCTTTTTCAAGTTGCCCCCATCAATATTGAACAAAAATTCTTCAAGGAGATCAATAAAATCTTCTCAAAATTTATTTGGCACAATAAAAAGCCAAGAATTAAACTTAGATATCTCCAAGATTCTAAAAGCAGAGGAGGATTAGGACTCCCTAATCTAAAACAATACTACAGTGCAGTGAGCCTAACATGGATAAAAGAGTGGATTAACCTTACAAATAAAAAAAATACTGGTACTGGAAGGTCACGATTTACAGATGGGCTGGTATGCCTATCTATGGAAGGATGAAAAACAAAAACAAACTACCTTCAATAAACATTTGATAAGAAAATCGCTCTTAAAAACATGGCACGAGATTAAAAAAAATTTCTACAACAAAATTCCCAGATGGCTATCTACTATGGAAGCTATAACACACCCAAACTTAATAGACCCAACTAAGATGATCAGTTACAAAGAAATCTTACACCCAAATGGAGGCCTAAAAACTAGACAAGAACTGGAGTCACAAAACTACAAGATTGACTGGTGGACATACATACAAATCAAATCTAGATACAATAAGGACAAACAAACACCAGGCATAGCAATCTCCACCCAAATTCTAGATAAGATTCTAACAGGATGCGAGGATAAACAGATAACCAAATTATACCAGATTCTATTAGAACAGGATAAAGAAAAAGAAGTGATCAAAAACCCCATGATAGCCTGGGAGAAAAATATACAAAGAGAAATTCATATAGCAGAATGGGGAAAAACATGGAATGCAATAACCAAAATTACCCTATCATCTGCATATAAAGAAAATTATTAGAAGCTCTTCTACAGATGGTACTTACCGCCGGCGAGATTAGCCAAGATTTACCCAGCATTACAAAACATATGCTGGAAATGTAAAAAAGAAAAAGGCACTTTTTTCCATATGTGGTGGTCCTGCCCGAAAATTCAAAAAATTTGGAAAACTATTCACAATTGGCTGAAGGAAATTACAAAGGAAGAAATAGAGTATTCGCCCGAGGGCATGCTTCTTGGAATTTAGAAAAGATCATACTCAAAGCAAACACTTTTTTTATTGACACATATAAACACAGCCACTAGAATTGCGATAGCGCAAACATGGAGAAATGAACAGACTCCCAATGCAAACTTAATAATAGACAAGATATACTCATGTGCAGAGATGGACGAGATGACAAACTTACTTAAAGGAAATAGAATTTACGAATTTAAAAGTATGTGGTGTAATTGGCACGAATGGAATTTCTTGTATAATATGATACAAAATTGCAGTACAAATTGTAAATAACAAATACCTTTTGAATGTTTTTATTCTGTTCTTTATTGCATAGTATTAAGATAATGTTACTTATAAGACCTAACTTAACTAAGAACGATTGTAACAGGTAAAAAAGTTGGACAAGATCTGTAAACTGAACAAACAACATGTGATATATGTATTTAAGAAAACAATAAAAAGATACTTTTCTCCAGTATTTTTCCAGGTATCGAAGTCAGGCTAATAGGTCCGTAGTTGCTTGGATCCGTCTTTTCCCCTTTTTTTATGGATGGGAACTATGTCCGCTCGTTTCCAGCCTTCTGGTAGGTCTCCAGTGGTCCAAGATTTTTGGTAGATGAGGAGAAGAGGTTCCGCTATGGTGTCTGCCAGTTCTTTTAGAACTCTGGGGTGGAGTCTGTCAGGTCCCGGTGATTTGTACTCGTTAAGCTCCCTCAAGTAGTCCCTAATGGTAGCTTTGTCTGTGTTGAGTTCGGTTCCGGGGCTGTTATTTGCAGTTAGGTTGTAGGTTGGTTGGTTGGTGGTTCCTTTATGTGTGAGGACTGATGTAAAGTAGGTATTGAGCAGGTGTGCTTTGTCTCTGTTGTCGGTGATTTTGTTACCATCTTTGTTTTTTAGTATGGTGACTGTTTCCTTGATTTTTTTCTTGTTGTTTATGTGGTGGAAGAAGCTTTTTTTGTTGTCGTTAATTTTCGTTGCGAGGTGCTGTTCGAGTTGAGCTTTTGTTGTTCTTATGTTTTGCTTGCAGGTTCTGGCTGTTTGCTGATATTCCATCTTGGCTATGAGTCCTTCTTTCCATTTGTTGTACTTGGCTTTTTTTTTCTTTTACGTTGTCTGCGAGATTCTTGTTTAGCCATGCTGGTTTCATTTTAGCATTTCTGCTTTTTTTTTTTCATGAGGATTGAATTGTTTTGGGCCACAATGATAGTGTTTTTTAGGGCTTCCCAGGCATCCTGTGTGGATTTACTCTTTAGAAGTTCCTTCCAGGGTTTATTCTTCAGGTTCGCTCTGAGCTTGTTAAAGTCTGCTTTTCTGAAGTCTGGGACTGTAGTTGACTTGGGTGTTGTAGTTAGTGATTGCGCAAGGTTGAATTTTAGGATGGTATGGTCACTCTCACCTGGCGTCCCTTCTCCTTCTATTCCCTCAATCATTTCTTCCCTGTTTGTTAAAATTAGGTCTAGTATTGCGGTCCCTCTGGTTGCTGTTTCCACTTTTTGAGTTAGAAAGTTATCGGTGAGGCTGGTGAGAAATCTGTCAGACTTTCCACTTGGTGCTGAGCTTGTTTTCCAGTTAATGTCGGGGTAGTTAAAGTCCCCCATTATTATTGTGCTGTGCTTGTTGCATATTGCTGATAGTTGGGTTGTAAAGAGGTTGTCCGTTGTATCTGTTTGGTTTGGGGGCCTGTAGTAAACTCCAATTGTAATGTTGTCCTTTTTTTCTTTTATGCTAACCCATATGGTTTCAAGGGGGTTATCTTCTTTGAATTGATATAGCTCAGTGGCGGTGTAGTGGTCTTTTATGTATAGTGCAACTCCACCTCCTTTCTTGTTTGACCTGTTTTTCTTGAAGAGATTGTAGCCCTTTATCTGTGTGTTCCAGTCATGTGATTCGTCCCACCATGTTTCTGTAATACCAATTAGATTGTATTGGCCCTCATGCATTAGTACTTCTAGCTTGTCTTGTTTGTTCCCCAGGCTTTGTGCATTATTGTACAGGCATTTTAGGTGTTTGTGTCTGATTCTGGGTGGGCATTTTTTATCCTCTGAAATGTTAGTGGGCTTAATTTGCACCCCATTCTTATTTGGTTCATTGTTCATTTGGGCATCGAAGTTACAGTCTCCGAAATAGAAAGGGGACCCTCTGTTCTCATTAATTGAGGAAGATTTGGGAAAGTATAAGGGTAACCCCATCTCATTCAACTTAGATCCTAAGGTTCCCCCTGTCTGCCTCAAGCCCCGTAGGGTTCCTATTTCCCTTTTACCCAAGGTGGATGCTCAGCTTGACAAAACCATCACCCAAACTCATCACCCACTGACCATGCTTGGTGGGAAACCCCTATCATTATACCCCTTAAGCCTGATGGCTCGGTGAGAATCTGTGCCGACTATAAAGCTACTTTAAACAAGGCTTTGCAGTACAATGTCTACCCTATCCCAGTTGTACAGCACCTCTTACATACCTTGGGCAGCGGATCCATATTTGTTAAAATCGACCTTGCTCAGGCTTATCAGCAATTGCTGGTGGATTCTGCAACTGCAGAAGCCCAAACAATAGTTACGCATAGGGGGGTGTTCAAATGCACATGCTTGCAATTCGGGGTCTGCGTGGCCCCGGGAATTTTCCAAAGCCTTATGGAAAGGCTCCTCTATCAAATTCCCGGCATCATATTTCGAAGATGTATTGGTCTCAGCAGAATCTGAAATGCAATTGTGGGAAAGGGTCAGGGCTGTCCTCACTAAATTCAAAGGTACATGTCTCAAAGTTAAACCTGAAAAGTGTTTTTGGGGCGTTCCATCTATAGACATTTTAGGCTTCAAAATTGATAAAGGAGGTATTCGCCCAACAGAAGAAAAAGTACTAGCCATAAGAAACACCTCGACCCCGACCAACAAAACAGAATTACAAGCATTTTTGGGCTTGCTTAATTTTTATTTGGTATTTCTTAAACAGAAAGCAACAGTGGCGGAGCCTCTTCATTGCCTCCTTAAGAAGGGTGCAGCCTGGATGTGGGGACCCATTGAACAGCATGCTTTTCAGTCTATTAAAGATTTATTATCATCCAATAGTGTCTTAGTGCAATATAATAATATAATAATATTTTGCCTCTCATTTTAACGTGCATAGGTGCTGTCTTAAGCCACTCTTTTCCGGACGGCACTGAAGCTCCTATAGCCTTTTATTCCAAAACCTTGTCATCAGCCGAAAGAAATTATTCACAGTTGGGTAAAGAAGCACTAGCAGCCATAGCTGGCATCAAGCGCTTTCATTTGTACCTTTTCTGCCATCCTTTCACTCTCATAACTGACCACAAGCCCCTATTGGGCATTTTAGCCATTTTTTAAATCCAACTATGACTATGGGGGAGGGAGGAAATAGGAAATGCAGACGCACTTAGCAGATGCCCACATCTGCTAAGATGCCCACAACCAGAAATGGTGGAGGAGCTAGCACCAACAAATAATGTTCTATTAATCAAATTGAGCGAGTCACCCCTCCTATCCATTATAGATATTGTCAGGAAAACTGCCAAAGACCCAATATTGCATAAAGTTAAAGAGTGGGTTTTAAGGGGATGGCCTACAGAAAAGCAAACCAAACCATTTCAGATGTATAGAACCAGACAAATGGAATTGAATGTATTTAAAGACGGTTTATTATGGGGGGACAGAGTGATAATCCCAGATATATTGAGACAGAGAGTTTTTAAAATCTTGTACAATAGCCACCCGGTTATGGTCAGAATGAAAAGCCTGGTCAGAAGCCACCTATAGTGGCCGGGTATGGACAAGGACATCGAACTATGGGTGGCTACTTGTGACCCGTGCCAACAGACTAGACCAAGCCCTCCGACAATCAAGCCCTCGGAGTGGGAAACGGCACGAGCCCCGTGGTCTAGGATTCACATAGACTTCATCGGCCCAATTGCGGGACAATCTTTCCTCATTATTGTGGATGCATACTCCAAGTGGCTGGAAGTAGCCCTAATGCCATCCACGACCCCAAGCGCCACAATCAAAGTGTTAAGGTGACTATTTGCAACCCATGGCATACCCAACGTGCTCGTTCAGACAATGGCCCTCAACTGACGGCACGTCTAATGGAACTATTCTTGGTAGAGCTGGGAATCAGGCATGCCCTGGGATCCCCGCATTTTCCCCAAGCCAATGGATGGGTAGAACGGATGGTCAGAGTTACAAAGGAGGCACTCAGCTGTTCCACCCCAGGAAAGATTAGACAATTTTCTACTAGCTCAACACATAAACCCTTCAGCAACAACCCACAAAAGTCCAGCAGAATTTCTCATGGGGAGAAAACTGCGATCTCAACTGGATAGACTACACCCGGAATATTCAGCCGGGATAGATAAACCTAACCCTGAACCAGAAATAAGTTTGGGGGTTGGAGATCTAGTCTTTGCAAAAGACTTTGATTCAAACATAAAATGGAGAGAAGGGCGAGTTTAAGAAAAAACTGGCCCTAAATCATATATAATCACTTTAAACGACGGCAGACAATGGCACAGACACATAGACCAACTAAGGAAGTGCCTGACACAAAATCCACAAAACTCAACTAACTACGATACTCTGCCTCTTCTAGACAATGACTTTAACAATAGCAAAGAAGTAGAAGAACCAATGTATTCACCCGATCCAGTTTGTGAATCCAGTGATGTCTGCCCTTGACCCCTGGAGGCTGATGATGGTATGGCTGCATCAACGCAAACAGGCCAGGAAACACCAGGCCGGAGCGGAGCAGCACAAGAGCCAACCTCCCAGGAGGGTAACTCTACAGCAACTGAACTGCTCAGGCCACAACGTGAAAGTAAACCACCAATAAGACTGCAGGACTATGTCACTTGGCTAAATGATTGACAGAGTAATGGCCACTTATGAGGGGAGGGGTGTTGTGTTCTTGGTTTAAATGAAAGAATTATTTTGATTGGTTCCCGCGCGGAAAGCCGAAAATCTGCCACCAAAATTAAACGGCTATTAGTTAGTTTGCTGCCCTTTCTAAGAGTATAAATAAGGCAACAGACTAGCCGTTGCTTTTGTTGGGATTTAGCATAGTTGGTGTGTGTTCCTGTTTCAGTTCCCTGCTACTAATAAAGCACTGAAGAACTTCAACAGTCTCGTGTGTCCTGACTTAACAGTAGCCCTTCACTAGCTCTAAGGCTCAGTGGGCTCTAAGGCTCAGTGGGCTCAATGTTATTACAGTGGGCTCTTAGGCCATTGGATATGAGTATTCCAAGGTCTTTGACAGAGTGAGGCTCGGCTACAAGTTCATTTCCTCCAAGTACAGTAGTACCTCTACTTAAGAACTTAATTCGTTCGGGTTTCCGGGTTGGCAACGTGGAGTGAAGCAGCTGCAAGGAGGATCTCCTCCCTGGGCTTGCTTTTTTCCTCCGATCTCCGAGACCTTTCGGGGCACAGTTCGCTTGGAGGGCGACGTGGAAGATGAGGGACTATCTGGGTATCGATTGTTAAAAGGCGTTTTGCAATCGGTGCGAAGGACACCCTTTCTATCAGAGGCTGGAGGCACCCGTCTTTGCTGTCAAAGTATGGCGGGTCCGAAACTCCAAGGAGCCACCGCAGAGGGAAGCAAGTGAGAAATACAGATCTTTCCACAATTCTTTTTTTTAAGATCATACTATGTACTGCATATTGAAGAACTTATTCTAGAACTTTTTATTAGAAGTTAAAGATAGAAATTCTATTATATTGCTGAAATAGACTGCCTGTAAGGAGATCTAAAAAAAATTACCGTAGGAATCTACAAAAGCGGCGACGGTGAGGTGGAAAAATCCAGCAACCCTTTTTGATCGGGTGCTGGTTAATTTGAAAATACCGATCTCCGAAGGGACTTTAAAAACTTTTTCCCAGGACAGTGTTTAATTTGGATTTTTGGAACCATTGATAATATAATACTGAAGCACATAGATATTGATTTTTCCTTTGCTGGTGTGCGTGGAATCCGGAATTGAACTCAAAGATCCAATATAACAGATCGAGAGAGCAGAGGAAATATTCATCTATCCCCCTCTCTCTTTTTCCTATTTATTGAGAACTGCGGTGTTTGCAATTGGGGTGTCTGGAAGAAGGAGAAAGTAGCAAAAGTGGTTCTTTGAATATAAAAAACCTGAAAGCCAAGGGAGCCGAGTGATTTGACAAGAGGACGAGGAGAACGCCGAGAACAGAAGGGAGATTTGTTCCACAATCCACAACTTTAAGAATAGGAAGCCGGCGCTGAGGACAGCCCCAGAGACGGGGTGCAAAACAGCATAGGAACCGAGGAGTCGGAGGAGAGCCGAAACAGACAAGTCAGCACAAACCAGCAAGACCTTGTACTTTCCCTGCCCCTGAAAAGGAGGAAAGTCACACTCAGCGAACTCAAATACAATCAACCCTATAATTAACTCGTTAACTCTTTCAAAAAAAAAAAAAGAACTGCATCTCAGAGCCGCACTTCAGAACACTTAAAGCTTTCGAAAGTCCTTAGAATAAGGACTCTTTAACAGCATGAACTACAATCAACAATCAAAGAGGGGAGAGAAGACACAATACCTCTTATACTTCACACATTTGCTTATAATTTTCTTATGATTTCTACTCTTATAATTACTCATAACTACTATACATAAGGGTATTTATATATATATAATATAGATAAGAATAAGCATTAGAACTATTTATAGTATTGTGTTAATATTTCTTTCTCATTATAATCCTCCTCTTAACATAATAAATAGATAGATAGGAATTGGAAATTGAAAGCATATTATTTGCCTAATATTTTTAAGAGTATCTTAATTGTTCTTCTTTATTTCTTTATTACTTTGGATTGCAATAAGATAGAAAACTATAGAATATTGATAAGAATTAGAACTGAACTGTATAGAAAATAAGTTTATACGTTTATAAGTTTATATTTACATTGTTATTTACATTGCTATTTGCAAAGGAATTTAGAACCATTTAATTAATTACAAACTAGAAAGTTGATTGTTAAAATTTAATTAGTGAATGAAATACAGCAAGAGTTATTAATCTGCTTAAACACTTTTCTCTCATCTCCTATGGTGATCTGGAATAGAATATTCACTATATTGGAAAAGCAAAATCAGATCATAAAAGAGATGGCTAGTTATCAACCTAAAGGTGGCAAAAAAACCACCACCACAACAAATACAGCTTCCCCTGCCTCTCAAAGGCAAATAGATAAGATGTTAAATGTAGAGAAGGAAAAAGAGAGTACATTATTGATGCAAAATATGAACAAAACTTTAACAGTAATGCAGGAGACCATGTTGAAACTGCAGGAACTGATTACAAATAATCATGTAGAATTAAAAACGGATATACTGAGACTAGAAAATCGATTGGAATCCGCACAAGCAGAAACACAAAAAAATGAGGAAAAAATAATAACAGTAGAAAAAAGGACAGAACAAAATGAAAAAAAACTGGAACAGGTTGATCAAAAACTCATAGAATCCCACAGAGAGCTCGAAAACTCCTTGATCCAATTGGAATTAGAGAGATCATCTTACTTTCTAAGATTTCAAAATGTGGTAGAGGCAGAAAATGAAAACCTTGGGGAGATTATGACAACAATAATCTCAGGGATATTACAGACTAACAGAGAGGAAGTCATAAATGAATTAGACGAAATTTACAGAATCAATACTAATTTTGCGAGAAGACATCGATTACCCAGGGAAATACATTTAAGATTTGCTAGAAAGATCACAAGAGACAGGGTATATGCAGCCTCTAGAGAAGGGAAAATGACATATAAAGGGAGAGAACTAAATATTTTTAAACAAATCCCTAGGAAGATTAGAGAACGAAGAAGGGAATATAGAAACTTAGCCTCCCTCCTGAACAAAAAGGAAATAACATTTAGATGGATAACACCAGAGGGGATGATGGTAAAAATAGAAGGAAGGAGAGTGAAAGTCGACAATGCGGAAAAAGCACAAGAGATATACGAACGAATAACTGCCCTAGACTCCGAATTAGAAAGTGGAGATAGACTAGAATCAAGCAAGGAAGAGGATATAGACACAGAGGGACAAGTAGACAGAAAGCAAGGACCAGAGGAAACAAAGAGAAGAAAGGAGAAGGAAGAAGGGGCTAAGACTAGATCACAAACGGCAGCGGCAGCAGATAAACAAAACTAGCTTTCTTGCTTCAACTTTTTTCCTCCCTAGGAGGAATACTTAACTAAATGCTTTCAGATATTAAATTGATTTCAATAAATATAAATGGCCTTAATAACAATTGTAAGAGAAAAAAGGTTTTTTCCAAACTCCTAAACCAGAAACTACAAATAATATGTTTGCAAGAGGTACATATTAAATTAGCACATAAGAAATTCTTAGAATATACAAAATTAGGGGAATTACATGCTTCATTAGACGAAAATGAAAAAAAAAGGGGAGTGGCCACATATGTGAAGAAAGAACTAAAACCAAAAGAAATTAAAACGGATCCCAAAGGAAGATATACAGTGGAACCCCGACATAAGAGCTGCTCGACTTAAGAGCTACTCGAGATAAGAGCTGGGAGAGGAGAGACATTTTTTTATTTTATTTTATTTATTACTTGGATTTGTATGCCGCCCCTCTCCGCGATACGAGCCAAGAAGAGCCGGGCTGGCTTACTTTCCTTCCTTCCCGCGCTGATGCAGAGCCACTCGAACAAAGCGTCGCGCCCCTCTGATGCTTTCGGCAGCTTCCGAAGCGACGCTGGGCTCTTTTGCCGCCAAAAGCGTCAGGGGGCGTGACGCTTTGTTCGAGTGGCTCTGCATCAGCGCGGGAAGGAAGGAAAGTAAGCCAGCCCGGCTCTTCTCGGCTCGTATCCCGGCACTTGGTGAGTGGAGAGGCGGTCGCCTCCCCTGCCGCCCCACTCTGGGGGTCCTTGGCTTCTGCTGGGGGTGGGGGGATCCGAACGCTGTTTTGAATTTCACATTCCGAGTGGCCCAAACGCCAAAGGTGAACTTCCGCACCTCAGGAGTTAGCTCGCAAACGGCGCGGCTGTTTTAAAACATCGCTGCAGGCCTGGGGGAGGAGAGGGAAAGGGGGGAGAGGGGGGAGAGAAAGAGAGAGGGAGAGAGAGAAAGAGAGAGGGAAAGGGGGGAGAGGGGGGAGAGAAAGAGAGAGGGATAGAGAGAGAGTGAGATATGCTCAGTGAGCCTTTCTTTGAAGTTGCCTTTCTTTCTTTCTCTCTCTCTCTCTTTCTTTTTCTCTCTTGCTCTTTCATTCTTTTTTCTTTCTCTTTCTTTCTTTCTTTCTTTCTCTTTCTTTCTTTCTTTCTCTTTCTTTCTTTCTTTCTTTCTTTCTCTTGCTTTCTTTCTTTCTCTTGCTTTCTCTCCTTCCTTCCCTTCTTCCATTTCTTTCATTCTCCCTCTCTATTTTTATTTCTCTTTCATTTTCTTTCTTTCTCTCTTGCTTGCTTTCTTTCTTGCTCTTTTTCTTTCTCTCTTTTACCTTCCCTTCCTCTATTTCTTGCTTTCCTTTTCCTTCCTCCCTTCTTTCCTCCCTCTACAGGATTGGGTGGCAGTGAAGTTACTCTCCCCTTTCATAAGTTTCCTTGCTTCCTTCCTCTGTTCCTGTCCCTTCACCCTTTCTTTCTTTCTTCCTTTCTTTCTTCCTTCCTTCCTTTCTTTCTTTCCTTCCTTTCCTCCCTCCATTTCTTGCTTTCCTTTTCCTTCCTCCCTTCTTTCCTCCCTCTACAGGATTGAGTGGCAGTGAAGTTGAATAAATAACTACAGTTTAATGAATAAAAATAAAAGTTTGCCATGTTGATTGTTTTGGGTAAAAAGAGGAAGGGAAGGAAAACTCTCAGCTTATCATCTTATTAATAAGTAAAGTTACATTTATTCTTGCAATGTCTTTTTGCATAATTTAGACTAACTTTGTGAGTTTTTTGAGGGCTGGAACCAATTAAAATTATTTACATTAATTCCTATGGGGAAAAGTCGTTCGAGATAAGAGCTGCTCGACTTAAGAGTGCAGGTCCGGAACGAATTAAACTCGTATCTCGAGGTACCACTGTACAATGACAGAAATTGAAATATTAGGGGAAAAAATACTACTGGTGAACATATATGCCCCGAATCAAGAGTTAAAACAATTTTATAAAAATATACATCAAATTTTGCTTGAAACTAATTATATAAACATTTGTATGGTAGGAGATTACAACGGAATAGTAGACCCAAAAATGGACCACAAAGCAGGGGGGAAAAGTAAACTGAAAAGACCCACATTACCAAACACGTTTAATAAAATGACTGAAGAATTAGATTTAACAGATATGTGGAGAGTGAGACATCCAAAAGACAAACAATTTACTTTCCACTCTGGACCACACCACTCATTATCAAGAATAGATATGGTTTGGCTAAGCAAAAGATTACATAAATCAATAAAATCCCTGGAAATAGAACCTAACACCTGGGCAGATCATAATCCGATTACTATAACTTGGCAAGGAACAAAAAAAGGTTATAAGAGATGGTCATTGAACACAAATTTATTACACGATGAGAAATATATAAAGATGATTAACAGAGAAATAAAATTATTTTTAGAAGAAAATAGGAAACAACCCACTACAACACAAATACTGTGGGACACACTAAAGGCATACACGAGAGGAATAACAATATCATATGCAGCCAAAAAATCAAAGGAAGAAAGAGCAGAACACAACTACCACACAAATGGAATAGTAAATTTGGAAAAAAATCTCCAACAAGACCCCACAAATAATCAAACAATAAACCTACTAAGAGAAGCCAAATATAAAATAAATACTTTAGAACAACAAGAACTTGCCAAAGATATAAAATATTTAAAACAAAAACACTTTGAATCGGTCAACAAACCGGGTAGATGGCTCTCGCAAAAAATTAAAAAAGCGAGAAGCGATAAACTAATCTATCACTTAGAAGATAAAAACGGAATATTACAATACGATGAACAGCAGAAAAAAGAAATAGTGAAAGATTACTACCAAAATTTATATAAAGAGGAATCAGTAGAAAGCACTAAAATTGCCAAATATATAAATGAGAATAATATACTAAAGATAGAAGAGCCAGATAAACAACTTTTAAACATGAAAATAACTCTACAGGAAATTCAATTGGCCTTAAAAAAACAAAAAAATAATAAAACGCCAGGACCAGACGGACTTCCAGGAGAATTTTATAAATATAATAAAGAATTATTTGAACCTATACTACTAGATATTTACAACGAAATCCTGGAACAAGCTAAAATCCCGAATACTTGGAGGGAATCATATATCACAATGATACCTAAAGAAGGCCTGGACAAACAAAAAATAAGAAATTACAGACCAATATCCTAACTAAATGCGGATTACAAGATTTTTATGGCAATTCTCTCAGAAAGATTAAAAAATATATTAAATAAAATAATCAGCCCGGACCAAAACGGATTCCTACCTAACAGACAAATTTCAAATTGTACGAGGACAGTCCTAGATATCATAGAATACTGTGAAGTCCATCCAGGAGAACAAGTAGCCCTGGCATTCCTGGACGCACAAAAAGCTTTCGATAGCGTCAACTGGCAATACTTAATAGCTGTAATTAAAGAATTGAAACTGGGAACCAAATTCGAAAATATCATTAAAAATACTTATACAACACAATCAGCCAGAGCAATAATCAACAATGACATGACGGAACTAATTTCAATAGAAAAAGGGGTAAGACAGGGATGCCCAATGTCCCCTTTGTTATACATATTAACCCAGGAAATACTACTAAACAAAATTCGACTAAATAATGAAATAAAAGGAATTAAGATAAAAGATGAAGAATACAAATTACAGGCATACGCAGACGATATTGTACTTTTCCTAGAAGATCCTATAAGATCTGGCCCAGAATTAATCAGAGAAATAGAAATTTGTGGGGAACTCTCAGGACTAAAAATCAATAAGCAAAAAACGATGCTTATGACAAAGAATATGACTATAAAACAAATTTAAAAATTGGAAGAAATTACAAATCTACAAACCACAAAAAAAATTAAATACTTAGGACTAATACTATCAAATAAAACTTCATCTCTTAAAAAAGATAATTATAACAAACTCATACACGAAACTAATAAAAACTTAGAAAAATGGAAAGATTTGCAACTATCCATGTTAGGTAGAATCGCGGTGATTAAAATGGACATCTTACCCAAATTCCTCTACCTTTTCCAAACTGCCCCTATTAATATCGAACAATTTTTTTTTAAAGAGATTAATAAAACTTTTTCAAAATTTATTTTGCAAAATAAAAAACCCAGAATTCAATTCAGATACCTCCAAGACACCAAAAACAGAGGAGGATTAGGACTCCCCGATCTGAAACAGTATTACACTGCAGCGTGCCTAACATGGCTAAAAGAGTGGATTAATCTTACTAATAAAAGAATACTGGTACTTGAGGGCCATGATCTACAGTTGGGGTGGCATGCCTATTTATGGAAAGAAGATAAACAAAAACAAACTGTCTTTAACAAACACATGATAAGAAAATCTCTCCTTAAAACCTGGTATGAGACTAAAAGAAAATTTTACAACAAAATTCCTAGATGGCTATCTACCATGGAAGCCATAGTATATCCGAATTTAATAGACCCTACCAAGACCATAAAATATAAAGATATTTTACATCCAAATGGAGAAATTAAAACTAAACAAGAATTGGAAATACAAAATTATAGGATGGACGAGTGGACATATATGCAAATAAAATCAAGATATAGTAAGGATAAACAAATACCAGGTATAGCAAATTCCACCCAAACTCTAGACAAGATCTTAACAGGAAACGCTGAAAAACAGATAACTAAACTATACCAGATTTTACTAGAACACGAGAAAGAAAAAGAGATGATTAAAAATCCAATGGTAGCCTGGGAGAAAAACCTACAAAGAAAAATCCATATAGCAGAATGGGAGAAAACATGGAACACAATAACCAAAATCACCCTATCATCAGCCTATAAAGAAAACTATTACAAACTATTTTACAGGTGGTATCTACCACCGGCAAGACTTGCCAAAATTTACTCAGCACTACAAAATGTATGTTGGAAATGCAATAAAGAAAAAGGAACTTTCTTCCATATGTGGTGGTCCTGCCCTAAAATCCAAAAAATTTGGGAAACAATTTACAAATGGTTAAAGGAAATCACGAAGGAGGAAATAGAGTACTCACCGGAGGGGATGCTCCTCGGAATTTGGAAAAAATCTTACTCGAAACAAACCCTTTTTTTAGTGACTCACATAAATACAGCTACAAGAATTGCAATTGCGCAAACATGGAAGAACAAACAGACCCCCAATGTAAATTTAATAATAGAAAAAATATATACATGTGCAGAAATGGATAAATGGACAAACCTACTTAAGGGAAACAGAATCAACGAAACTAAAAGCATGTGGAACAATTGGCACGAGTGGATTCAAAGGAAAAGATTTGTATAACCTTATACAAAATAGCAGTACAAACCTTAAAAAAAAATGAAAATACCATTTGAATGTTTTTACCCTGCTTTGCATTGCATAGTATTAAGTTAATATTATCCATATAACAACTGTAACCGGTAAAAAAGTTGGATAAGACCTGTAAACTGTATAAACAAATTGTGATATATGTATCTATAAAACAATAAAAAGATTTGAGGAGAACTTAATTCGTTCCGTGAGCAGGTTCTTAAGTAGAAAAGTTTGTAAGCAGAAGCAATTTTTCCCATAGGAATAAATGTAAAAGCAAATAATGTGTGCAAACCCGTTTGGAAAGAAATAAAAGCTCGGAATTTGGGTGAGAGGAGGAGGAGGAAGAAGAGGAGGAGGATAGTCATTGCCAAAGAAAGAAGGTAAGGTGAGGGGAATCAAAACAATCCAAAACTTTAAGGCTTAAAAAAAAAGAGGGACTCTGAGGCGGTGAGGAGGAGCATGTGCATCCCATACACTGCACCAGAGAGAGAAACCCAGGCAGGTGAGAGGAGAGAACCTCCTGCTCCTTTGACTGAAAGGCGGCTGCTGCTGCTACCTGCTTCCTCTTCCTTCCTATGCTGAAGGACTCTCCTCTTGCTCGCTCGCTTTGTAGCCGGCGCCTTTCCTTCACTGTGGTGATTCCTCAGATTGGCTGAAGCCGAGTTGATCCGGCCGGGGCGAAGCACCCCCTTTTGTCTTTCCATGCCCAGACGCTCCGGGAGGCAACCTCACGCTGGGTGTATAGGAACCAGCGTGAAGGAGTCACCACAGCGAAATGCCTTATTCCCTCTCCATGTGCCCAGAGAAAGGAAAATTGAACACCCAGTTCTTATCTAGAAAAGTTCTTAAGTTGAGACGTTCTTAGGTAGAGGTACCACTGTATATATTTAGTGTTAAGTCTGTAAAAAGAAATTCTGTAAAAATACTGTCTCTGTCAATTTAAAATGTGAATAAATCAAGGTTGCGTCTGATTGGTTAAGACGCGCGGCCGTTTCTTTTAGGCGCAAGCCTTTAAAGTATAAATAGGGCTGTTTTTGACACTGACAGCCAGACGCGTTCCTTGCTGAAGTCACTTGCAAGAGAGCTGAATAAACGGAACCGTCTTTGAGAATTCCTGTGTGGTCTGCTTCATTTCACTGGCGACGAGAGAACGACGAATCCACGTGTCAAGCATGAATAACCTCCAGATCGGCCGGGCTCCCGACTACTTCGACCCCGAAAAGTCATCATGGGACGCCTACATGGCAAAATTCGAGATTTTCCTCGAAGCTGCAGGAATGGGAGAAGCCGAAGCCGACAGGAAGCGGGCGATTTTTCTCAATTATTGTGGTACAGAAATCTTCGACCTCGTCCAAACGTTGACTGACCCGCTCCCGGCTAAAGCTGTTCCATGGGACGACCTTCAAGAAAGACTCGCCAATCACTTTAAGCCAACGAAACCTGCCGTGGTCTACAGACACCAATTTTCAAGAATGACACAACGTGAGTCGGAATCCATAAACCAATTCGCCACGCGACTTCGTACGGTGCTGTCAAAGTGCAAATTTGACAGCCCGGAAGCTCGCCTCACCGACGCTCTTATTTTTGGAATGAAAAACGCCGCAGTCCGCAATAAAATCCTAACTGAAGACGAGCCAACGCTTCAATCTGTTATTAAGCTGGCTCAAACTGCCGAAGTAGCTGACGCGGCCGCAAAAGAGCTCAAAGAACACGAGAAAAAAGAAACCGTTTCTAAAATCTCCGTTGCTGTCTCCCACGCCGAGGCACCAGATGACCTCAGCCCAGCTGCTCCGGACGACGACACCTGTCTCCTGCTGCCATCTGACCAACCCAGACAGCCCAGATACCAACGACCATCCAACCCTTGCCCCGGATGCCGAGGGAACCACTCACGACAACGCTGCCCGTTCCGAGACGCCATTTGCCGCCATTGCAACCGGCGCGGGCACATCGCCGAGGCATGCAGAGCGCCCCTTCCCGAGGAGTCCTTCTCTGCACCCCGCCAACAAAGATTTAACAACCAGGCACAACAACCGCGAGACAACAAATTTTCCAGAGGCTTCAACCGAAGAAACTACTCCACCGCTAACCGTGACTACTCACGAGGTAACGCACAAACTTACGTAAATTGCGCAAATACAAAAAAAGGGAGCAAAATTGTCATTTCGTTACTTTTAAATGGCAAACCTTGTAATTTCGAATTGGACACAGGGTCAAAGTATTCTATTATGCCTTGGGACAAATTTAAAATGTATATGCCTAATTTTCTGAAAACTGATTTTCTGCAGACAACTCTGGTCATAAGGGATTTTCAGGGAAATGTTATACCTGTATTAGGGAAAGTGGATGTGCCTGTCCAATTTAAGCAATGTAAATGTTCTCTTCCATTGGTTGTGGTTGAGGGAGCTAAACACTCCCTCCTTGGGTTAACGTGGATGTCTCCTCTGGGCATTGAAATATTGGGAATTTGTAAAATTAATGCTGATAATGATATTCCTGATTTTGTGCATGAGTTCCCTGAGGTTTTCAGCCCTACATTGGGCACGTATAATGGGGCCCCTATTTCTTTTTCTCTAGACCCCAAGGTTCCCCCTGTCAGACTCAAGCCTCGCAGGGTTCCTTTACCGCTCCTCCCTAAATTGGACATCCAACTGGATAAACTAATAGCTCAGGGCATCTTAGTCCCGGTGGAGCAAGGGCCATGGGAAACCCCTATAGTAACACCGCTTAAACCTGATGGTTCGTTAAGGGTCTGTGCAGACTACAAAGCAACCATTAACAAAGCCCTCCAACACCACCCTTATCCAATCCCAGTAGTCCAACAGCTCCTGCATTCATTAGGGGAAGGAAGGGTCTTCTCTAAAATCGACCTTGCGCAAGCATACCAACAGCTTCCGGTCGATGAGGCCACATCTCTGGCACAGACCATAGTAACTCACAGGGGTGCTTTCAGATGCACCCGCTTACAATTTGGGGTTAGCATAGCCCCAGGCATTTTCCAAAGCCTCATGGAGTGCTTACTAGCAGGCATCAAAGGAACCACCCCATATTTTGATGATATCCTTATCTCAGGGGAAAACCAATCACAATTAAATGAAAGAATTAGGGAAGTATTGTCCAGGCTACAATCTAGGGGTTTAAGAGTAAAAGCAGACAAATGTGTATGGGGAGCCAACAGCATCGAATTCCTGGGTTACAGAATAGACGGTGAGGGAATCCACCCCACAACAGAAAAATTAAAAGCCATAACAGAAGCACCCGAGCCAAATAATAAGACAGAACTCCAAGCATTTCTGGGCCTTCTTAATTTTTATTCTGTTTTTCTGAAACAGAAGGCAACGGCAGCAGAACCTTTACACCGACTGCTGCAGAAGGGAATTCCCTGGACCTGGGGCACACCTGAGCGCGAAGCTTTTCGCAAAATAAAACAATTGTTAACATCTAAAAGCGTAGTGGTTCAATACAGCTCAATATTGCCCATAAGGCTTACATGTGACGCTTCGGCTTATGGGGTAGGCGGAGTATTGGCACATATAATGCCTAACAAAACAGAGGCCCCAATCGCTTTTTTTTCCAGGACATTGTCCATGGCCGAAAGAAATTATAGCCAACTGGACAAAGAGGCATTGGCCCTAGTATCTAGCGTGAAGAAATTTCACAACTACCTGTGTGGGAGGAAATTTGAACTAGTCACAGATCACAAACCCCTTTTAGGTCTTCTAGCTTCTAACAAGCCAACTCCTCCTTTCATGTCCCCCAGATTAATTAGGTGGGCACTATTTTTATCAGGTTATCAATACGAATTAACCCACAAAGGTGGAAAAGCAATAAACCATGCAGATGGTTTAAGCAGATGCCCCATGGCAGACTTAGTTAAAGACCCAACCCCGTCAGAGGACATATTACTTCTAGACTTCGAGGAAAACCCTTTGACCACAGCCAAAGAGGTAGCTGAATACACCAGGAAGGACCCAACATTACTACAAGTAATCAATTGTATTCAAAGGGGTTGGTTGGGAGGCCCTGAGGAAGCAGGACTAACAGATTTTAAATCAAAAAGGTTGGAATTGTCCTATATGAAGGGTTTTGTGTTATGGGGTGACAGGGTGGTCATTCCCAACAGTCTAAAACAGAAAGTGTTATGTATGCTGCATGAGGGCCACCCAGGCATTGTCAGAATGAAGGGTTTGGCCAGGGGACACTTGTGGTGGCCAGGCCTAGACACTGACATCGAGCAGTGGGTAGCAAACTGTGACCCGTGCCAGGAGTCACGTCCAAATCCCCCTAAGACAACACCGGTTGAATGGGAGAAACCCACTGGGCCATGGTCACGCATACACATCGATTTTGCGGGCCCTATTGGATCTCAGAATTTTTTTATTGTAGTGGATGCTTTCTCTAGATGGGTAGAAATAATAGCCATGCAAAACATCACTACTTGCGCCACTATAAAGGCTCTGTATCATTTGTTTGCCACCCATGGGTGTCCAGACATCCTGGTTTCTGATAACGGGCCACAATTGACTGCCAGACAATTTGAATGTTTTTTAAGTAATTTGGGGGTCAGACACGCCCTCACATCTCCTTATTCCCCATGGGTTAATGGTCTGGCAGAACGTTATGTTCGGGTAGCCAAGGAGGCATTGCGCAGGGCAGGCCCAGGAGAAATACAACACAATTTAGATAAATTCTTATTAATGCAGCACATAACCCCAAATTCCATCACGAACAAAAGTCCTGCAGAAATTTTATTGGGTCGAAAAATAAGGTCCCCTCTGGACAGGTTGCACCCCCGTTATTGTACAAATAATTATAATGATATAATCTGTGTAAATCCTGAAAGAAGTTTGTTCCTAGGGCAAAATGTATTTGCAAAAATTTTTGATGGGGGTTTAAATTGGCTCAAAGGGAAAATAATCCAGCAAACAGCTCCTAAAACATATATCATTCTACTAGAGGATGGCCGCACATGGAAGCGGCACATTGATCACTTGCGGGGGCGTTTAACTCCTAACAGCGAACAGGTCGCTAACAACAATTCTTCCCCCCAAGCAGACTCTCACACACAGCCTGAACTTTTTGATTATCAAATGGACTCACCACGGCCAGAAGTATCCTCAAACGACTCCGAGCCAACCTCCTCATCTGAAATCGGTGCAACGCCAACATATCCGCGATCGCAGGCCGGAGCCCCAACTCGGGCCCAGCCGCAAGCAAGAGAACACAACGAGCCATCCTCCTCTGTGGAAATCCCGGACGCGAATGATCTGCGCAGGTCTGATCGGACTTCACGCAGGCCAAGCAGACTGGATGATTACATCACATGGCTCACTGATTGACAGTTGTTCTCAACCAATGAGGGAGGGGTGTTAAGTCTGTAAAAAGAAATTCTGTAAAAATACTGTCTCTGTCAATTTAAAATGTGAATAAATCAAGGTCGCGTCTGATTGGTTAAGACGCGCGGCCGTTTCTTTTAGGCGCGAGCCTTTAAAGTATAAATAGGGCTGTTTTTGACACTGACAGCCAGACGCGTTCCTTGCTGAAGTCACTTGCAAGAGAGCTGAATAAACGGAACCGTCTTTGAGAATTCCTGTGTGGTCTGCTTCATTTCATTTAGTATTCTGATTCTTTTTACCAATGTGCATTTGTTGGTTGAGATTTGAAGTTGCCAGTTGTTAGACTATTCTGCTATATGGTCAAGGTCCTTTTGAAGGGGAGCGGCGTTGTCAGTGGTATTAAATAGTTTAACATCATGGGCAAAGAGAACACAGTTGCTTTAGCCTGAATAATTAGGACTGTAACCTGAGCAACTAAGAAGTATTATCAACAGGTCTTTCAATCCTTGGGACACAATTGTGTATTAAAACCAGGCACCAGTGCAGTCATCGCCTAGGAAGACATACTGGGTGTTCTATTACTCATATAACTGAGCAATAGAATATTTTAAAACGGTTGATAACGGCTTTATTTTTTGAGACACCATTGTGCCCTATTTTATATTGCAATTGTATTTTGTCATCGTCATTATTAGCAAAAGTGAATATCAGGACTGCAACTTCGGTCAACCACACGCTTCCCGAGGCAATTTGGTAATACTATATTTACATTTTGAAAAAATGAATAGAACACGGATTTTCTCGCGTATATAGCTAAGAATAGCTATACTTAATATTTTGTAAGAGAAACAAATGCATAATCACTATCATGATAGTTATCCCCGGAAATTTGATGAAATACTTCAAGACGCTTTCCCATTTTCCTAATCAAAACGGGTGAGGAAGAATCCACTAAAACCGGAAGTTCAGTCAATGTATCACTCTACCTTCATCGCTGCATATATCTATTTGCTTTCACAAACGCAGGTTCGGCACGCCCACCAAGCGCACAATCCGGCGAAGACGCCCCTGATGTTTATTTTCGGGGCCGGAAGTGGAAATAGGATGGGCGAGTGCTTGCCCGCCTCCAGGAAGTTTTCATTTCCCCGCTTGTTTGGCCAGCGTCTGCCAAGGGTTGTTTCGAAGAGGGCGCGAGGCGCCAAGATGCCAGTGGCAGTGATGACAGCGACTAGCGGCGCCTTCAGTTACCGAAAGCTGCTGGAGCAGTGTGAGACTCAGGAGCTGGAGGTAAAGGGGGGTAGGGGTGGCGACCATGGAAACGCGGCGAGAGGGAGGGGGAGCAGAAACGCTGGGCCGCGCGGGTGGTACCAGAAACGCTGGGCACGAGAAGTACCAGACACGTGCTCTTCCCGCTAGCCCTCTTTTCTCAAACCACTGCAAAGCGATTTCTTGGACATAGCGAATACTGGCTGGAAAGGAGGCAAGCCTGGTGTGAGCTGGTTGGTTGATGTCTTGGCTGCAATATAGCAAAAGGAAAGCGCTCTGTGACATTGAAAATGTCAAAAAGAAAACTTCTGTAATTGTAATTTCACACTTAGAGAGCATTGGAAATCTGCTAAATTTGGAGAGAGCAATAGATTTTTCAGAAACATTGAGACTCGGGATATTATACAGTCCTTATCATTTTATCTTTATGTTCTATTGATATTATTCCTCTTATTTTCTGGACTGTTGTGAGCTGCCCGGTGTTGTTGAAAATCAGGTGGCATCCATCTTACATTAAAATTATATACTGTATTACATTACAGTAACTATATTAAAATTAGTTACAGAAATTAGACTTGCCAGTTAAATGCAGCCTGTTTCTTCTTTCTATCACTGAACACAGTGGACTCTATAATACTGTACATATGTGCAGGTAATCCTTGATTTATAACCATTTGTTTAAAATTAAAACAAGGGGCTTAGTCTCCAAAGTTGTGACTGTCACATCATCCCTGCAATCATATTGCCATTTGCAAATTTCTTCACCAGTTTCCCATAAGTAAAGTCATTGGGGAAGCCTCCAGGGAAAGTTCTAAGTCAGTCCTGTAAATCACTTCTGCCACTTTTTCTCCCAAGGAGCCCTGCTATGCAGTATGGATCCCAGGAACCTCCTTCTCCATGACGTGTGCCATCCATACCACTCCTCTGCTTGTTCAGGGCTCCTGTTGGTCTACCTGCACTTCCAACTGTCTAGAGCACGGGTAGGCAAAGTTGGCTCTTCCATGACATGTGGACTTCAACTCCCAGAATTCCTGAGCTAGCATGGCTGCCTCAGGAATTCTGAGAGTTGAAGTCCACAAGTCATATAAGAGCCAACTTTGCCTACTCCTGCCTAGAGCAGTGTTTCCCAACCTTGGCCATTTGAAGATATCTGGACTTCAACTCCCAGAATTCCCCAGCCAGCATTTGCTGGCTGGGGAATTCTGGGAGTTGAAATCCAGATATCTTCAAATGGCCAAGGTTGGGAAACACTGCTCTAGAGGGTTCACATTTTCCACCACCAACCCCTGGACCCTCACACCTGCTTGTGCATGCCCCCCTCCCAAACCATGGAATTCTGTCTCTTCCTGCTTAATAACCCCCACAGTCCTGAAGTTATAATAGCAACCAGAATTACCTTCACTAAGTTATGTGATCACATGATGTCATATATCATACCTAGTAATCCTGGTCCCAATTACCACTGTAAAATGTATATCTGTATGAACTGCACTAAAAAGGACAAATTTAGTTATTATAAATAATACAAATAGTAACTACATAGTTACTACAGCCAAAATAGCTCTACAAATTTTGGCTAAAAACTAGGCCTGGTCAAAACAGGTCATCTAAAGTTTGATGGAATTTTGTATGAAATGGGGACTCTAAACAGTACTATTTGTTTTATAATTGTCCACTGGTGATAATTGCAATCTATCTCTTAGTACCTCAGTAATTTTAAGGCTACAAGTAGTCCTCAAATTACAACAGTTCATCTAGTGACTATTCAAAGTTACAATGGCTATGAAAAAAGTGATTTGTGATGGTTTTTTCACTTACAACTGTTGTAGCATCCTTATGGTCACATCAAAATTCAGATGCTTGGCAACTGGTTCATATTTATGATGGCTACTGTGTCCTGATTAGCTTTTGCAACTTTCTGACAAGTAAATGGGGAATCCAGATTCACTTAACAATCATGTTACTAACAAATGCAATGATTCACTTAACTGTAGCAAGAAAAGTCATAAAATGTGGCAAACTCACTTAACAAATATTGCACTTTAGCAACATAAATTTTGGGCTCAATTGTGATTGCAACTCAAGGGCTTCCTATATTTTATTAGCTCCTTAAAATCTTTGCTTTTCATTAGCTGAGGCAAATAATCTGGTGAATAACCACTTTCTCATAAATGTACATGCCTTATTCTCCTTTGCCAGATTGAAGTCTGTGTATTTCAATACTCCCTCATTAATGTTCTTTTAATTTTCTTTATCAAGCTTTGTTAATTAGAATAATTAGATAATTATAAATGCTTGTAAAAGGCACAGTAGGTTCTAAAGCAAATTGGTTGTTCTCCAAACTGAGTTTGAGAGTAGGATGAAGTAATGTCATATCTGAATAAAATAAAAACTTATTTAGTGATATATTTTGACCAGAGATTTAAGGTATTGAAATGTGTATTCTCACTGAGAAAGTGAGGTGAGACAGGTGAGGATGGGCTATATCGTGCACTTTGTGGAAAGCATCTGACTGCCCAAATCTTCTTTTCAGAGGGAAGGAATTGTTTTTATAAGTATTCTTTGACCTCAGCTATGTACTGCTTTGTATAAAACACAATCTAATTTTATGCTGATTTTTTAAAGGCCCCTGGAGGAATAACAACATCGCCTGTTTATGCTCAACTCCTGGCATTGTATCTTCTGTATAATGATATGTAAGTAATAATAGGTCTAGACCTATTAGATGTGTATAAGCATATTGACATAATTCAGATAACGTTTTTAGAATTAGATTAATTTAGATTAATTGGCAAAAATGATACTTAGCATTTCAAATCAAGTTGTAAAAGCAAAAACATGTGATGTAGCTATAGCTGAAATATGGTGTACTTTAATTGATTTTTAGTAAATGGAACCTTGCTAGTTAACAGATGTAGGATTTTGAATTTGCTCCTACTGTTTTTAGGTTTAGATTAAATCAACAGAGTTGGAAGGGACTTTATAGGTCATCTAGTCCAACCCCAACCAAGCAGGAGACGCTGCACCATTTCTGACAAATGGCAGTCTAATCTCTTCCTGATAGCCTCCAGTAATGAAGTTCTCACAACTTCAAAGGCAAGTTGTTCATTGGTTGATTGTTCTCACTCAGAAAATTTCTTCTTATTTCTAAGCTGAATCTCTCCTTTGTCAGTTTCCATCCATTATTCCTTATCTGGCCTTCAGGTGTCTTGGGAAATAGCTTGACTCTTTTTTCTCTGTGGCAGCACCTCAGATATTGGAACACTGCTATCATGTCTCCCCTGGTCCTTCTCTTCCCTAGACTAGCCATGCCCACTTCCTTTAACCGTTCTTCATATGTTTTAGTCTCCAGTCCCCTAATCATCCTAGTTGCTCTTCTTTGTACTCTTTCTACAGTCTCAACATCTTTTTTATAGTGTAGTGATAAAAACTGGATGCAGTTTTCTAAGTATGATTTTACTAAGGCTTTATACAATGGTATTAGTACTTCACTTCTCTTGATTGTATCATTCTATTAATGTAGTTTAGGATTACATTAGATTTTTTGGCTGCCGCTGCACACTGCTGGCTCATGTTTAGCTCGTTGTTCACTAAGACTCCAAAATCCCTCTCGTAGTTACTGCTATTAAGTCTGGTTTCATCCAATCTATATCTGTACTTTTGGTTTTTCTTGTCTAAAAGTAAGACTTTACTTTTCTCTACATTGAATTACATTTTGTTAGAGAGTGTCCATTTGGATCTTGAGACTATCTTCTAGGGCAGGGGTCTGTAGCCTTAAACACTCGAAGAGCCATTTGGACCCATTTCCCACAGAAAAGAAAATATTGGGAGAAAATAATTTAACAATTGGTGTGACTGGGTGGGCATAGCCAACTCAATGTCACTCCCACCCAGTCACATGACACCCCCAGCTACACCTACCCCAGCCAGTCATTAGACCAGAGAACAGGTTAAATTATTTGTCCCTCCTCTCCCAGCCACCTCTTGCCATACCTGGCCTCCGGTGTGTTGTTTATCCCCCCCTCTCTCTCCCTCGTTTCTCTCTAATCCTCTCCTTTTTCTTTTCTCTCATTTCTCTCTCTCCTCTCTCTCCTTTCCCCCTTCTTTCTACTCCCGGTCTCTTCACTGCTGGGCAGACTACAGCTGGAAATTGCAGGCAGACATTTCCGGCCTTTGTTGGTGCTGAAGATATGTGACCTGATCTCTGCCCCGACATTGGCCTGATACACGCTGCTGCCAAATCCCGCATGGCTTTGCCATGACTGGAGGGGGAGGAGAGAAGGAACCCCTGAATTGGTACTAGGTGTTGGGAATCTGGCATCCACAGGCTGACCAGCCTATGAGCAGTGTGCTGACCATCTGAATGGCGGAGAGCTGAATACCAGTGGGCGGGGAGGTGGGGCATCACAACCAGCGGCCTGCTGGCTCTGCAGGAAAAGCTACTAAGATCTGAGAGGTGAGAGTGAACCAATGAGAATGCTGCTGTTGCCAGGGTGAGTGGGGCAGCGTCACATTGTAGCTCCACATTGTAATGGGCTCCAGGAAGGGGAGGAGACCAAGTCTCCCCCATTGTGAAGCGCACTAAATTTCATTGTGCTGTGCAAGGTGCTTCTAGAGCAGTAGGCAATAGCAACATTCAAGAGCTACAGCATGGGGCTGGAAGAGTCACATGCAACTCCGGAACCATGGATCGCCGACACCCGTTCTAGGGTGTTAACATTTCTGCCAGCTTAGTATCATCTTCAAATTTGGTAAGTTCCTCTTCTATTCTCTCATCTAAATTGTTTATGAAGATATTGAAGAGTACTCTGTCTAAAACCGAACCTTATGGTATTCCACTGCTTATTTCCCTCCATGTAGATGTAGACCCGTTAAGGCATTGTTTTTCAACCGGAGTTCCGCGAATAATGAGAAAAAAACCCAAAAAATGACCAGGAGCAGCAGCAGCCCTCGCCACCCCCCTCCGCCTTACTCCGCTTTTGCCTCCACCTCCCCCCAGAACGCCATTTCTCTCTGCCTGACAGCTGCAACCGGCAACCTAGCTGTCAGGCACGGAGAAACCCCCGTGGGTCCCACGCCGCCCAGCTGCTCCAGCTCTCTGGACCATGCCCACCCCTGCCAATCCTCCCTTTGCTGTTTCTTTTTGGTGGGGGCAAGAGAGAATGAAGAGGGAGAAGAGGGAAACAAATGAGAGAGAGAAGGGAGAGAAAAAAAGGAGAGGAAGAGGAAAGAGAGAAAAACAGAAATGAAAGTGAGAGAAATGAGAGCAAAAAGGGAGGAGAAACAAATGAGAGAGAGAAGGGGGAGAGGTACACAGAAATGAGAGAGACCTGGAGGGAGAGAATGAGAGGGAAACGAGGGAAAAGAGAGAGAGAAGTAGAGAAAAAAAGAAAATGGAAAGAGAGGAAGGGAAAGAGAGAAGTGGAGAGGAAAGAGGGAGAGAAGGAAGGAAGGAGAAATGGAGGGAACAAGGAAGGAAGGAAGGAGAAATAGAGGGAACAAGGAAGGAAGGAAGAAGAATGAAATGAATGGAGGGACGGACTTTTTTGGGGGGGGGGATTTTTTTTTTCTCAACATACATTCAAACAATGCAGTGTACCATCTAATTTTCCATAAATGTGTTTTGTTAGTAACTAAAGTTGCAAAAGTTTTTACATACATACATTCTTTTAATTAAATTCCCTCCTTGATGTTCAAGGCTTGCCTTGAAGGGACATAAACAGTACTGGTACACAGTACAGGTTCCTCCAGAAATCTGACGACACCAAAGGGTTCCCCTGAAGAAGAAAAGTTGAAAAACACTGCATTAAGGACTATTTGTTGGGTATAGTTTGTCATCTAGTTATGAATACATCTGATGGTGATTCTATCTATCCCACTTTTTTCTACCTTACCAAGAAGTAGGTTGTGATCTACTTTGTTGAAAAGCAAATTACTCTGAGTCTTCGGAGAGGGGCGGCATACAACTCTAATAAATTATTAAATTATTATTATTACTCCCCCCCCCCCATTTTGGAGTTCTTAGATGACAGTATTATAATGCCACAGAACACAATATATTTTGAACATGCACATCAAACCTATTCATAGTAAGAATGTAATGCGGAAGATAAATGACTAAACTTTTCTGTTGTAGAATGGAAATATGTAGCTGAAACCCTAGGGTTAATACAAAAACAGAAGTTATAAATTATGGTTGTAGAACATTTCTGCCTGTTGAAGTACTGGGTGCTTTACTGCTGGAGATTTTCAAGATTGAATAGTGTTTTGGGATGATCTGAAGATTCTACCATTTGGCAGAGGGATGAATTAAAAGACTTCCAAAACCCCTTCCACCCTATGTTCTACATGATAGGTACAAACAAACAGCATGAAATCTCTATTCTTTTGCCTTTGAAAGATATGTACAATGTATATTGATCTGTTCTCAGAGGAATGTAGTTGGAAACTTAAGGTAAATAAATATTACTAAATAGATTTCATTTAAAAATGTCCTTATCACTGGTTTATTTTTATTAGGAATAATGCCCGTTATCTCTGGAAGAGAATTCCTGCTGCTATTAAGTCTGTAAGTATTTTTAATGCTATCAAAACAAAAAAACTGTATTCTCAGAACCATGTTTTCCCAAGCTACATTTAAAAAAAAAAGATCTTTATTAAGTGTCTACATATAAAAATAAAAGAAAAAGAAAAAAAATAAGCAAACAAACAAAAGGAAACAAAGAATCAGACAGATGAACATATAAACTTGAACAACATATAAAACATATTCAATTACAGTAGTGTTCTTTATATTGACAGACGTAGTTAATTATTTATCATCAATTAAGGTTTTCTTTCTATGTGCATATATTTATTTGTTATATAAAAGACATAATTTGTCAACCACAGTTTTTTTATTTTATTTGCGTACTCGAGGGAGTGTCTAGTTTTGCTTTTCAATTTTTTTGTGTTTTTTTTCTGTTTGAGACATTTGTATCAATTTCCCCATATTTTGTGGAATTTAGATTTATCTTTTTCCTGCAGTTCCAAAGTCATTTTGGTCATTTCTGCACACTCGAGGACCTTAATTATAAAGCTTAGAGTTTTAGGGGTTGTCTCTGTTTTCCAATTCTGTGCATATAGCAGTCTTTTCAACATAGTGGTGAAACATTTGGATACATTTTGTTGAGTTGTGCCAGGGGGAGGTGCGGACGGTAAAATAGCTTATATAAAGTTTTCCTTGCATGATGTTACTAGCGTTTGCCTGGTGCACCAGTTGCGGCCCTATCTGGACCGGGAGAACATATTTAATATGGAAAGATATAGCGAAAGGAGCCATACCAGAAAACTACAGGCCAATAACATGCTTCCCGACCATGCTCAAACTGCTGACAGGTATCATAGCTGACAGAATTCAGGATTACCTAGAAAAAAATGACATCATGCCAGTGGAGCAAAAGGGCAATAAAAGACGAAGCACAGGTACGAAAAACCAGCTCCTAATTGATCAAATGATTTTGGAGAACTGTAAGAACAGGAACCTATACATGACCTGGATTGACTACAAGAAAGCCTTTGACTCATTGCCACACAGCTGGATCATAAAATGCCTGGAAGTCATTGGAGTCAATGAAAACATCAGGAAATTCATAGAAAAGGTGATGAAATATTGGAAGACTGAGCTTTTTGCTGGGAATGAAAGCTATGAACTGATCAACATCAGAAGGGGCATCTTCCAGGGGGACTCTTTGTCCCCATTGCTATTCATCATCGCTATAATCCCGCTGTCACTCATCCTACAGAAAACAAACCTAGGCTACCAAACTGCTAGGGATTCACCAAAAATTTCACACCTGCTGTATACGGATGACCTGAAGTTGTATGTAAAATCAGAAACTGAGATATAGTTACTAACCAACACTGTGCGAATCTTTAGCAATGATATCAGCATGGAGTTTGGCCTGGATAAATGTGCCACATTGGCACTGAAAAAGGGGGAAATCACTGAAAGTGAAGGCATTGAAATGCCCAATGGTCAAACCATCAACTGCCACCAGCCAGAAACCTACAGATACATGGGCATCTTGCAACTGGATAATATCAAGCATGGTCATGTGAAAACTGTGATCAGCAAAGAGTACATCCAGAGGACCAGAAAAAATTTGAAGAGCAAACTGAATGGTGGCAACATTATCAGGCCATAAATACTTGAGCCATACTTGTCATTAGATACACAGCTGGCATAGTGAACTGGACTCAAGCAGAGCTGGACAACATGGACAGGAAAACCAGAAAATTAATGACGATCCATCATGCACTACACCCCCGCAGTGACGTTGACACGCTGTATTTACCAAGGAAAATAGGTACCAGAGGACTTTTGCAAGTGAAGCAGACAGTGGAAGAAGAGAAGCATGCATTAGCTGACTATGTGAAGGAGAGCAAAGAGTCAGCGTTGATGGAAGTCAACAATAGGAAGCTTCTCAAGGTGAAGCAAACTAAGGACCAGTACAGAAAAACTGTAACTCAATGTCGTATGGACAGTTGGCGGAACAAAGCATTGCATGGCCAGTTCTTGGAGAAGATTGAAGGCAAAGTAGATAAAGAAAAGACCTGGTCATTGGCTTACAAGTGGAACACTCAAAAAGGAGACGGAAGGACTAGTACTGGCGGCACAAGAACAAGCCATTAGAACAAATGCTGTCAAAGCTAGAATTGAAAAATCAACAGACGATCCAAAGTGCAGGCTCTATAAAGAAACAGATGAAACAATCGATCACATACTCAGCTGCAGCAAAAAGATTGCACAGACTGACTACAAGCATAGACATGATGCTGTGGCACAGATGATCCACTGGAACTTGTGCCAGAACTACCATCTACCAGTGGCAAAGAACTGATGGGATCATAAGCTTGAAAAAGTGGTCAAAAATGAGCAAGCAAAACTGCTGTGGGACTTCCAACTTCAGACTGACCAAATTCTGAAGCATAACACACCAGACATCCTGATTGTGGAGAAAAAGAAAGCATGGATCATCGACATCGCAATCCCAGGAGACAGCAGAATTGAGGAGAAGCAGCTAGAGAAATTAGTGAAATATGAAGATCTAAAAATCGAGCTGCAACGACTCTGGCATAAGCCAGTGAAAGTGGTCCCAGTGGTACTTGGCACGCTGGGTGCAATGCCAAAGGATCTCAGCGGACATTTGAAAACCATCAGAATTGACAAAATCTCCATCTGTCAATTGCAAAAGGCCGCTTTACTGGGATCGGCAAACCTAATTCGCAGCTACATCACGCAGTCCTAGGTGCTTGGGAAGCACCCAACTGGTGATGAAATACGAAATCCAGCATAGTGATCTCGTTTGCTGTGTTGTATTGACATAATAATAATAATAGCAATAGTAATAGTAATAATAATAAGATTTGTATGCCGCCCCTCTCCGAAAACTCAGGGTGGCATACAAATCTTATTATTAGTTTTAAAGTACAGTGATACCTCATCTTACAAACCCCTCATCAAACAAACTTCGAGATACAAACCTGGGGTTTAAGATTTTTTTGCCTCTTCTTCCAAAGTATTTTCACCTTACAAACCCAAGCCACCGCCACTGGGATGCCCGCCTCCGGACTTCTGTTGCCAACGAAGCACCCATTTTTGCACTGCTGGGATTCCCGAGGCTCCCCTCACTGGGAAACACAATCACAAAAACACGGAAGTCCGGAGGTGGGGTTTCGAGGACTTCCGTGTTTTTGCGATGCTGCAATTTCACTGAGGCTCCCCACGCTGGGAAACCCCACCTCTGGACTTCTGTTGCCAGCGAAACACCTGTTTTTGCACTGCTGGGATTCCCCTGCAGCATCAGAAAAACACGGAAGTCCGGAGGTGGGGTTTCCCATGGAGGGGAGCCTCAGGGGAATCCCAGTAGCGCAAAAACGGGCGCTTCGATTGGCAAAAGGGGTGAGTTTTGGGCTTGCACGCATTAATCGCTTTTCCATTGATTCCTATGGGAAACATTGTTTTGTCTTACAAACTTTTCACCTTACAAACCTCATCCCGGAACCAATTAAGTTCGTAAGACGAGGTATCACTGTACTTTGATCTGACTTTCATGGCAAGTTTGATCTTATTACAGCGCAAAAAACAAAACAAAAAACCCCCAACCCTCAATGTGCACGTTCTGTAATATTTTGATTACGGTTGTCCAATAAATAATTTCTAAATCTCATTATTATTAAAATTAATGTTAAGCAAATAGACTGCTTGACTCTGGCCAATAAGTCTTGACAATTACAAATAAAATGTTAAAAACAAGAAAAAATAAAGATTTTTTTTCTTCAAGAAAGAAATAAAGAATAAGGAAACAGAATGATTTAAAAAAACACAGATAGGTATAAAAAGGAACAACCCGCACAATCCAAAGACCAGGGCAAAGAGCTGTTTTAAAATCCCTTCCAAACATCAGAACCGCCCCCACCCTCTTTGCCTTTTGTAAGTTGTTGAAACCTCCCCTTTGACACCAGGCATGGGGAAATTGACATCTCCCCTAATTACTGCTTTATGTATGGTTTGATTGGGTTGTGTGATTATTTTATTAATAAGGATTTTAAATTGTATTTTTAGATATTGGATATGTACTTTGTCATTATTGTTGTGAGCCGCCCTGAGTTCTCGGAGAGGGGCGGCATACAAATATAATAATAATAATAATAATAATAATAATAATAATAATTATTATTATTATTATTATTATTATTATTATTATTATTATTATTATTATTATTATTATTATTATGCCAGAGATAATCCAAAAGTGCGACCAATGCTCTTTCTGTCCCAAATCCAGTCCTGAATCCTGACTGGTAGGGGTCGAGATAATTCATTTCATCCAGAAACCACTGGAGGTTCTGTGCAACCACCTTCTCGACAACCTTACCCACAAGGGGAAGTTTGGAGACAGGTGGGAAATTATCCAACCGGATGGAGTCCACCGATGGCTAAAGTGCTGGGGCACTGCATTAATTACCACCAGAGTCAATCCGCCTGTCATCTCCTGGAAAGCTTTCAGAAGCCAGGTGGGACATGGGTCTAATACACAGGTGTTTGTGTGCATATTTCCTAGGATTCTGTCCACTTCCTTGGGAGCAACAGGGTCAAACTATTCCCAGATAACATGGCAAGAACCTGCCTCGGACTTCTACCAGACCAGCAACCACGCTGGCACTTAACTAGGAACGAAGTCAAGCGATTTTGACTTCCAGAAAATCTGCAAATTCCTCCACTCATCCCTTCAGGTGGACCTCAATCTCCCCAGGAGGAGACAGCTCACCTTAAAGAGAGTCGCTGGGCGATTATTTGCAGATGCAATTAGTGTGGAAAAGTATTTACACTTCACCACACAAATCTCCACAAGGTAGGCCTTAATAGCAGTTCTTACCCATGTTTGATCGAGTTCATCCCCTATCTATCAGAATCCCCTATCTATCAGAATCCCCTATCTATCAGAATACTAAATATAAACTTGGAGGAATTGAACTTATTGATAACCCTCAATCTGTCAAAGAACTTGGAGTACTCATATCCAATGACCTAAGTCCTGGGCCCTGTACTCTTCAATATTTTCATCAATGACCTGGATGAGGGAATAGAAGGGGAACTAATCAATTTCGCAGACGACACCAAGCTGGCAGGGGTAACCAACACCCTAGAGGACAGGCTCAAAATACAGAAAGATCTAGACAGATTAACACTATGGGCCCACACTAACAACATGATGTTCAACGTCGACAAGATCAAAATCCTTCACCTTGGTAAAAAAAAAATCTAGACACACAGCCTGGGAGAAACCCCACTTAGCAGTAGTGACTGCGAAAGAGATCTTGGAGTCTTGGTGGATAATCAACTAAACATGAGCCAGCAATGTGCAGCAGCAGCCAAAAAAGCCTACACTATCCTAAGCTGCATCAACAGGGGGATACACTCCAAGACCAGGGAAGTATTAATACCATTCTACTACGCCCTGGTCAGACCACATCTTGAGTACTGCATCCAGTTCTGGTCACCACACTTCAAAAGAGACATTGAAACTCTGTAGAAGGTGCAGAAAAGAGTAACCAAAATGATTAGGGGACTTGAAACCAAGACTTACAAAGAGAGATTGCGGGAACTGGGCATGGATAGCCTAGAGAAAAGGAGGGCCAGAGGGGACATGATAGCTGTATACAGGTATATGAGGGGTTGCCACAGAAAGGAGGGGGGCACTCTATTCTACAGAGCAGTGTTTCCAAACCTTTTTTGAGCCGCGGCACATTATTCATATTTTCAAAATCTTGGGGAACACTGAACGGGGGGGGGCACGGGGGGGGGGGGGCTAAAGAAAAGTTTGGACAAAAAAACCCCCTCTTCCTCCATTTCACTCTATTTCTCCCTCCCTCTTTCTCTTCCTTCCTTCCCTTCTTTCTCTCTCTCCATCCCTCTTTCTTTCTTCCTTTCTTTTTTGCTCTCTTTCTCTCTCCCTCCTTCCCTCCCTCTATGTCTTTCTCTCTCCCTTGCTCTCTCTCTGCCTCTCTTGCTATCTCTTTCATTCTCTCTCTTTCTCTCTCTTTCTGTCTTTCTTGCTATGTCTCTTTCTCTCTATCTCTTTCTCTCTCTCTCTCTTTCTCTGTCTCTCTGTCTCTCTTGCTATCTCTTTCTCTCTCTTTCTCTGTCTCTTTTGCTATCTCTTTCTTTCTCTCTCTTTCTCTCTTTCTCTCTCTTGCTATCTCTCTTTCTCTCTTTCTCTGTCTCTTTTGCTATCTCTCTTTCTTTCTTTCTTTCTCACTCTATCACTTTCTCTGTCTCTCTCTCTGTCTCTCTTGCTATCTCTCTCTCTCTCTCTTGCTATCTCTTTCTTTCTTTTTCTCTCTCTCTCTGTCTCCCTCCCTCTTTCCTTTCTATCTCTCCCTCCCTCTTTCCTCCCTCCCTCTTTCCTTTCTATCTCTTTTCTTTCTATCTCTCCCTCCCTCTTTCCTCCCTCCCTCTTTCCTTTCTATCTCTCCCTCCCTCTTTCCTTTCTATCTTTCTCTCCGTCCCTCAGCGGCGGCAAAGAAGAAGGAAGGCAGGCTGCAGAGGGCACCGAGGACAAGAGCGCTCGCTCACTCCCTCGCCCTCTGACTTCCCTCCCTCGCTGCTAAAGGGACGAGCGCGGGCACGAGCGCACGCGCGGGCCTGCTGCAAAAAGGGTTTTTTTGCTTCCCCCCCTTCCCCCACCTCACAGGAGAGAGAGAGAGAAAGAGCAGCGCCTTGTCGGTTCCGAGTGCAGCCAGGGAAAGCGGCCTCGAGCCAAGTGCGAACTGTGGGATGCGGCAAAGGACTCCTTGCCAACCAAAAAAGGGTGGGGGTGGCGAAGGCAAAGCCTGGGAGGCGGGGAAGGGAAGAGCGGGAGACCCCCAGACAGAACAGCTGAGGGGAAGGAAAGACGGAAGGAGGGAGGAATTGAGAAGCGAAGCCAGGGAGGGCTGAGAGAAAAGGGGAGCAGTGTGCGCGAGAGAGGGGCGGGGCAGGCATTCCTGAAACGGACAGAGAAAGCCCTCTCTTGCAGCGAAAGCGCTCCCAGCCAGGGTGCTGCGAGAGAGGGCTTTCTCCGTCCGTTTCGGGAAAGCCCGCCCCACCCCTCTCGCAGCCCCCTGGCTGGGAGCGCTTTCGTCCCGAGGAGCTGAAGCCGCAGCCTCAGCCGCCGTGAGAGAAGTCGCGCCCTAAGGCAGGGGGCGGCGGAGGAGGAGAGGGGGCAGATCGGGCGGGGAGCTTCGCGGCACACCTGACTGACACACCCGGTTGGGAAACGCTGCTCCAGAGCACCAGAGGGCCGGACGAGGAACAGCGGCTGGAAGGTGACCAAGGAGAGATTCAACCTAGAAGTAAGAAAGAACTTCCTGACGGTCAGAGCGATCAACCAGTGGAACAACCTGCCTTTGGAGGTTGTGAACTCCCCAACTCTGGACACTTTCAAGAGGAGATTGGACTGCCACTTGGCTGGGGTGCTTTAGGATTCCTGCTCAGGCGGGGGGTTGGACTTGATGACCTGCATGGTCCCTTTCAACTCTAACAATAAATAAATAAATAAATAATAAATAAATAGACTCCACTGCAACAACATTGCCAAAAGGCTTTAAGAGTTGTTAATCTAATCCTTTGCAGCTTCTTCTCTGGTAATTTTGAACTGCTAACAAGAGCTTACAAAACATTTGTCAGACCAATCCTAGAATACAGCTCGCCTGTATGGAACCCACGTTGCATATCTGATATCAACACAATTGAGAGAGTCCAGAAATATTTCACAAGAAGAGTCCTTCATTCCTCTTCTCACAACAATCGGTTGGAAACAAAAGGGGGTCACGTGACCCCAGGACATACAACAACAGTCATAAATATGAAACGGCAGCCAAGTTTTGATCCTGCAATCATTGGGCTATTGCGAAGGTCCTAAGTGTGAAAAAGGGGCATTGCGACTTTGAACGGTCAGTAAATGAACCATTGTAAGTCGTGGACAACCTGCCTTCCCCACTAGATGTTTTCTATGGAGCTTCAAAAAGGACTCCTAATCTGCTTCTAAAAGAGTGCACCAGTCAGACAGATAATCCTCGATTTCTGTTGTGACCCCAATGGAGGCCAATGTTTGTATCTCCTGAGTAAGACGGTTATTAAGTGAGTTCTGCCTCACTTTACTTGCCACAGTCGTTAATTGAATTCCTGAAGTTGCTTGTCAGAAGATCCCAAAATCTGTTCACATAACCCTGGGACATTGCCACCACCATAACTACGTTGTCAAGTGTCCAAAGTTTGATCCAATAACCCCTTTATTTTTCTAACAAAGTCCTTCCTTCCTAGAAGGAAGAATAGAAAGAATAAAATGGAAAAGTGGATTAAAAGGGGATACAAAAAAATAAATAAAAGGGTTCGGTTCAAAGTTCTGCTCAGATTAAAGAAATTGGAGTTTGAGAAAGGTTGATTAAGCTTGGAATATTGTTTTGCTTGCTCTTTTGTTAACTTTAATTATTTTTTTCTATTTAGATATATGAATATAGGAATTGCTGATCTGTTTTAATAAAGTTAGAAGTATTGATTATAATAAGATATGTAGTAGGTGATACTGATTTGGATTAGTGCATAAATGGAATTGAATTTAGAATTGTTGGGGAGATTAATGATGTTAATGGTTTTTAATTGATTGAAAATAGAAAATATTTAGAATTTTTTCCTTTTCTTTTGTTTTCTCAAATTGACTGAAATTTAAGATTAATAATTAAGTAAGAAATGTAGATAAGTATTAATTGACTAAATGTTAGATGGGCTGAAATAATTTTTAAATTTTTGTTTAGATAAATGTATTATTTGGGGGGGGGGAGAAGAAGTCTCAAATTCATGTATGTTTATGTTTTGTTTTTAATTTTCTTTTCTTAACATCTGATTGGCTATACAAGGTTTTCTTGGTTTATAGAAAAATGTATAAAGAAAGAAGGAAGCACTTTGACATAATGGTTAATAAGTTAGAAATATAATTGGTGTTGTACTTTTTGAAGGAACATTAAGGAGAGATTTTAATTAAAAGAAAAATATGTAACTGGATGATAAATTAGAAAAAAACTTGCAACTTTCTTGATGATTGATATTAGTTACTAACAAAATACCACATTTTATTCATGGAAAATTAGATGGTACATTGTATTGTTTGAATGTATGTTGAGAGACAAATAAAAAAAATTTACACCCCCACCCAAAAAGTGCTTCCTTCCTCCGTCCCTCCATTAATTTCATTCTTCCTTCCTTCCTTCCTTCCTTCCTTCCTTCCTTCCTTCCTTCCTTCCTTGTTCCCTCTATTTCTCCTCCCTCCCTCCCTTTCTCTCTCCCTCTCTTTGTCCCCACCCCTCTCTTTTTCTCTATATATTTTCTCTTTCTCTTCCTTCCTTCCTCTCTCTTGCTTGGGTTCCTGCCCGGCTATGCTCACTCTCAGCGATGATCAGGAGAGCAGCTCTGCCCTTTCGGTTTAACATTAACCACACTTTCACAGAGAGAAAAATCTTTGGTAGTGTGATTAATATTAAATCAAAAGGGCAGAGGTGCCCTCCTGGTCATCACCGAGAGTGAGCGCAGCTGGGCATCCCGGCAGAAGAAAGCAGATGGCTTTCGCCTACCTCACTCTCAGCTGGCTGCCTCGCTCCTTCCAATCCAACATCACCCGGACTTAGCGAAGCTAGCCGGAAGTGCCTAATGGGTGCCGCCATCTTGCTTGGGATGGCAACCGCGCGGGGCAAAACTTCCTCTTAGGGTTCGCAACCAGGAAGAGGTGACCAAGCGAGCAAGCGATCCGGGATTGCTCGGCTTTGCGTCACTTCAAAAGTTAGTGCACGGGGGGTTGCTGATGTCTGCGCAGGCACGTGCCCGCCCAGCTTAGAGGGAACATTACTTCCAACCCCAGGATTTCCCAAGCAGGTTTCCCAGGCCTAGTTACAGAACATTCAGAGGATTGCAGACACTAGATTGCAGAAGGTAGTCTAAAAAGAAGCCCGAAGGTCTGCTATGCTGCACTGGAAATTTAGCAGTTGCTTAGCCCTACAATGTCTCATGAAGTTCACAGTTCCAAGTTCCCATTTGCCAGTTAACCTCTGGAAATCCCAACAGCAGCCTGCCACATTCTACAATGTTATTAACTACATGAGTAGGCCCATCTGACGACACAAAGGCCAGTGAAGCTTGTCTCGTCAATCAGTTCTGCCTCCATCAGATGATCCATGTCATCAATCAGAACTGCAGCTGCTGACTCTTGGGTTCTCAGATGAGGGTTTAGCAACAGCCAGGGAAATCCAAGTAGAGACCAGGGAAGCCTCATGATCGTAAATCAGCCACCTCCTCTGCTCCAGCTCCATCTCACCTACCAACTGTGCCTTCCAACACTTAACCTTTTCTGTTTCTTCACCTCTTGGTTCCTTCCACAAATTCCAGCCTCTCAATCAGTTTACCAAGCTTGTCTTTCTTTCACCTTTCTCTCTACACCTCCACATACCACTGTCTACATTCCAAAATTGTCTCCATACAACACTTCAGAGCACCATCTACAGACACATGCAGCCGCTGTCACCATCTAACATTGTGTGCTTTTCCTTGATATTTCACTAGACTGATTGCAAAATAAAATTCTCTGTAGTTCAAACATCAGGTAATGAGAAAAATTAGTTCTGCTGCCAGATAAAAGTAAAGGGCTTTTTAAAAAAAGTTGGCAGCAAAGCCAGCAGCAGGTTTAGCCCTTTTCAGCAGCTCAAGTTAGTTTTAATATATTTTACTCTGGGTTTTTTTTTACAATTGTTCATTATTTTTAGTTACCAATTTTTAAAAATATAATCTTAGGATATCCTGCCAACTATCTTGATGAGGACAAAGAGGGAATAGCTGCAGAACGTGGCAAATGTGGCAATGAATGTATTGAATGATATGATGGGAGTGATTGTTAATTTAAAAAGCAAGATTTATTGATATCTCCATCCAACAGGTTGTACCAGTTGTGGTTAGTAGAACTTAATTTTGGGGTACTATGATTGCCTCACTTGTGAATCCTGAACTTCCACGTTAGTTATTAAACATTGCTTTCACAACTTTATTACATTATTATTATAAGATGCTAAGAACTATATTATGTATGTGCAATATAATAGAATATAATATTTATTGTTATAATAGTTGGGCATGCCAATACTGATGAGAATTGTAGTTCAGAACACTGAAATATATCAGTCTTATCTTTTCTCTAAATTAATATGCCTTAAACACCTTTCTCAAATTATGGTTATAGAACATTCTGTCTGTTGAAGTACTGGGTGCTTCTTAGATATGGCAACAGGCTAGAGAGGAAGTGCCAAAATATTCTGTGTAACTAAAAGCACATTTGTTTTGTTCTGTCAAACAGCGACAGCTTTATTCTCAATTCTTTCTTTGCAGGCAAATCTTGAACTTGGTGCCATTTGGGCAGTAGGGCAGCGAATCTGGCAAAGAGACTTTCCTGGTATATATACAACAATTGATGCATATCAGTGGTCTGAATCTATTCAACCAATTATGGAAGCACTTAAAGGTATAAATTTCTTAGTTAAAATTGTGTGTATTATTAACTGAAAGGACAATGGCTTGGATGGCCCCATGGTTCCTTCCCTATTACCTTTTAAGGCAGGGGTCCCCAAACCTTTTACACAGGGGGCCAGTTCACTGTCCCTCAGACTCTCCACTTCTCTCTTCCTTCTCCGTTGTTTTCTTTCTCTCTCATTTGTTTCATTTTCCTCTCGTTCTTTCCCTCCATCATTTTCTCATTTTTCTCTTTCTCTCTCTCTCTCTCTCACTCTTGCCATCTCTCCCTCTTCCTTTCTCTCTCCCTCTCTATCTCTCCCTCTCTCTTTCTCTCTCTCTGTCCCTCTCTCTTTCTCTCTTCTCTTTCACTCACTCTTTTTCTATCTCTTCCTCTTTCTTCCTTTCTCTCCCTCTCTATCTCTCCCTCTTTCTTTTTCTCTCTCCCTCTCTCTCCCTTTCTCTTCCTTTCTCTCTCCCTCTTTCTCTCTCTCTCTCTTTCTTTCTCCCTCTTTCTTTCTCTCTGTCCCTCTATCTCTCGCTTTCTTTCTCTGTGTCTCTCTCTTTCTCTCTGTCCCTCTCTCTCCAACAACGGCTTTCTCTCTCTCTCTCCAATTACAGGTAGTCCCCGGGTTATGTCATCCCCGACTTACGACGTTTTGTCATTACGACGACCCGGGGCCAGCAGAGGAGCTTGGAAGCTGCAGCAACCGGCTGTTGGTCCCTTGAAGGCGCCGCCTCCGTTCAGGCAAAGGAATCTCCACGATGGGTGGCGGCTTCAAGGGAACAACAGCCGGTCCTTCTGGGCGCTGCATTGCTGCAGCCTCCCAGGCCGCCCACCAAGGAGATCCCTTCGCTCGAACGAAGTCTGGCGGCAGCGGCCTCAGAGGCTGCAGCAATGCAGCGCCGAGAAGGACCGGCTGTTGTTCCCTTGAAGCCGCCGCCGCTGCCTCCATTCGGGCGAATTCAGGGGGTTCCTGAATCTCCCGTCCACTCACCGCGGAGGAGGAGGAGGAGGAGGAGGAGGAAACAGGAAGCAACAGTTTCTCTCTCTAAAGGCGGCAAAGAAAGAGGCCAATTGCAGGCCCGCTTTCCTCCCCGCCCCTTGGCTCTCCACCTCCTCCTCACTCAGCAGCAGACCGTGGTGAGTGGACAGGAGATTCGGGAGCTTATTATATCTATTGATAAAATTTTGTGTGCTGCCACAGGCAGCACCTGCATTGGTAAATATATCTTCATTGGTAAATATATCTTGAAAGGCTCTTTCATTTCCAAAACCCTGATACCAGTTTTCAGGAGAAATGTTGTCATTTTCAGCTGTGATTGCTGTTATTGCTTTTTAATTTGAGATAATTTATGATATAAGAAATAATGTGAGGTTTTGTTAAGATTGACATTCTTTATACATTGGAATTCAGTATTTAGTTTTTTATTATTGTTCATCAAAAGCAAATGTTGAAGTAAAATACATTTTTATGTATTTTGATAGGATACAGTGTTTTTCGGAGTATAAAATGCAACTTCTCCTCTCCCAAAAGAGACATTTTTGGCCTCCGGAAGCCCTGCCCCCATGTCCCAGTTTTGCAAAAAAAAAATTAAAAAATGGCCCTTTTTTTGTGAAAAAACAGGGTGTGCAGAGGGTTTGGGAGGCTTGCAGCGTGCTCCTGGGGTCTGGGAATCAGACTTTATATTTAACCATTCATCTCCCATATAAAGGTGCACATTTTTTATTCTCAAGAGAAACTTATTTAGAAACACAGTGTTTTCCTACCCTTGGTTGGCTAGGCTAGCTTTGCATTAATTACCTCTCTAATAGATGCAACGAGGCGGCGAGCATTTGGACTAGTGTCTCGGGCATATCCTTCCATAAGCGCAGATGACTTTGCAGCCTTTGTTGGACTTCCTGTAGAAGAAGCAGTAAAAGGTACTGAAAATACCTGAGTTACAAATAAACGTTACATATACTCAACTTTAAGCTTGTATGAATATATTTAGATATCTAGTAGCTCAGAGGCCCAGTTCTCTAAATGCTGCTGTATATTATTTGGTGATGGCGGTTATTCATTAATAAATTAATTAATTAATTAATTAATTAATTTATTAGATTTGTATGCCGCTCCTCTCCGTAGACTTGGGGCGGCTCACAGCAGTGATAAAAAGCAATACATGGTAACAAATATAATATTTAAAATCTAAAATAGCAATTTTACATTAAAAAATCTAAAAAACCCCAGTATATAAAAACATACACACAATCATATCATACATAAAAACTACATAGGCAAGGAGAGATATCTCAGTTCCCCCATGCCTGACAGCAGAGGTGGGTTATGATTTGGTGATGATTTTGTATTATTGTAACTTTTATCCAGTTTATGAAATCTTCGATCATCTTGCAACCTAGTTTGAAAAATCCCTTGTCAAATAATAGTCATGCCCAGTGAAGGGCTACCAAATTTTTTACTACCACACTGTGGGCATGGCCTGTGCAAAACGCCCTACATTTTCTTTCAACATCTTTCAGTTCAAATTGGGTGCTCAGGGGTGGAGTTCCATTTTTGCTACCCCACAGCATTCCCTCCTGTCCGGGCAACAGCCCACCCTTGGTCATGCCTCTACCTTAATAATATTATGTATCATCTGTTATGTATGTTTGAAATTGAATGTTAAGTTTTTAATCAATGCAATCTTGTGTAGCAACCACAGTTGAGACTAGCTAAGTTAAGATTGTTAAGTGAAACAGTCAGTAAGTGAAACTGTTTATGATTTTCAGCTTTCCACAGTTATGTGAAGGTCATACATGGGAATATTGGTCAGAGTTACATTTTCATCACTTACAAAATTGAACAGTATTTGAGTCAATCACTAAACAAGACTGTTATTAGAATTGTATTACAAGACACTCAGTTCTCACAACTATATTTTGTAAACAAAAATGAATTACAGTTTTTCTAAAGCTATGCACATTTTTAGAATTGCTTACAATTTATAATTGCTGATTTTTTTGAAGATTATCAATGTATATGGCAGTGTAGCAATATTTTATTAGATTGTTTCATTCCTTTGATAAAGATAACAAAACTGGTTTCTGTGCCCGGTATGAAATAATTTTAAAAGCAAAAGTATGTTTTCTAAAATTTGCACTGAGTTCACTTATTATATTACTGTTAAAGGATAACCAGCTGAATAAAAGGAAAACTAACAATAATTCACTTTATAGGAAATGGAAATATAGCAAGGAATAAAAACAAAGAATTTAAACAAATCAGGAAATTAATCTCATCAAATGTTTTCCATATGTGTATGAAACTATTTATACCTAATGAACTATATTATATAATTTAGGAGTTCTTGATCAGGGATGGCAAGCAGATTTGTCAGCTCGAATGGTTATGCCTAAAAAGCCAGGTAGGTGGAACTCTAGTTCCATGAGGATTTGTGGACGGGGGAGGGAAAGGCAAGGGAGGTGACACTTCAGGATAACTTAACATAGCTGCCTGCCTTTGCTACACACATCTGAAAATGTAATTACTGGTAGTATTTATATGCCAACATTTTTTCAAATGTTTAAAATAGTGGGGGGATACTCCTAAGGTGTCATGTCAAATAAATGAATTAGTGGTTTATTTGAATGGGTGCAGGATGATTTAATTAAATAAATATTTTAGAATGCAAAAGCTTAAATAGGAATAAACAGGAAGAGCCTGTTTTCTCTGCTGATTCTTGGCAATAAAAATTCAGTTGAGCATATTTTTCAGTGACCTTAACTGACATGCCTGAATTGAGTGAAATATAATTACAATTAAATGTTACAATTTTGAACACCATTTAAGTTGTCCAAGTCATTTTGCTAGTCTAAATATTGATAATAAAGGCTTGTAATATGGCTTACTTTGTTGCTGAAAATTATTCTTCAAACTATCTGAGATGAGTCTGGGCTATATCTATTACAATGATCTGCATTTTCTTATCTTGAATTGCATTACCCTGGGGGGGGATTACTAACCCCCTCAGAGAGGGTCTGCAACTTGGGCGTCTTCCTCGATCCATAGCTCAGAAACATCTTTCAGCTGTGGCAAGGGGGGCATTTGCCCAGGTTCGCCTGGTGCACCAGTTGTGGCCCTATCTGGATCGGGAGTCACTGCTCACAGTTACTCATGCCCTCATCACCTCGAGGCTCGACTACTGTAATGCTCTCTACATGGGGCTACCTTTTAAAAGTCTTCGGAGTCTTCAGATCGTGTAGAATGCAGCTGCGAGAGCAATCATGGGCTTCCCTAAATATGCCCATGTCACACCAACACTCTGCAGTCTGCATTGGTTGCCAATCAGTTTCTGGTCACAATTCAAAGTGTTAGTTATGACCTGTAAAGCCCTTCATGGCACCGGACCAGATTATCTCCGGGACCGCCTTCTGCCGCACAAATCCCAGCGACCAGTTAGGTCCCACAGAGTGGGCCTTCTCCGGGTCCCGTCAACTAAACAATGTCGTTTGGCGGGACCCAGGGGAAGAGCCTTCTCTGTGGCAGCCCCGGCCCTCTGGAACCAACTCCCCCCAGAGATTAGAATAGCCCCCACCCTCCTTGCCTTTCGTAAGCTCCTTAAAACCCACCTCTGCCGTCAGGCATGGGAGAACTGAGATATTCCTTCTCCCTAGGCTTCTACAATTTATGCATGGTATGTTCATATGTATGATTGGTTTTATAATAAGGGTTTTTAGCTGTTTTAGTATTGGATTGTCACATGCTGTTTTTACCACTGTTGTTAGCCGCCCGAGTCCATGGGGAGGGGTGGCATATAAATCCAATAAATATATAAATAAATACATGGCATAGGACCAGATTACCCATGGGACCGCCTTTTGCTGCACGAATCTCAGCGTCCGGTTAGGTCCCACAGAGTTGGCCTTCTCCAGGTCCTGTCAATTAGACAATGTCATTTGGCAGGTCCTAGGAGAAGAGCCTTCTCTGTGTGGGCCCCGGCCTCTGGAATCCACTCCCTCTACAGATTTGCACTGCCCCCACCCTCCTTGCATTTTGTAAGAACCTGAAAATGCACTTATGTCGTCAGGCCTGGAGTCACTAGACCCCAGCCTCTGCCCAGTAAAAGTATTGGATGTGATAGTATGCAAGTGATTGTTTGATTTTAAATGATTAGTTTTAAGATAATTTTTAAATTAACTATTCTGTTAATTGGTTTAGGAATGTATTATATGTACATTATCTTTTTTTATTGAAATGTAAGCCGCCTCGAGTCAACAGAGAGGGGCAGCATATAAGTCCAATCAATCAATCAATCAATCAATCAATCCATGGGATATATATTTCTGAACAAATTAAGATCTTATAGCAACATGTATCCATGTTAGCAATAAGAGAAATAGAAATAGCATTTAGACTTATATACAGCTTCACAATGCTTTACAGCTCTCTTTACATACTCAGCATACAACAATCTGGGTTCTTGTCTTACCAACCTTAAAAGGCTGAGTCAACTTTGAGCCTGGTGAGATTTGAACTACCAAATTTCAGGCAGTCAGCAGAAGTAACCTGCAATACTGCATTTAACCACTGCGCCACCACGATTCTTTAAAATGGAAATAAAATGAAGCTATATGAAAGAGAAATTTTGAATTTGCAAATAAATAAACCAAGGGAAATAATTGGCTTATAAATTATTAATAGAAAGAAAATGCTAAAATTACAAGGAAGAGACATTATATTAATGCATAATGTTTTACCAATATTCCAATATATATAGAAAACATATTTCAGTGGAGAAAATAAAGATGTATTTCAGAAAGTAAATGACTGAGCATTACAGAAGAATGAATTATGAATGGGCTTATAACAATAGAAATTTCAGAAGCTACTAAAACAATGTAAACTAGGAAAGGTGCCTTACTAGTTGGGTTATTAAGTCTCTATTAGAGTGTTTTGAAGATTGAACACTTACAACGCTTCAAAGTACAGTAATACCTTGTCTTACGAACTTAATTGGTTCCGAAACGAGATTTGTAATGTGAAAAGTTCGTAAGACGAAACATTGTTTCCCATAGGAATCAATGTAAAAGCAAATAATGCGTGCAAACCAACTTTAAGACTTAAAAAAAAGCGGCAGGCAGACAAAGTGAAGGCTAATGGAGTGGAGACAGACAGCGAGGAGAAGTGAGGAATGGAGGTCCTAACGAAGGCTAACGCCGCTTCAAATCTCTCCCAAATCGCTCTCCCAAAAGCTTCATTTCTTGCCCCAAATCTCTCCAAAAATTGATCTCCCAAAAGCTTCGTTTCTTGCCCCAAATCTCTCCAAAAATCGCTCCTCCAAAAGCTTCATTTCTTGCCCCAAATCTCTCCAAAAATCGCTCTCCCAAAAGCTTCATTTCTTGCTCCAAATCTCTCCAAAAATCGCTCCCCCGAGCTTTCTATCTTGTCCCAAATCTCTCCAAAAATCACTCCCCCAAAAGCTTCCTATGCCAGCTAAATCGAGGTCCTAATGAAGGCAAATGGAGTGAAGAAAGGCAGCAAGAAGAAATGAGGCATTTTGAAAGGAGAGGTGAGTTTGGAAGACTTTGGAAATGATTTGGGGTGGCTTAGGAAGCTTTTTGGGGAGCGATTTTTGGAGAGATTTGGGGCAAGATACAAAGCTTTTGGGGGAGTGATTTTGGAGAGATTTGGGGCAAGATACAAAGCTTTTGGGGGAGTGATATTTGGAGAGATTTTGGGCAAGATACGAAGCTTTTGGGAGAGCGATTTTGGGAGAGATTTGGGCAAGAAATGAAGCTTTTAGGAGAGAGATTTTTGGAGAGATTTGGGGCAAGATACAAAGCTTTTGGGGGAGTGATTTTTGGAGAGATTTGGGGCAAGATACAAAGCTTTTGGGGGAGTGATATTTAGAGAGATTTGGGGCAAGATACGAAGCTTTTGGGAGAGCGATTTTTGGAGAGATTTGGGCAAGATACAAAGCTTTTGGGGGAGCGATTTTTGGAGATGTTTGGGACAAGATACGAAGCTTTTGGACTGGCAATTTTAGCAGCGAAGATGGGGTGAAGGAAGCGGCAGGCTAGTGGTGATTTTGGCAGCAGGATGGGGAGGTTGCGGGGAGCAGAGGAAGCGGAGGGCTAGAGGGGAAAGTGGCAGGGAAATGGGGCAGCTCCGGCGTTCCCCGCCTCAGGTGCAAGCAAAAGGAGGCGGGGAATTCCAGCGGAATTCCCATGCAAGCAAATGGGAAATCCCAGTGGTGACAGACACAAGGCAGGGGAATCCCTTCGGCAGTCAGATAGCTCATGCGCAGTAGGAGAGCCCATGGACCAGGTTCGTAAGACGGAAAGGGTTTTTAAGATGAGGCAAAGAAATCTTAAACCCCGGGTTCTTATCTTGAAAATTTCGTAAGACAAGGGATTTGTAAGACGAGGTATCACTGTATAATGAATTCTATTGTACAAAGAAGAAAGATGCCACATACTTGGGAAGACTCTTGTTATAATATTAATACTTGAAGAGAGAAGATTTGACTTTGCAAGAAACTAGAGACCAATATCATTGGATAATGATTAACAATTGTTTATGATTTTAGTTGAAAAACTGAAAGAAATTCTGAAAAAAATTATTTGAGGATCAAATGACTCGGTGGAATAGTTTGCCTCCTGGAGTTGTAGATGTTCTATCATAGGGGTTTTACAAGAATAGATTGGACAACCCCTGCCCAGGAGGGAATATGGTCTTTCATCTTGTCCAGGGGATTGGATTAAAAGACCTCTGAGTTATTTTTCAGTCTATAATTCTATGTTCTATCATAGATTTTTACTTAAAAGAGAGCTAAATGACTGTGTTATTTGGAATATTTGGAACAATATAGTGAAATACAACTGCATTGATTTTTTTAGATGCAGAAAATGCTTTTGACAGATTGAGCTGGATTTTTTTGTTTAAAGATCTGGAAGATACAAATTTTGGACAGAATTTTATAAAAATGCATGAATTTGATTTATACTTCGCAGATAGCACAAATAATTTGTTAGTTTGTTTGTTTTGTCAATGGAGATTTAACCAAACCACATCTAGAAATAGCAAGACAATGTTACCCATTGTCTCCTCTTTGGTTTATTTTAGTTCTTTTGTTGAAATATGAGACAAAAAATATGAAAACAATGCATGGTAAAATGAGCTAAAATGTTCTACGATATACAAATGTGCAGAAAATATATGATTGAACAGATTTAAATTTACATTGTGTTCCAATCTTGAAGATTATTTTGATAAAAGGATGTATCATTGTTTTTTGTTACCATAGCTACCATATTTTTCAGTCTATAAGACCAGGAGTGAAATCCTGACTCACTCATGCTTGTCAGTTGTTGGAGAGCTCATCGTGAAGGGAGTGTGAGGCTCCGCCCACCTGCCTGGATGCCACCATTTGGGCTCTTTTATCCTCTGCACGTGCACAAAATGTTTTGTGCATGCACAGAGGGTAAAAGAACCCAAATGGCAGCATCTGGTCAAGTGGGCGAAACCTCCTGATCCCTTTGCCATGGGCTCTCCGACAACTGACAGGCATGAGCGAACCGGGAGAATTTTACCCCTGTATAAGATGTACCTGACTATAAGACGCATCTAGGTTTAGAGGAGGTAAACGAGAAAAAAACTCTGAACCAAATAGTGTAGTGATATATTTAATAAATTATAGCACAATGATATTTCAGTTATGTAAAGTCAATAGTGGTATTAAGAACCATCATCACTATCATTAACAAATGAGGAGAGATTTTAAGGTTCAAGCACTCTTCTAGTTTTCTGTATACCCCAAGAACTCATCATAGAAACATAGAAGTCTGACGGCAGAAAAAGACCCCATGGTCCATCTAGTCTGCCCTTATACTATTTTCTGTATTTTATCTTAGGATGGATATATGTTTATCCCAGGCATGTTTACTGTGGATTTATCTACCACGTCTGCTGGAAGTTTGTTCCAAGGATCTACTACTCTTTCAGTAAAATAATATTTTCTCATGTTGCTTTTGATCTTTCCCCCAACTAACCTCAGATTGTGTCCCCTTGTTCTTGTGTTCACTTTCCTATTAAAAACACTTCCCTCCTGGACCTTATTTAACCCTTTAATATATTTAAATGTTTCGATCATGTCCCCCCTTTTCCTTCTGTCCTCCAGACTATACAGATTGAGTTCATTAAGTCTTTCCTGATACGTTTTATACTTAAGACCTTCCACCATTCTTGTAGCCCGTCTTTGGACCCGTTCAATTTTGTCAATATCTTTTTGTAGGTGAGGTCTCCAGAACTGAACACAGTATTCCAAATGTGGTCTCATCAGCATTCTATGTAGCGGGATCATAATCTCCCTCTTCCTGCTTGTTATACCTCTAGCTATGCAGCCAAGCATCCTACTTGCTTTCCCTACTGCCTGACTGCACTGTTCACCCATTTTGAGACTGTCAGAAATCACTACGCTTAAATCCTTTTCTTTTGAAGTATTTGCTAACACAGAACTGCCAATACAATAGTCAGATTGAGGATTCCTTTTCCCCAAGTGCATTATTTTACATTTGGAAACATTAAACTGCAGTTTCCATTGCTTTGACCATTTATCTAGTAAAGCTAAATCATTTACCATATTGCCGACGCCTCCAGGAATATCAACCCTATTGCACACTTTAGAGTCATCGGCAAATAGGCAAACCTTCCCTACCAGACCTTCCCCTATGTCACTCACAAACATATTAAAAAGAATAGGACCCAGAACAGACCCTTGTGGCACACCGCTTGTAACCTGACTCTGCTCAGAATACTCGCCATTCACAACAACCCTCTGGTGTCTATGCTTCAGCCAGCTGCAAATCCATTGAACTATCCAGGGATTAAGTCCAATCTTCACTAATTTATCTATCAGCTCTTTATGTGGAACTGTATCAAAGGCTTTGCTGAAGTCCAGGTAGGCAATATCCACGGCACCACCTTCATCCAACACCTTTGTGACATAGTCAAAGAAATCAATGAGATTAGTCTGACATGATTTGCCTTCAGTAAAGCCATGCTGATTTGGGTCCAATAATTTATTGTTTTTTAGGTGCTGATTTATCCTCTTTTTCAGTAGAGTCAGAATTTAGGAAGCTTAGTTGCTCACAGTCACTGATATCTCTTTCTTCACTATCTTAATACATGATATCATCTTCAATTCCATCTAAGGCAGTGTTTCTCAACCTTGGCAGTTTGAAGATGTGTGGACTTCAAATCCCAGAATTCTCCAACCAGCAACGTTGAAGTCCACACATCTTCAAACTGCCAAGGTTGAGAAACACTGATCTAAGCCATTGCTAATGCCACATATTTTGAATGACTGTGCAATGATTTTGTCCTTTACTAAATGCCATGATGTTTTAACCCATTCGCAAACTTTCATTCATCCAGTAGGTAGATCATGATTGCTATCCATTTGTTCCACTCTTCTCACATATGGACTTTAAATGGCCTATTGATGGAAATGTCAAGAAGTTGCAACTTCACTTCTTTAAAAAAAAGTTGTGGTTTCGCTAATATGTGCTCTAAATTGGTGGAGCACTATTAAAGCAATTTTTTTCAGAAGCCCATTTGGACCACCCCTTTTCAACCCGTACTCATTTTCGTCCATCCATTTTTTCTCATGAACATGCACAACAGCTCCTTTTGGAATCACTTCTTTTAGAAAAGTTTCCCTTTTGAAAATTAACATCGGTGGCAATTTGGTGTCATCTGCACAGCAGAGCAACACAACCGTATATTGTGCTTTCTCATGTCCTGAGGTTTTCACTGTTATGCTTTTGATAGCAGGCCAAAATTATGGGCTTTGGATCTTTAGTCGTGCCATTTGGCATCTTTCAGATCCACAGTCTTATTAAATGGTACATCAATAGTGGGACTTCATCCATATTCCCAATCTGGCCAATGTCAAAATTATTTTTCTTCCATCGTCAATTACAAATGTATGAAAAGACAGTCTCTTAGATTCATAGTCTTGGCACTTTTTGTACAATTTTAGTTTTGGAGTGCATAGCAAAGCCACATCATCTCGTGAATGTGAAGCACCACAATGGTGATCCAGTAAAATCCTGAATGCCTTTCTCTACAGCAATGTGTTTGCTGTAATAGTAATATATTACCATTTTTGTAGAAACTGTGAAGCTGTTATTCCAGTGACTTGTGATCCATTCTTTTATTGCCCACCTCTAACTGGCCACTTGTAGCAAGCCCATGAAAGTTGTGCTTAGTTTTATCTTACTTTTTGCAGCTGATCCACCTGTTTCTTCCACTCTCTTATCATTTTTTCATTTGAAGGTGGTGCAAAATGTTTCTCTGCTGCTCTGTTTCCATATTTCTCATCATATTTCACTACTTCCAGTTTAAAAGAAATTTTATATGCTTGTCTTTTCTACTTTGACATTTTTGTACCAGTATGTAGCATATAACAATGCAGATCACTATATTCATACACAAGATAACTGTATAATGTATACAGTACATGCCACACTAGTTCTTTATGAAGGAAATACCAGGAGCAGGGGAAAAGGAGAAAGCAGCCTCCTTCCCTCAACCTGGCTGCTCTATTGCCCATTTCTCCAGCTCTTGTGCCCACAAAAGCCTCATTTTTGATGACTGATGCCAAACAGAAAGAGGTGGCAGGAAGAAGTCAGTCTTCCCGGGATTTAAGTTACTCTTCCTCCCCCACCTTAAACTAAACAATAGCAAGCAAGAATTTTAGGACATTGGTGGTTTTTTTGCTCCTGAAAAACAGTTCTAGCGATGTTATCTTTACAAAGACAAGCAGGTAGGCTCTAGCATGTCTGCCCATGCTAATAAAACACAGTCTGCCACCCCCCAAATTGCATCAATGGCTGTGGTAAGTGATGGACAGGAAGCCATGTCATGCCCAGCAATAGAGGGCAGATGGATGGCAAGAGGAACCCCATCTTGCCACCCACGTCCCAATGAAAGCTGGCAACTTGGCCACTTCCCTTGCATGCCCTTTCCAGTGCTGGAAGCCAAGCCATATCTCCGTGTCTCTGGGCTCACAGTCCATGCAGGCCAGGAATAATGTACTTGTGGTACATGGCAGGCGGCAGTGTGGCAAGTGGCAGCAGGCCGTCCTTCACAGCTGCAGGCAGACATAGAGCAGTCCAGGCCAGCCAGCAGTGGGATCAGCCAATTCTCCAAACTGCACACAACTTTAACAAACTGGCTGAATCCCACCTCTGCATTACTGCCTCAGCCGGGAAACGCTGGAGCCTTCACCCCCAATTGATGGTTGGATTGGCCTCCCAGAATGCCACCAATCAGCTACTGCACCAACTAATTCCCTCCAGATGTTGCAAAAGCCCCAGCTGATGCAGCATTTGATTTATAAGACATACCAAAATTTTCACCGACTTTGGAGGGGTGCTTGGAGGGGTACTCTGAAAAATAAGGTACTTTAGGAAAGCGAGCAATAAAAATTGGATACAAATTAATATACTAATTTAGATTTTAAAGGCTAATTTAGATTTAATTTAATTTAACTAATTTAACTAATATAGATTTTAAAGTACAATTAAAAACTTTTGGGATTAATTAACAAAATATATTTATGACTGATTGGAATTTCTGTATAGACTTGCATGAGACAAAACCCCCCACAACTTTTGATGTTTAGAAAAATACTGGATATTAGAAAAAAGTAAGCTTTTTTATAATAGAGTAAGTGGTAATTTTGTAATTATGTTTATATTTGCTATTTCTTTTTGTCTTTCTCTGTTTTATTTATTATGTATCAGTTTGTGTTACTTTTTATGTTCTCTTTTAAACTAAAGGAGCCTTGGTTGGGGGGGGGGATTCTATATTGTAAATTTCCAAAATCTCTAACAATGTTTGTTTGTTTGATAGATGGTTTTTGTTGTTATATATTTCAGGTCCTCAGGAGCCTACATTTAACAGGTTTCATCCACTATCAGGTATGCATGTATCAAATTTGTCTCTGTAACTGCCCCAGTCCTTTGCCTTCCCTTGTTTGGAACTCCAGAGGGCCTGTATCATCCTAAACTTACAGTAGGTCATCGAGTCCTGGTTTTTCTCCCAAGCATAGGCTCAGAATCAAAAAAGTCCAGGAATTGATTAGATGTTGGGATACTATAGGGCAAGTATGATTTTTTTTTTAAAAAAAGGTTCATGAATACTGTTAATTCCCTGCTATGAACCACCTAGAATTATTTTATGCATAGGATAAGTGACTGTATACATTTTATAAATAAATGTATTAATATTTTATACCCTTGCTGTCTAAAAATATTCTAGCATTTTATTTGTATCTGTTTAAATAAACTAACATGGCACATGATTATATGTAGGAGTTTGAAGCCTACTCAGTTTTCCCTTTATGCAGAAGTGCAAGCTTCTGAAGCTAAAATAATTATTCCCTTGTGCTACAAAACATGTAGCTAGTGGCTGTTTTTCTTTTCAATACCATTCACATTACTATATTGGCATCTTAGAATCTTGATGTTGTTTAGGATTTTGTATTAAAAGTTAGAAAATATCTAAGAGTAAGCATTAAATTCTTTCTTCTACCAAATATTTGTAGACTTTCTAATGATAATGTGAGTGAGGGTGTTTGTTAATTACCCATTTACTATGCTATGAACAAAATTTTGATCTATTGAGATCATTCAGAAACAGCAGGAGACAAAAGATACACCTGCAGCCTCCAGAAGTACAGCTTGTTATCTTTGTAGGATAGAAATAATGTAGTTTCTGTTCTCATAATTTTTTTCTGCTTTCTTTGTAGAACCTGCTCCAGTTCCACCGATTCCTAATGAACAGCAGTTGGCCCGATTAACTGACTATGTAGCTTTCCTTGAAAATTGAGAAAGCTGATCATTCATCCGTGACGTGCTATGTACTTTGAGATTCATTTGCATTTTGTTTATTCTGTTCAGTGTTGCAGTGTATGCACTATAGTGTTACCATGTTGATTTTATTAGAACAAGTATTTCAATTTAATTCCCATATTTAATTAGCTCATATTTAAATAACTCATTGTGGAAGAAGTAGCTCTTCCCCCTTTATAATCTATTATAAATTGGAGGAAAAGTCAACCACTACCATGGCTCAGCTGAAAACCAAGCATTGAAAAGGACAGGGAAGACCAAAGTGTAATCAAACAATGCTCTTAAAACTAAATCTATCAGAAAACATTGCAGTGTCTTTGTCTGATTATATGTTGCTATTTTCAATGAGTTTTGGCTTTGGCTTGTCACACATTGGAATATCTAATGGCAGATTTTGAAGGCTATTATTTTAATACACTTTAAAAGATATGTTCTTGAATATAAGCACACATTTAATCTGGGAGATACCAAAATATGTATTTGGTAGAATATATGCATAGCTAATGGTTCTTGTATAACAGTCCTGTTAGCATTCTGCTTTGAGACTTTAAAAAAGCATCAGCTGATTTCTCAAACTGATAACTTGCTTCTGTTTGAACCAGAATATTTAGATTGCCTTCTGGATGTTCCCTGTGCTCACAAGAAACAACAACTAGTTGCTGAAGCCAGTAGATGAAATGATTCTTGAACTTCAGTAGAACGTTTTTGTGTTGGAATCTTGCTAATGTGGGAAGAAAGGGCACATCTTGCTGTGTCATTTTAATATGGCATGCTCCTAGAGTTGTGGGGGTTTTTCTCTCTCCCTTATTATTAGACATTTAATGATATGTTCAAAAATTGCTGATATCTGTCCTTTGTAGTGACACTTCTCTCCTAGTGCATTATTACTGTATGTTCTTAACTGTTTTGGATGTGTTTGATTGCAAAAGAGTCCTAGTTTCTGCACAGTTACTTTAAGAGTATCTAAAGGGATGTGACCATTGATTTTACTATTTATTTGAAAATCTCAGATTAGATTGGAAGCTTAGTTTTGTTATTATTAAAATATATTTACATCATTCTGGTCTATTTTTAAAGTTAATTTTTCTTCAAGAGATATATTTAGATTTAGCATTACTTTAGCACTCAGACTAACTATGAGTTTGTGTGCAAGTTTGCATGTGTGAAATCTATTTACATTAAAGAATACTTGGTGATATTTTAGTGGTAAGATCCTAACCATGTTAAATGTAAACTTGTTTAATGTAAGTATGGAGTGATGAAATAAGTTACAGAAGATGGAGAACATTTGTTCTTTGAGAACAAAGATATTTAAGTGGTTTGAGTTAAATAGAATGATCTGTGTTAATCACCTGAAGCACAATAGGAGAAGCAAAAAATAAGCAAAAATATAAATGGTAACAATTTAGATTTAACACAAATATATATTTATTTTTACATAATAGTTTCAAACAGGAAATTGTTATAAAACTTGTTGATTAGGTGTAGGAGGGACAGTCATATTTATTTTACAGTATAAGTATTTATATATTGCATGATTATATGATTTATAGTACTGTATATTTTTTATATATACAGTGGTGCCTCTACTTACGAACTTACCATATTTTCCGGCGTATAAGACGACTTTTTAACCCCCGAAAATCTTATCTAAAGTGGGGGGTCGTCTTATACGCCGGATACTGATTCCACAGATTCCGCCGCTTTGCCGCCGCTCCCGCCGCCGGCTTTGCTGGGGTCCAGCCCTCTAGCCGGCACCTCACCAGCTATCCGCCGCTTCTTTCTTCTCCGCCTCGCCTCCGCTACTCCCGCCGCCGCCTTTGCCCCTTGCCCGGCGGGCAAGAGGCAAAGGCGGCGGGAGTAGCGGAGGCGAGGCGGAGAAGAAAGAAGAAAAAAAGGGCTCCCGCCGCCGGCTTTGCTGGAGTCCAGCCCTCTAGCCGCGCCTCGCCAGCTATCCGCAGCTTCTTTCTTCTCCACCTTGCCTCCGCTACTCCCGCCGCCGCCTTTGCCCCTTGCCCAGCGGGCAAGAGGCAAAGGCGGCGGGAGTAGCGGAGGCGAGGCGGAGAAGAAAGAAGAAAAAAAAGGGCTCCCGCCGCCGGCTTTGCTGGAGTCCAGCCCTCTAGCCGCGCCTCACCAGCTATCCGCCGCTTCTTTCTTCTCCGCCTCGCCTCCGCTACTCCCGCCGCCGCCTTTGCCCCTTGCCCGGCGGGCAAGAGGCAAAGGCGGCGGGAGTAGCGGAGGCGAGGCGGAGAAGAAAGAAGAAAAAAAAGGGCTCCCGCCGCCGGCTTTGCTGGAGTCCAGCCCTCTAGCCGCGCCTCGCCAGCTATCCGCCGCTTCTTTCTTCTCCACCTCGCCTCCGCTACTCCCGCCGCCGCCTTTGCCCCTTGCCCGGCGGGCAAGAGGCAAAGGCGGCGGGAGTAGCGGAGGCGAGGCGGAGAAGAAAGAAGAAAAAAAAGGGCTCTCGCCGCCGGCTTTGCTGGAGTCCAGCCCTCTAGCCGCGCCTCGCCAGCTATCCACCGCTTCTTTCTTCTCCACCTCGCCTCTGCTACTCCCGCCGCCGCCTTTGCCCCTTGCCCGGCGGGCAAGAGGCAAAGGCGGCGGGAGTAGCGGAGGCGAGGCGGAGAAGAAAGAAGAAAAAAAAGGGCTCCCGCCGCCGGCTTTGCTGGAGTCCAGCCCTCTAGCCGCGCCTCGCCAGCTATCCGCCGCTTCTTTCTTCTCCACCTCGCCTCCGCTACTCCCGCCGCCGCCTTTGCCCCTTGCCCGGCGGGCAAGAGGCAAAGGCGGCGGGAGTAGCGGAGGCGAGGCGGAGAAGAAAGAAGAAAAAAAAGGGCTCTCGCCGCCGGCTTTGCTGGAGTCCAGCCCTCTAGCCGCGCCTCGCCAGCTATCCACCGCTTCTTTCTTCTCCACCTCGCCTCCGCTACTCCCGCCGCCGCCTTTGCCCCTTGCCCGGCGGGCAAGAGGCAAAGGCGGCGGGAGTAGCAGAGGCGAGGCGGAGAAGGAAAAAAAAAAAAAAAGGGCTCCCGCCGCCGGCTTTGCTGGAGTCCAGCCCTCTAGCCGCGCCTCGCCAGCTATCCACCGCTTCTTTCTTCTCCACCTCGCCTCTGCTACTCCCGCCGCCGCCTTTGCCCCTTGCCCGGCGGGCAAGAGGCAAAGGCGGCGGGAGTAGCGGAGGCGAGGCGGAGAAGAAAGAAGAAAAAAAAGGGCTCTCGCCGCCGGCTTTGCTGGAGTCCAGCCCTCTAGCCGCGCCTCGCCAGCTATCCGCAGCTTCTTTCTTCTCCACCTTGCCTCCGCTACTCCCGCCGCCGCCTTTGCCCCTTGCCCAGCGGGCAAGAGGCAAAGGCGGCGGGAGTAGCGGAGGCGAGGCGGAGAAGAAAGAAGAAAAAAAAGGGCTCCCGCCGCCGGCTTTGCTGGAGTCCAGCCCTCTAGCCGCGCCTCGCCAGCTATCCGCCGCTTCTTTCTTCTCCGCCTCGCCTCCGCTACTCCCGCCGCCGCCTTTGCCCCTTGCCCGGCGGGCAAGAGGCAAAGGCGGCGGGAGTAGCGGAGGCGAGGCGGAGAAGAAAGAAGAAAAAAAGGGCTCCCGCCGCCGGCTTTGCTGGAGTCCAGCCCTCTAGCCGCACCTCGCCAGCTATCCGCCGCTTCTTTCTTCTCCACCTCGCCTCCGCTACTCCCGCCGCCGCCTTTGCCCCTTGCCCGGCGGGCAAGAGGCAAAGGCGGCGGGAGTAGCGGAGGCGAGGCGGAGAAGAAAGAAGAAAAAAAAGGGCTCTCGCCGCCGGCTTTGCTGGAGTCCAGCCCTCTAGCCGCGCCTCGCCAGCTATCCACCGCTTCTTTCTTCTCCACCTCGCCTCCGCTACTCCCGCCGCCGCCTTTGCCCCTTGCCCGGCGGGCAAGAGGCAAAGGCGGCGGGAGTAGCAGAGGCGAGGCGGAGAAGAAAAAAAAAAAAATGGCTCCCGCCGCCGGCTTTGCTGGAGTCCAGCCCTCTAGCCGCGCCTCGCCAGCTATCCACCGCTTCTTTCTTCTCCACCTCGCCTCCGCTACTCCCGCCGCCGCCTTTGCCCCTTGCCCGGCGGGCAAGAGGCAAAGGCGGCGGGAGTAGCGGAGGCGAGGCGGAGAAGAAAGAAGAAAAAAAAGGGCTCTCGCCGCCGGCTTTGCTGGAGTCCAGCCCTCTAGCCGCGCCTCGCCAGCTATCCACCGCTTCTTTCTTCTCCACCTCGCCTCCGCTACTCCCGCCGCCGCCTTTGCCCCTTGCCCGGCGGGCAAGAGGCAAAGGCGGCGGGAGTAGCAGAGGCGAGGCGGAGAAGAAAAAAAAAAAAAAGGGCTCCCGCCGCCGGCTTTGCTGGAGTCCAGCCCTCTAGCCGCGCCTCGCCAGCTATCCACCGCTTCTTTCTTCTCCACCTCGCCTCTGCTACTCCCGCCGCCGCCTTTGCCCCTTGCCCGGCGGGCAAGAGGCAAAGGCGGCGGGAGTAGCGGAGGCGAGGCGGAGAAGAAAGAAGAAAAAAAAGGGCTCTCGCCGCCGGCTTTGCTGGAGTCCAGCCCTCTAGCCGCGCCTCGCCAGCTATCCACCGCTTCTTTCTTCTCCACCTCGCCTCCGCTACTCCCGCCGCCGCCTTTGCCCCTTGCCCGGCGGGCAAGAGGCAAAGGCGGCGGGAGTAGCGGAGGCGAGGCGGAGAAGAAGGAAGAAAAAAAAGGGCTCTCGCCGCCGGCTTTGCTGGAGTCCAGCCCTCTAGCCGCGCCTCGCCAGCTATCCACCGCTTCTTTCTTCTCCACCTCGCCTCCGCTACTCCCGCCGCCGCCTTTGCCCCTTGCCCGGCGGGCAAGAGGCAAAGGCGGCGGGAGTAGCGGAGGCGAGGCGGAGAAGAAAAGAAAAAAAAAAGGGCTCCCGCCGCCGGCTTTGCTGGAGTCCAGCCCTCTAGCCGCGCCTCGCCAGCTATCCACCGCTTCTTTCTTCTCCACCTCGCCTCTGCTACTCCCGCCGCCGCCTTTGCCCCTTGCCCGGCGGGGAGAGCAAAGGCGGCGGCGGGAGTAGCGGAGGCGAGGCGGAGAAGAAAGAAGCGGCGGATAGCTGCGGCAAGGGCTCGTTAGCCGGAGCGTACGCCGGCTACCCCCCGCAGTTCCTGCCGCCGGGAAGCAGCCCCTTTACATTAGCGGTGGCTGCGACGGCACTGGCGATCCGGCCGCTAGCCGCTCCGAGCGGTGTGGGAACGCCCACCCGTCTCACAGTCCGGTCCCGGGCTGACAGTAAAGGGGCTGCTTCCCATCCTCCTGCCAGCTTGCTCAGAAGGAAACCTTCTGAGAAGGAGGATGGGAAGCAGCCCCTTTACTGTCAGCCCGGGACCGGACTGTGAGACGGGTGGGCGTTCCCACAGCGCTCGGAGCGGCTAGCGGCCGGATCGCCAGCGCCGCTGTAGCCACCGTTGTGGGAGGAGCCTCAGAAAGAAAATAAGAGAGAACAAGAGAGAGAGAGAGAACAAGAGAGAGGGAGAGAGGTGATTCTTGAAGCATATGGCAAAAAGCACCCAAATAATAAGAAACCCCCCCCCCCCAGCCCACACCTGTGTTTGAAAAGAATAAAAGAGAAAAAAACCCCAGCCCTCAACTGGTTTTGGAAATGGTTCGAGTGTGTATATATATATATACACACACACACACACACACGTAAGGGGGGGAGAGAGACAGGGATGGAAAAAGAGGAGAAGTGAGAGGGAGAAGGAATGAGGGAAAAAGGGAGGAAGAGAGAGAAATGAGAAACATGAGAGAGAAAAGGGGGAAAGACAGGAGAAGAACCCAGAAATGAGACAGTGGTATAAATTTGAGGAGGGATGATTGATGATTGACTGTATTTATAAGGGGATGTTACATGGGATTGTATATATGAGGGGGTTATTTATGTGTGTGTGTGTGTGTGTGTGTATGTATGTATGTATGTATGTATTTATTTATTAGATTTGTGTAATTTTGGTTGGTGGTGTGCCCCAGGATTTTGTAAATGTAAAAAATGTGCTGCGGCTCAAAAAAGGTTGAAAATCACTGCTCTAGCAGGTGGTAAATCAGCACTCCTTTTAACTGACAAGGGACCCATTTCCCAGACTTTGATCATTTCCCCAGGTATTTATGTACCTACTTGACCAACATTATTAGTGGTTGCAAAATTGAATGTTAAACTGGATGCATTTATTTCTGCCTGTTTGTATTTGTTCTTATGTTTAACCATTGAAAATGTACTTTTCCTCCAAAAAGAATCATCTTTCCATATTTCTTAGGCAACATTTTAAAATAACTTTAAAAGCTGAGGTCATATTATTCACCCTGCTCTGTATCATAGCACACTGCACAGTACTGAAAATTGGCAGGGTCACTAATTAAACCCGACAAGTTAAAATCTGTTGAAGTGACATTGCAAGAGGATAAAGACAGAAAGTGCGGAAAGAGGAAAAAATGGATGGGCTGTTTGGATTGCCATATCATGATATCACATACAGATTCTCATTCCATAATAGATTCTCACATAGGTGTCAGCATGCTTCATGTTAGACTGAAAGATACCTGCAGAATAGATGGTAGGAGAAAGAAAAATAGCCAGGTTCACCTTTTTGTGTTGACAAATTATGATGAGTTATAATAATAAACTTAATTGTGGTGAGGAGAAATATGAGAGGCAGACAAGACAGATAGACAGAGACATATGGAGAGATAGACAGAAGAGTGCTCCCACTTGGCTCTCTCTCTCTAAATAATTCATTCATAATTTTAACAATAAGATCTTCATCATTAGTAATTAAAATATTGTGTTATCATGTTCAGAAATGATTTTTTTCTCAATGCAAGTACATCATAGACCTAGACTCAGTCAGGTCTATGATGTACAGAAGAGGGGTAGTCTTATACGGCGAGTATATCTCAAATTCTATATTTTAACTGGAAAAGTTAGGGGGTCGTCTTATACGCCCAGTCGTCTTATACGCCGGAAAATACGGTAATTTGTTCCGTGACCAGGTTCTTAAGTAGAAAAGTTTGTAAAAAGAACCAATTTTTACCATAGGAATCAATGTAAAAGCAAGTAATGCATGCGATTGGGAAAACCACAGAGATGGTGGAGGCCCTGTTTCCTCCCAGGAGATTCCTAGAGAGGCCCCACGGAGGCTTCTCTCTGCCTTTTTTGGTTACAGTTTTGGAGGCTCAGGTTTGTAAGTGGAAAATGGTTCTTGAGAAGAAGCAAAAAAATCTTGAACATCCGCTTCTTATCTAGAAAAGTTTGTAAATAAAGGCATTTGTAGATAGAGGTACCACTGTAATATTGGATAAAAGTGGTACAAATAAATGTACACTATATGTACTGATTTCTACAGAACTTGTGTTTCAACTTACAATACAATTGAGCCCAAAATTTCTGTTGTTTAATGAGACTTGCCCCATTTTCTGATCTTGGTTGACACAGTTAAGTGAATCACGTCAGTTGTGAAGTTAGTAACACAGTTAACTGAATACAGTGATACAGTGATACCTCATCTTACAAACCCCTCGTCATATGAACTTTTTGAGATACGAACCCGGGGTTTAAGATTTTTTTGCCTCTTCTTCCGAACTATTTTCATCTTATGAACCTGCTGCCGCCGGGATGCCCCGCCTCCGGACTTCCGTTGCCAGCGAAGCGCCTGTTTTTGCGCTGGTGGGATTCCCCTGAGGCTCCCCTCCATGGGAAACCCCACCTCCGGATTTTGCAATGCTGCAGGGGAATCCCACCAGCGCAAAAACGGGCGCTTCAGCTGGCAAAAGGGGTGAATTTTGGTCTTGCACGCATTAATCACTTTTCCATTGATTCCTATGGGAAACATTGTTTTGTCTTACGAACTTTTCACCTTACGAACCTCGTCCTGGAACCAATTAAGTTCGTAAGACAAGGTATCACTGTATCTCTTCCCCATTGACTTTGTTTATCAAGATTGTAAAAGATGATCACATGGCCCGAGACACAGCAACCTTAATAATTATGAGTCAGCTTCCAAGTGTTTGAATCTTGATCATATGACAATGGGGATGTTGTAACAGTCATAAAAGTGAAAAATGTTCGTAACTTTTTTCAGTGCTGTTTTAACTTTGAAAATTCATTAAACGAACTGTTGTAAGTCAAGGATTACCTGTAGAGATGGAAATGGAAAACATTATGTCTATGAGTTCTACACAATGTTTCCCAGATATTATGGGACATATGAAGTAGATATATAAATTCCCTAAGAGTCAATATATCTACTATATCTGTCATTTATTAGACTAAGAGACTCTTTAGGGCTGTTCTTTGGTAAATTACGTCTGTACCCTTCTTTAATAAAATAAGAAAGTTATCTAGAGGAGAAAGAGCTATTTAATCTCTTTGAGTTTATAGAATAGTGTGACCAATTCACTCATTAGTTATATTTATGTGAGTATTCATTTCAAATCACATGATATGAAATGTATTGTGAAATGTCTTCATTTGAATAGTTCATGTTTATTATAAATATAGAATCCTGTGACATTATATCATGGATGCCTCAGAAAACCTGTAAATCCAGAGGCAACTGCTTTAAAACTCTGATGTAAATTCCAAATATATACCCTAGGAATTAGAATGTTACATAAAATAAAATTAAAATGCAGCAGGTTTCAATGGGGAGAAAAAAACAGAACGTTCAGAATTAATCAAGGTTTGTAAGACATACCAAAGAGAACAAAAAGGGGGTCCTTAGGATATATTAGAAACAAAAAGAAAGCCAAAGTTTAAGTTGATGATGAAAGAAGTGGTGAAGTGACCATTAGATAATGATTTTCTATCTCATCTTTTCTCAGAAGGACAAACAATTTAGCTGGACATTGTTATAGAAGAATGAGGAAGTTGCTGTTTAGGGAAGACGAGGTGATAAGAGAAAACTTAACAAATTGTATTAAATTCAAGTTTCTCTGATCAAATGGATTGTATTATACAATATTTGGTAATTAACAGATATTATTGCAGCACTGAAGTTAATTCAGCACTATTGCAGGATTGAAGTAATTCACAGATTATTGCACTAATCTTTGAGAATTGGTAAAGTCCCAGGGTACTGGATGTTATGCCCTGCTTCATGTTACGAGCCCCAATTAAGTCCAAAGTGTAAATTCAAACACACACGGTTGTAAAGTAAACAAAGAGTCGGTTTATCAACAAAAAAATATTGTACACACACACTTTAAATTACCAAAGTGCTCTCCCACAAACCACGAGCCTGAAAAACAAACACAAAAGCAGAGCAGATAAAAGGCAGCTGTGAAGACATCACAGCTATCCCCCTTCAAGAGTCCTCACGCTGTACTTAACTGTGAATTGTTCAAAAAAGTCCTTGTAAATCCTGAAGTAGTTCAAAAGCAAACCACTTCACTCTCACCAAATGGATAATTTCCCACGCAAGCTCTCAACCAGGTTGGCAATTTATCAGCAGCCCCATTAGCCTAATTGCCCCAGCCACAGGTGTTCTCCCTTATTTTCTATAATACATGCGCAATTCCCTCCTTGTCCTAAACCTGTGCCTGCGAGCATCTATAAATCCCTCTTCTTCCGAGTGTAATGATGATGACTCACTAATGGGGTAATTAGCTAATGGGCTGCCTGTAGCTACCTCATCATCCGATCCTGCTTCACTCCCAGAACCCAGAATCCTCTCTGTCCGAAGCTGTTGGCAGCAAAACCGGTTTCTGATAACGGGATGATTCTCCCAAACCAACACCCACAACCCACAGTCCTCGGAGCAGGAACTGGCCCAGAGCCAACCACAACACTGGGGAAGATCAGATGCCATTTCCATCTACAGAAAAGGGAAGGAAGAAGACCAAGAAAATTACAAACCTCTTTGTATGGGCAAAAATTCTCAAACATAGACTAAAATTAATAGGAGCCAGTATAAATTTCTCATAAACAAATCATGCCAAATTATCTGAGTCCTCCATTGATAAAGTTACTAATTGCTTATTACCGTAGTTCTAAGAAATGTCGTGGGTTACCTGGAGTTCAGCACACTGATGAAGTGTCTCCTGATAGTCAAAAAGTTTGAATTCTCCACTGCATCTGGAAGGAGAGTCCAACATGGGTATTTCACCAATCCTATTGGTAGAGACTGAGTTAAAATTTACATATCAATTGAGCACCGCCCCCTCTGCTCTCCCCACGAACCAGTTTTAAAAACTCAGTCCCAGAGTAGAGACTACTGAGTTTTGTTCTTAAGAATAATAGAGATTGTAATTACCTGTTTAATCCTTTTTTCTTGTGTTTTTCAGAACGACCAGAGGAAAGAAGACAGGAAACAGACGGGTTGGGGTTGCTGCCCTCTGCGGGCACTGCCCCTGACGATTCTACTCAGGGGCCTTGCTTCCCTCCACGGGAACACCCTGCAGAGGAGCACCTCAGTCTGGGGTCCCTGGCCTCCGTGGCCACACTAGGGCTGCGAGCCGAAGGTGGGGGGATTTTATTTATTTATTTTATTACTTAGATTTGTATGCCGCCCCTCTCCGAAGACTCGGGGCGGCTCACAACATGTAGAAACAAATCATAAGCAATCAGACAAATTTAAAATATTTAAATATTTAAAAAAACCCATATACTAACAGTCATACACACAGACATACCATGCATAAATTAAACGTGCCCAGGGGGAGATGTTTCAGTTCCCCCATGCCTGACGGCAAAGGTGGGTTTTAAGGAGTTTACGGAAGGCAGGAAGAGTAGGGGCAGTTCTAATCTCCGGGGGGAGTTGGTTCCAGAGGGCCGGGGCCGCCACAGAGAAGGCTCTTCCCCTGGGGCCCGCCAACCGACATTGTTTAGTTGACGGGACCCGGAGAAGGCCCACTCTGTGGGACCTAATCGGTTGCTGGGATTCGTGCGGCAGGAGGCGGTCTCGGAGATATTCTGGTCCAATGCCATGAAGGGCTTTAAAGGTCATAACCAACACTTTGAATTGTGACCGGAAATTGATCGGCAGCCAATGCAGACTGCGGAGTGATGGTGAAACATGGGCATACCTAGGTAGGCCCATGACTGCTCTCGCAGCTGCATTTTGCACGATCTGAAGTTTCCGAACACTTTTCAAAGGTAGCCCCATGTAGAGAGCATTACAGTAGTCGAACCTCGAGGTGATGAGGGCATGAGTGACTGTGAGCAATGAGTCCCGGTCCAGATAGGGCCGCAACTGGTGCACCAGGCGAACCTGGGCAAACGCCCCCCTCGCCACAGCTGAAAGATGTTGTTCTAATGTGAGCTGTGGATCGAGGAGGACGCCCAAGTTGCGGACCCTCTCTGAGGGGGTCAACAATTCCCCCCCCAGGGTGATGGACGGACAGATGGGGTTGTCCTTGGGAGGCAGAACCCACAGCCACTCCGTCTTATCCGGGTTGAGCTTGAGTCTGTTGACACCCATCCAGGCCCCAACAGCCTCCAGGCACCGGCACATCACTTCCACCGCTTCGTTGACTGGGCATGGGGTGGAGATGTAAAGCTGGGTATCATCCGCATATTGATGATACCTCACCCCATGTCCTTGGATGATCTCGCCCAGCGGTTTCATGTAGATGTTGAATAGCAGGGGGGAGAGGACCGACCCCTGAGGCACCCCACAAGGGAGAAACCTAGGAGTCGACCTCTGGCCCCCCACTAACCCCGACTGCGACCGGCCAGAGAGGTAGGAGGAGAACCACTGAAGAACAGTGCCTCCCACCCCCAGCCCCTCCAGCCGGTGCAGAAGGATACCATGGTCGATGGTATCGAAAGCCGCTGAGAGGTCAAGGAGCACCAGGACAGAGGATAAACCCCTGTCCCGGGCCCGCCAGAGATCATCCATCAACGCGACCAAAGCGGTTTCCGCCCCCCCCCCCCCACTGGGAGGCTCGATGACAGGTCCGAGCGAGCCAAGCACTCCGGAGAGCGCCTCACAGCTGATCAGGCGGCCAGCGTGGCCGCCGCCGAAGCCGCCACTGCTACTGCCGCCACCGCTGCAGCCGGGGAGCCCTGAAAGAGGCCACGGCAAGGAGTGAAGGAGCAACCTCCAGAGTCGGCGGGACGCGAGCGGCGGGCCGAGGGATGCGTACACGGACGCCGCCATGTTGGATGACGCGGCGATCCGTGTTTTGGCGCGAAAGCGGCCCCTTCAAAGGGAACAGAGCTCGAAAGGGCTGGATGGTTCTAGTGCGTAGGTGCGGAGTGCCAGCGAGGCGGCAGCGCCATTTTGACACCCTGACGAGGCAAATTGGAGGCTTCCAGTGACCGGGGTCAGCAAAGTAACTTTGAGTCACTATTCTGCTACCGTGAGTACTATGGAGGCCCACCAGGGAAGTGAGAAACCTGGCTCCCCTGCGCCACCAAAGGACAAGGACAAGGGGAAAGGCAAAGAGAAGGCCAAAGCCTCCCACTCTTCTGCCTCCTCCTCTTCCATTAAAGAGGCTGAAAAGCGCATTCAGGCGCTTGAGAAGAAGCTGGAAGCAGCCCTACAAGCGTCTCCAGCGGGGTTACCCCTAACCCAGAGGCAACCCTCAGATCCCATGACACCCCCATCCACCTTTGGACCTATTGGGGTCACTGCTGAAGGGGACTGGTCACCGGACAGGCAGTTCCTGCCCCTTCCTCAGGTCATGCCCTTGCCCAGCACCTCCTGGGCCAGACCAGGGTCAGCAGGACACTCAGGCAGAAGTTCCCAGGGGCCATCAGCCACCTTTACCCCCACAGTGGCTGGCCTGAGATCACAGCCTGGTGCGTGGCAAAACATGCCCCCAGACCTGCAAGACATTATAGCTAATGCATATTCACAGGGCATTGCAACGGGGGCTCAGCAGTATGGCAGGCATCCACAACAAATGAAAGGCTCATGATCGGCACCGCCCCCCTCGGGTTTGGGGCCCTTGTCAGAGGAGCCGGCTCAGTTTGAAGACAGTGACCAGGAATATGACCTCTCAGAGGATGAGACAGCACCAGAACAGACACCCTCGGTTGGACTGTTTAAGCCGGCACTCTTTAGAAACTTATTATACAAGACCAAACAGGTGATGAATCTACCTGGCTCAGCGAAGGCAACGGAGGCCACTGATACAGGCAAGACTTCGGCCACCCTACTCAAGGAGCCTCAGCCCGAGTCCGACCATTTCCCTCCCTCAGAAATTTTCGTGGAAGGGGTGAAGAGGCCCTGGCAGCACCCAGTGGCAGCCCAGGGACCTTCCAACCTCGAGAGGAAATTTTACACTTTCGATGAGGAAGTGGAAAAACTTCTCGAATTTCCCCCCATCGATCAACCAGTCGTGACGCTTGTCTCCAGCGCATTGGTACCTTCAGAGACCGGTGACAGCCTGAAGCCGGAAGATAGGAAGGCGGAGACATTGCTGCGCAAAGCACACCAGATGTCCGGCTGGGGATTCAGGGCAGCCGCCGCAGCGTCATTCCTTAACAGGGCATTGATGCTGTGGATTCAAGAGATGCAATCCCGCCTTGGACCCGAGGACGGCCGCCTTCGCCAAGATCTGAGTAAGCTATTGGCAGTGGCGGAATTTTCCACGGACGCCACTCTTCATGCGGCAAAGTTCTCCACCAGAAGCATGGCAACCACGCTATCGTCTCGCCGTCTCCTGTGGCTAAGGAACTGGCAGGCAGATCTTAAATCTAAGTGGCGACTGGCCTCCGGTCCCTTCCAAGGCTCAATGCTTTTTGGGGACTTGTTAGAGAAAGTCCTCGTTGAGGGCAAAGATAAGAGGAAGGTACTTCCCAGGGCCAATAGGTGACAGGACCGAAGGTCCACTCCATATTCGAGACGCCAATCCTTTCGTTGGGAACCATCTTCCGGATCCACCCAGAACCAACGACCCTTTTCCCAGGGTCAATACAACCAACAGCCCTATAGGAGCGATCGAGGCTCCTTCCAGGACAGACCAAGGGGCTACCAACAATCCAGAAGGCCCCTTCGTGGAAACAAAGGGGTTTTAAACGCACGAGATGACTCGGTCGCCCCACAGCCCATAGGAGGGAAGCTACAGGGCTTCAGCACCACCTGGCATACGACCTCCTCCGACAAATGGGCTCTGGCTACTGTTACACGAGGATTCAGGTTGGAGTTCATTCAGCCACCTCCCAACCGTTTCTTACACTGTCCAAAAATAAGAGACTCTCAACAGAAACTGCAATTGCGCAAGGAAATTACGCACCTATTAGACATCCAAGCCATAGAACAGGTTCCCCAACAGGAGGAGGGCAAGGGGTTCTATTCAATGATCTTCATCTCCGGAGGATGCAGGTTGATCCTCAACCTGAAGCAACTGAACCTCTTCATAAGATACCGGAGGTTCAGGATGCATTCCCTGCAAACCATTCTGGCTTCCATCCGAGCTCAGGACTTTTTAACATCCATAGACCTAAAGGAAGCATACTTACATGTCCCCATTCATCCAGAACATCGCAGGTTTCTCCGATTCTGTACCGAAGGGAGGCATTACCAGTACAGGGCCATGCCATTCGGCCTCTCATCGGCCCCACGGACGTTTACGAAGCTCCTGGACGTGCTAACAGCCAACTTACGAGCGCGATCCATCAGGCTGATGGCTTACCTGGACGACATAGTCATATTGTCCAGGTCCCTGTCAGCAGCAAGGAGAGACTTAAACGAGACCATTCACACATTAGAAATCCACGGCTTCACCATCAATGTGGAGAAAAGCCAGCTTTCACCCACCACCAAACTACTGCACCTAGGAGCCATTATAGACACCCAGGCAGGCACAGTGTCACTCTCTTCAGAAAGACAGGACAACATACACCGCTTGGTATCCAGCATACAACACAATAAACCGGTTCCATTATCACTGTTATCGAAGATACTGGGAACCCTGGTGTCGGCCATTGGCATCGTCCCCTGGGCCAGATACCATATCAGGACACTACAGTGGTTCTTGCTCCCAGCACCGAGAACCAAGGTGAGCCATTCCCACAAGCAGGTGCGCTTACCCCATGGGGTCAGAGACTCATTGAGATGGTGGGCATCTCCCGCAATAAGCAAAGGTTCTCCCTTCCAAATACAGAACCAGACCATCCTGACCACCGACGCCAGCCTTACCGGATGGGGCGCCCACATTGGGACCCACATGGCTCAAGGTCTGTGGACCGCAGAAGACCTATCGTCGGTCAACATAAACTTTCTAGAACTAAAGGCAGTTTTCCTGGCCCTACAGACGTTTACACCACTAGTTCAGGGGAGGCACATGTTGGTACTCACGGACAATGTCGCGACCAGAGCTCACTTGAACCATCAAGGGGGCACGAGGTCGCAACGCCTCATGGAAGAGACGGACAACCTCTTCAAATGGGCCGAACAACATCTGAGGTCCTTGTCAGCCGAGCCCATTGCAGGAGTCAGCAATACGCTGGCGGACTGGCTGAGTCGGTCCACTCTAGACCCATCAGAATGGAGATTGGACCCAGGCTTATTCCAGCAGATGGTAACCAGGTTTGGGTCCCCATTAGTGGATCTTTTTGCGAGCTCCCAGAACGATCAACTCCCGAGATTCTACACACGCTTTCCAGAGCCAGGAGCAGAAAAGGTCAATGCTCTTCTGGCCTCCTGGCCCACGGTACTACTTTATGCGTTCCCACCAATGAACCTTATACCGAGAGTGGTGGAGAAACTCCTGAGGGAAAGGGCAGAAGTGTTGCTGGTGGCCCCACACTGGCCACGCCGCCCGTGGTTCTCCGACCTGGTGGCATTATCGGTGTCCCTTCCATGGAGAATTCTGGACCGGATGATATCCCTCAGCCAGGGGAACCTGCAACACCCCAGATCCCCAGTGGCTTCAACTAACCGTCTGGCACTTGAATGGCTCAGACTACGACAACTGAATTTACCAGAGAAGGTCATCGACACTATGCAGGCAGCAAGGCGTCCATCTACATCTCGGATCTACCAGACAACGTGGGCAGCCTTTTGCAGCTTCTGCGACAAACAGCAAATAAATCCTAGAAAGGCATCAGTAATTACCGTCCTAGAATTCCTGCAAGCAGGCATTGAACGTGGGTTGGCGCCTAATACTCTAAAACGGCATGTGGCGGCTCTTTCAACCATGATACAAGTAGCCAAAGTACGCTCCTTGGCTTACCATCCTTGGGTGAAGGACTTTATGCGGGGAGCATCGAACCAACATTCTCCACCAGTCCGGAGGTTTCCATCATGGGACCTCGCACTGGTACTCAGAGCGTTAACAAAGCCACCGTTTGAGCCTTTGAGATCCATACCATTGCGACTACTTTCCATCAAAACAGCCTTCCTGGTGGCTATTACGTCGGCACGGAGAGTGTCGGAATTATCTGCCTTGTCGGTAAGACCTGACCTTTGCATCTTCTATCCAGATAGAGTGGTACAGTGATCTCTCGATTAGCGCGGGGGTTACGTTCCAAGACCTCCCGCGCTAATCGATTTCCGTGTTATAGTGGTGTGGAAGTAAAAAGCACCATCTACGCATGCGCGCCATTTTTTTCATGGCCGCACATGCGCAGATGGTGGAGTTTGCGTGTGGGCGGCGGGGAAGACCAAGGGAAGGTTCCTTCAGCCGCCCAACAGCTGATCTGCTCCGCAGCGCGGAAGCAGCGAGGAGCCGAAGATGGGGTAAAGGCAAAGGGGAAACCCCATCTTCGGCTCCTCGCTGCTGCCGCGCTGCGGAGCGGATCAGCTGAAGGAACCTTCCCTTGGTCTTCCCGCCGCCCAGGCAAAGGGGAAATCCCAAGATCGCTTGCCGCTTGCCGTATTGCAGCTTGGAGCCTTGCTTCGCCTCCTTCGCTGCAATATGGCAAGCGGCAAGCGATCTTGGGGTTTCCCCTTTGCCTGGGCGGCGCTGGGGCCATGCGGAGCCGCTCATCTAGGGGGGCGTGGACCGGCAAGGTGCCCTCCGCTCTCTCTCTTTCTCTCCCTGTTACCGGTGTGGTATAAGAGAGAGAAAGAGAGAGAAAGGAGGGCGACTTGCCAGTCCACGCCCCCCTGGATGAACAGCCTCGCATGGCCCCAGCGCCGGGCTCCGCTGTTGCCTCCGCCCCCATTCGGCTCTGCAGCTGAGAGGCCTTCCCGGCAGAGCCCTCCCCAACAGCTCCCGCCGCCAGCGCAAAAAAGAAAAGAAAAAAAAATCCCCAAAAGAGGCAGGCACAAAGCGGGGGCACAAGGGGAGCTGCCCGGCAGAGGTTGCTTTTTTTCTTCTCGTGGGCAAGTGGAGGGGGGGAGAGAGAAGGGAGGAAGAGAGTGTGAGAGAGGAAGAAAGAGAGAGAGAAATGATAGAAAAAAGGGGAGAAAAAAAGAAATGAGAAAATGATTGAAGCATAGTGACAGGAAAGAAAGAGAAAGAAACAGAGAAGTGACTCTTGGTGATGACGTATGACGTCATCGGGTGGGAAAAACCGTGGTATAGCAAAAAAACCGTGGAGTATTTTTTAATTAATATTTTGTGAAAAACCGTGTTGTAGCGTTTCGCACTAATCGAGACCGTGCTAATCGAGGGATCACTGTACTAAGATTAGACCCTTCCTTCATACCGAAGGTGAACACAGAGTTTCACAGGAAACAGGAACTGATTCTTCCTGATTTTTGCACACACGGCAGTCATCCATCAGAATTACGCTGGCATAAGATCGATGTACGTCGAGCGGTTAAGATCTACATCAGAAGAACAGAGGCTTTTCGGAAAACAGAAAGGTTGTTTATTTCCTTTTCGCAGGATAAAAAGGGACTTGGACTATCATCTACCTCCATTAGTCGTTGGATCAGAGACTGTATTGCGGAGGCATACAAGGCTCGTAACCAAACCATACCAGCAGGAGTGACAGCTCACTCGACTAGGAGTGCGGCCACCTCAGCGGCCTGGGTCACCCAGGCGTCCATAGATGACATTGCAGGGCTGCAACGTGGTCGGCACTTCGACTTTCATACGTCATTACAAGTTGGACTCCTTCGCTTCAGCAGAGGCAGTATTTGGGAGACGTGTTTTACAATGAGTTTGTTCTCCTCCAACGTCCCTGACAAGACCTTCTCCCTCCCATGGGCCTTGAATCTTTGGTATATCCCATGTTGGACTCTCCTTCCAGATGCAGTGGAGAAGAGCCGTTGTACCTACCTGAACGGTCTTCTCAGTGCACTGGAAGGAGAGTCCAAACCCACCCGGCATTGTTATAAGTTCAGGGACACCGGAGTGGGGCAGTTAAGTCAGTTATTGGTTGTTGACAATAAAACTTGGTTATCCTCTTACTATGGTTTTTCGTTTTTAAAACTGGCTCGTGGGGAGAGCAGAGGGGGCGGTGCTCAATTGATATGTAAATTTTAACTCAGTCTCTACCAATAGGATTGGTGAAATACCCATGTTGGACTCTCCTTCCAGTGCACTGAGAAGACCGTTCAGGTAGGTACAATGGTTCTTCTATCCAAACTTGGTAAGACTGAAAAAAAACCACACAAAAATTCTACACAGGCTTGAGCAGTGGGCTGAAATGAACAGAGGAATTTACTGGAAAACGGCTGCATTTTGTGTGCGGTACTCATCTATGAGTTCTATAGTTTGAAAAGACAATGAAAAAATTAAGAGTCCAGAGAACTGTGGGCGGGGGAGCGGGGTTTCTCACATAGAATAAGAAATTAACTTAGCCCATAAGTGCACTAGGGTGCCTTCCGTCCCCTGTCCAATTATCTCTCCTATATCTCATATTTCTTTTCTTCCACTCATATATCTCTATATCTTCTCTATCCTCCATTGATGTATTGTACTTTATTCTTATATCTTCACTCCTATCCTTCCTTCCTTTCCTCTCTTTGATATATATTACCACATGGTTAATCTCATTAACCTTCATTATGTATTGGACAAAATAAATAAATATCCAACCCCCCAAAACTTGAACCTTAGACTGCCTACTGTTGAGCTCACCTCATTTCCTAAGACATCTGCATTGGGCGTGCATAAGTGCCCCGGCGTGCCCACTGTCCCTGTACTAACATCTCCATGTATTCGTAAAATATAGTTCATGCTTGTACTTCATATATATTCACAATCAAGTTTATACTTCATCATATACACGCTTGACAAAATAAATATTGGCCCAGAACCAGGGGATTTAAACTACAATTAAAAAGGTTCAGTCAGAGATAGTGTAATGTATTCTGAGCAAGAATTCGAGTACATTATGTCTAAGATTCTTTCTAATTTTAATTTTCTGTGGTTGTAGGCAATTCCACTAGAAAAATAGTTTTCTAATCTAAAAGCCCATATCTGTGATGGCAAACCTATGGCACATGCGCCACAGCTGGCAAGCAAGCTGGCGCCCAACTTGGCTCTACTCATGAGTGCGCAACCTGGAATTTAGGAGAAACTTCCTGACAGAATAATTAACCAGTGGAACAGCTTGCCTTCAGAAGTTGTGGATGCTTTATCACTGGAAGTTTTTAAGAAAAGTCTGGATGCCACTTGTCTGAAATAATATAGGTCCTAGAGCCATGATGATGAACCTATGGTACATGTGCTCACATCACCTGGCATGTGTGGCATTGCCTGTTCCTCTTTCAGATTTCTGGTGTGCATGTATGTGCAACGATCAGCAGCTGTTGAGCATGCAGCAGTGCCAGAAATTGGAAGAGCTGGTCTTCCATTTTCCGTCATGAGCATGTGTATGTCCAGCTGATTGTCACGCACGCATGCAGGCCAGAAACTGGAAGACTAGCTTACAAGTGCATATCTACCTGCCGGAAACTGGAAGTTCATTTTCCAGTGCATGCATACGTTCTTTCCCTTTTCAGCACTCAGTGCCAAAAAGGTTCACCATCATGCCTTATGGTCTCCTGTTTGAGCAGAAGGTTAGATTAGAATACCTGCAAGGTCTCTTCCAGCTCTCTGATTAATAGCCAGTCCACCCATACTATAAGTCTTGTAGCCTGTTTTCCCCAAAATAAGACATTCCCTGATAATAACTCCAATCGTGCTTTTGAGTGCATGGCAATATTAATATTATTATATTATCTATTTTCCCATTCCCTTTTACCAGGCTACCTTATTGTATACATTTACTAATATTTTCCCCATTATTATTTCTCCCTTCTAATAGTATTATTCATCTTTATCCATCATCTCCATCTTTTCCGCATCCAATTTTTAATATTTTTTTATCAGCCTTTCATCTCACTCTTATTTCTCAATTCTCTTTTTTATTTTTATATGTATTGCATTTTGTCTTCTGAATCCCTTTTATCTCTTTATTGTATTGTTTAAGCATTCCTCACCAAAACTTTTCCTTTTCTCTTCCAAACATTTCCCCTTTAATTGTTTTTTTTGGGGGGGGGGATTTCCCCCTTTTCCTCTCTACTCTTTTTACATTGCCAAAAGTTTCTGTGATATTGTCTAACTGATTCTTAATTTTTAATACTTTCTCTTCTATGTTCTTAACTTCTTGCATCGTGTTTAAATTTCCCTCTTCAAATTCTGTTCCATTCCTTTTTCTATATATTTCAACAAATTTCTCATTTGTTTATTACCTATTAAAGATCACCACTCCCACACAGGCTTTCCTTCAGGTGATCCTCTTCCCCTTTTCACGACTCCCTGACTAGCTGTGGCACATGCAGGGAGACTCTCCTCAAGCAAGTGCCAAAGTGCAGCAAAGGCGCCCATGGAGGATGGGTGGCTGCTCGCTTTGGATACAGTTTGTCTCCTGCCCTAAGGTCCAGCCATTGCCTTGCCATGTCCCATCACCCCATCCCCACCACCACCAAGCAGGGAGGGCCAAGCAGAGTGTGGGTGAGTTCCAGCCCAAAGTGGCAGAAGCTAAGGCTGCTTTATGCACAAATGTGGTGTGAAGGCAGCTACAGCTTATCTTCTGTCCTAAAGATCTGGCCATCACCTTACCATGCCCCCCCCCAGAGGAGAAAGAGGGGGAAGAGAGTCACCAGAGCAAAGGCAGCCTTTGCTTCTTGCCGCTTTGGGCTGGAGCTTATGCCCTCCCCATTCAGTCAAAGAGATGCGGGGGGGGGGGCAGGGGAGGACAGGACATGGCGAGGCAATGACCAAATCCTTAGGGCAGGAGAGAAGCTGCGTCCAAAGACCCTCCTTAAATGAGCAGTGCCCGCCCTCCTTGTGCACCTTTGCTGTGCTTTGGCACTCGCTTGAAAGTCTTTCTGCACATGCGCACAAGTCACAAGAGGAAGAGGAAGCCTCTGCTGGGGTTGGCTATGTTTCTCAACTGTTGCTGTGTCTACTGTAGTAATGAGGGGTTTGGGAGTTCTTCCAGGGGCAGCTTGGGGATTGCTACAAAGTTCAGTTAGACCCAAGGCTACCTGAAAGGGAGTAAACCCAGTGCAGCTATGCACTGAATTATTAAACAGCAAGAAATCAGTCCAATTGTCTTGTTTTAGATTAATATAGCATCTGAGACATAGTTCCAGTACTGAATCAGCTGTCTCATATACCCCCTCCCTATTCATTTGGAGGTGAAGGGAGGAACTTAAGCCCTGTGTGGGTCCCATCAATTAAAAAAAAATGTGCCAAAACCACAAGTGAATTGTACAAGGTTTTCCAGGCCATGGGGTGCTTCTGCTGGGAAGCCACTGCCCCTCCCACTGGACTTTTGTGCTCAGCACTCAGCTGGAGGAGGGGAGTGCTTCCCCACATCACCCCCTTCTTTCTCTTGGACCTTCCAATGAGAGAGAAGGAAGGCTAGACTTGGGGGATAACCCCCACCCCACAAGATCTGCCCCCACCATTCTCTCCCAGATCTCTTTGCTGGCGGCAACAGCAAACATATTATGACAAAGGCAAATCCTGTTGCCACACAAAGGCAAGTACAGGAGTTCTTTGCTCCCATATTAAGGCTCTGTCCATCACCACTTCCACAACAGGGCAACAGCTCTTTCATCCCTCTGCAGTGACAGGGCAACAGGGAGCTGCAGCAGAAGGATGAAAAAGCCACATGCAGCTCCAGAGCCATGAGTTTCCCACTCACTTTCTAGGAAATGTCCAGTTCGGCTTTCCCCTGATCCCTTGTGATTACTACTGCTGTCAATTGGTTTGGTGGAATGACGATTTGGATGATTTTGGGTCAAGCACCATTGTATTATGGTAGTCTAGACAGGTCATCTGGTCGAAAGTTCCCCCCCCCCCCAGGATATAGTGTGGGTAAAATTAAAGCAATTGAAATACTGTGTCCAGCGGGCTTGCTTAAAGGATAACTTCCACAGGGGTTTTAAGGCTTCCAAGTTTAGACTCTTCTAGGAAATGGTTCCAAATTAGCATGGCCCATCAAACCTTCCTTCTCCCACACCGCCCACCTCTGTTCTGTATCAGTTAGTTTTTTGGAGGTGTAGGCATAGGATTGAAGGATTCTCTGGGAGTTCTGTTGTAGCAATGTGGTTCCTACAGCCACATCACTAATGTTCACTTGGATCACAAAGGAAACATCTGGGTCCGGGTGCCTTAACACAGGTTCGCTGTGAATAGCCACTTAAAGTTTCTCTACTGCTGCCTGAAATTCCATAGTCCACTTCCAGAGTTGACTAGGCTTGGGCTTCCCCTCCCTTTTTGTCTTTAGTAGGTTTGTGATGGGTAGGGCAATTAATACAAGGGAATAGATTGTCGGTAAAAGATCTTAAATCCAAGGAAGCTTTGAAGTTGCTTCCTCTTGCAAGGGGGATGACATTCCCATATTGTCTTAATTTTTTCTGGGTCCATTTCCACCCCCTCATGCGGGATCCTAGGTATTCAATTTTGTCTTTATGGAACATGCAATTTGAGAACTTAACTTACAGCTCAGCCATCTGTAATTTCTTCAAAATTCCTCACACAAGTTTAACCCATTGTTTCAGTATAAATCAGAATGTCACACCAGCATTCCCTTATACCTATGTATTCACGCAGAACTTTATTAGTTGCATGAATACCACAGGCACCCCTTGTAATCCAAAGGGAGCACTATGAATTGGAAGCACCCCAGAGGGCAGTTGAAGGTTGTTTTCCATTCATCCCCTTCTTTAATCCTGAAACAGTAATACACCTCATGTAGGTCCAATTTCATAAAAATCTTTCCTTGGCTAGATGGGCTAACATGTCCCTCATGAGTGAAAAGTTTCCAGACAGACCATGTTAAGCCCATGATAGTCCATGCACAAGCAAAGTGTGCCATATTCTTTTCTTAGAACAAAAGTGGAGTAGCTACCTGGGATCTGGCCAGCTGAATGAACCCATGTTGCAAATTTGTATCTATGAATGTGCAGAGTTCTTCCAGCTCCTGCGGGAGTATAAAGTACAGTTTAGGTTTTGGCAGTCTGGCCTTGGGGAGGATTTTGATGATGCAGTCTGTCAGCCAGTGAGGTGGGAGCCCATTGGACTCTTTTTCACTAAAGATGACCCTTAAATCCCAATATTCCTTGTGGATTTAAGGGTCATGCCAAAAAAATGATTTAAGCAAAGCAACCAGTTCTATCATGTTCCAAGTGGTTTGGCTACTAACCTTCCAGGGATTTTTTTTCTTTTTAAATGTAATTCTTTTTCTTTTTCCATTTTCCCCTTTTTCTGTTTGTTGTTTGAGAGCTTTTGAACCCCCTGTTTTATATTCTGGTTTCATCAACAAGGATAACACAATGCTATCTTATCTGAGATTTACCAATCCACATGAGTTCTTTCTTTGGAGCATCTCTGGATCATTGATAGCAGGCCAACTTGATAAATACTACTTAGGGCTCCTAATTCATAGATTAAGAATTGGAAACAATCTTGGAGATCATCTAAGTCAACCTTTACCTCCATTCCCCTCCTGCTATGCAGACATCCCCCACTAAATCATCCTTAAAAATTGGCCATTCAACCTCTGTTTAAATAAATCCCTTGAAAGTGAGTCTATTCCTATAAATACCATTTCTGTGTAGCTGCAGTTGTTTTGATGCTTGTAAGTTAGGCTGGCATCAACTCTAGTCAGTTCATGCAACATGCATCCACAAATCCTTTCTGAAACTAGTTTACGAAAGCCATCTTATTCGAAATCAAATATTTCACTGGTAAGAAAAACTCATGAACACATACCATCATGCTTAAGTTTTCAGATCTGTTTTGCCTCCATTTCTTGAGATCTTCAAACAATAACCACATTTCTCTCATGAAGCTTGGGAAGTTGACCAAGAGTGGAATTTGCTCTGGCAAGTACAGAGTAACAATTCTGTGGCTGAATCTATCATCGAGTCAACCATAAATCCCATGCCTAGTTGATGACTGTATAAACAAATCACACTGTTCCAGGAAAGGAGGAACCTGTATTGCAATCCCATTGAATTTGGGGGAATTGGTATGTCCATTCACCATAGTGAGAGCTACCATATTTTTCAGAGCATAAGACGCATCTTTTTACCCCCCAAAATAGGGTCAAAAACTGGGTGCATCCTATACACCAAATGCTGCACCTGGGGTGGGGAAAGGGAATTGGCAAGACAGCGGTAATACCGGTAGCTGCAATTGGTGGCAACAGACAGCTGACTGGCAGTATTCCAGGAGATTGATCCAACCACCAATCAGAAAGGAAGAATGAAGGGGGAGATAGCGAAGTTAACAATCAAAGTGGCAGCTTCACTGGAGAAAATGCAAGGTTTAATTTCCAGTGCCTGGGGTGGAGGTTAGTGTGCTCCGATCAGCCTCTGATGACACTAACACGGAGGAGCAGTGGGGGAGGAGGAGCACTCCTGAGGTGGAGAAGGAAAGCAGGCAGCCTCAAGGGGCAAACACTCAGCTGCAATGAAAGGCTTTGGGGGAATGCTCCCTCCCCCATCAGCCAATCAGCAGAGACACTTTCTATGCTTTCCCTGCATGACCTGAGTGCCAGACTCAGTGTGTGTGTGTGTGTGTGTGTGAGAGAGAGAGAGAGAGAGAGAGAAGAGAAAGAGAATAGAATGCAGAAGGGTTTCTATTATTATGCAAAGCCTCCTTCTGAGCAGCCTCCTTCTATGGTAGCCAATGCAAATTTCCTTCATTTCTATCACTGACTAGTGTAGCCCCACCCATGTCTCTGACTGCCAAAAGCAGAATGAAAAGAGAGACACAATGCATGTGCACAGAAACTTCACCTCCCTTTCCAGTTATGACACTAAAAGAAACCTGAATTCAACACTGTTTCTTTCACCAACCTCTCTAGTATTAAAGTGATCTGGATTCCAGTCTCTCTTTCCCAGGGTGAGATTGGACTAAAGCAACTCCCAGCTTTTCCCTGACTATAGAAGGAGATACTTTTCACTTCCTGTTAGATCATTTTCGATTGTTTCTGCAAGTGGTGGTGGGGGGGGAGAGATAAGCAGCTCTTCTTTCACTCCCTCTTCAGGAATTTAAAATCCCTGGGTAATATCTTAATACAGAAAGTAGGCCACTGTTGAGAGTGCTGAGTCATTCAGAGGCAGTTGAGTGTGCAGCAACCTAGTAATTATGTGAATAGTATTTAATTAGGAGAGAGCTCCCTGCTCTTTATCTGTTCTCTCTGTCTGTTCACTGTTGTTAGCAGTATGCTGTTGCTGTTCATGGAAATATGCTTTGAAGAAGCTGAAATGCTGTACAAGTTGGTTCCTGTGAGTTATTGAACTAAGATAGTTGTAGCAAGGTACTAGTAAGATACTAGTTTATTGTATTTATAGTATAGACAGTAGTAGTAGTAAAGAATAACCAATAATGGCCATAACCAAATCAGTAGACAAACGCAATGTAGGAGACCTCATATACTTGGACTTCAGTTAAGCTTTTGATAAAGTTGACCACAATCTCCTAATCCACAAATTAGAAAAAAGCGGGATAGACTACAACACATGCAGATGGATAAACAGTTGGCTGACCAACCACACCCAATGAGTTGTCCTAAATGGCTCCAAATCCACATGGAAAAAGGTAGACAGTGGGATACCACAGGGTTCTATCCTGCCCCTGTGCTCTTCAACATTTTCATCAACGACCTTGACGAGGGAATAGAAGGGGAACTAATGAAATTTGCAGATGACACCATGCTGGCAGGGGTAGCCAACACCCTGGAGGACAGGCTCAAAATACAGAAAGACCTAGACAGATTAACACTGTGGGCCCACACTAACAAAATGATGTTCAATGTCAACAAGAGCAAAGTCGTTCATCTAGGCAAAAAAAAAAAAATCTAGACACACATACAGCCTAGGAGAAACCCCACTTAGCAGTAGCGACTGTAAAAGAGATCTTGGAGTCTTGGTGGATAATCAACTAAACATGAGCCAGCAATGTGCAGCAGCGGCCAAAAAAGCCAACACAATCCTAAGCTGCATCAACAGGGAAATATACTCCAAAACCAGGGAAGTATTAATACCACTTTACCATGCCCTGGTCAGACCACATCTGGAGCTGTGTTACAACCACCCACCTGTGCTGTTAGAAGTGGTAGCTGGTTTGGTGGTGGAGTTCCCCAGGCTTATGGTACTGGGGGCCTTCAATTTACCATCGCTTGGCGAATCCTTGGATGCAGCTCAGGAGTTCATGTCTTCCATGATGACCATGGACCTGTCCCATGTAGTTCAGGTCTGACTCATGGTGAGGGAGCACACACATGACCTATTGTTTCTCTCAGGGAAGTGGAGATATGATCTGGAATTAAGGGGTATATATGTCTCTTCTTTGTCATGGTCAGAACATTTCCTGCTGAGGTTAGACTTTAAGGCACCATTTCTCCATCGCAGGGGGGTGGAGCCAATTAAGTGATTCTGCCCCAGATGCCTAATGGACCGAGAAGGGTTCCACAAGGAGCTTGGAGAAATACTGGACTCCCTTGTCCACAACCTGGCTGAGTCCCTAGTGGTTGCCTAGAATAGGGCAACATCTGGGGCACTGGACCAGATTGTGCCTTTGTGACCTCTCCATGGTGGTGGATCCAGGAGAGCTCCATGGTTTAATGAGGAGCTCTAGGAAATGAAGCACCAGAAGAGACATCTAGAATGATGCTGGAGAACCAGTAACTCCGAATCTGACTGAACACTGTTAAAAGCCATTATTAGGACTTATTTAGTAGTGATATGGATGGCAAAATGTTCACATTTTTCCACACTTATTGCATTTGCTGATTTGCATCCAGCCGCCCTCTATAGGGTGATTCATTCCCTTTACAATGTAGAGGGAATGGAGGAAACCCTGCAGGGTAAATTTGAGGAAATTGTTCAGTTTCTATCAGATAACGTTGCCCAGATTCGGAGGAACCTGAACTCTGATAGGGCAATTCTGACTGAGATGACAAGGGCAGGTCTTAGTCCTATTGTGTGGGATGAATTTGATACTGCATATCCTGAGGATGTGGACAAGGCTGTGGGAGCAACGAGTTTCTCCACGTGTTTGTTGGTTCCATGCCTCACCTGGTTGGTTTCGGCCAACAGGTAGGTGAAATGAGGCTGGCTCCAGGCTTTGATTAACACATCCTTGAGGGAGGGGTCCTTCCTGCAACCATTAAAGAAAGTGGGGGGAGCTAGTTCCAGAGGGTTGGGGCCTTCTAGGGAAGGTTCTTCTACTAGACCCCACCAGGTGACGTTGTCTAGTTGATGGGACCTAGAGAAGGCTGACTCTGTGGGACCTGACCGGTTGCTGGGACTCATGCGGGAGAAGGCGGTCCCATAAGTAATCTGGTCTGATGCCGTAGGGCTTTATAGATCATAATGAACACTTTTTTGTTTGGAAACCAATCAACAGCCAATGCAGCTTGCAGAGTGCTGGAGAGACATGAGCCTAACTAGGAAGATCCATGACTGCTCGTGCGGCTGCATTCTGGATTATCTGTAGTTTTCAAACACTCTTCAAAGGTAGCCCCATGTAGAGAGCATTACAGTAGTTGAACCTCAAGGTGATAAGAGCATGAGTAACTGTGAGTAGAGACTCCCTGTCCAGATAGGGCTGCAACTGGTGCACCAGGCGAACCTGGGTGAACATTCCCCCACACCACAGCTGAGATGGTGTTCTGAGGTCAGCTGTGGATCGAGGAGGACACCCAAGTTGTGGACCCTCTCTGTTGGGGTCAAACCCCCCCCCCCCAAGTAATGGATGGGCAGATGGAGTTGTCCTTGGAAGGCAAAACCCACAGCCACTCCGTCTTGTTGGGGTTGAGTCTGAGCTTGTTATTGAATGAATGAATGAATGAATGAATGAATGAATGAATGAATGAATGAATGAATAATCTAGAGTCTGAAAGAATCCAAGGGTTATGAATGACAGTGCACTGAGACATAAACCCAATGATATTGTCTGATCAGCAAACCATAATTCCCCACAATGGGAAATACAGTATCAGATTCCACCTTATGCTTATTCTTCACACCAGTCAGTGCCAATCTGCCATTAACTGGAAGTGGAGGCTGGATGGCAGGGGGGAGGCTTTAAAGGGAAGAAAGAGTTCACAATATCTTCCTTTAAGCTCATTCAACTGGGAATGTAACCCAGCTGCATACCAACTTACAATTGAAGTTCCTGATTTTAAAACATCTTCTTTGAATTTGATTGGAAATGGGAAGGTCAGCAATGACCTCCCCATCAGAGTTAGAGTTAGGGGGTTTTGGCATGCAGTTTTTAGTTCAAGCTTTGCATTACTCTAATTCACTTGACTTCTGGTAAACTATATATTTTTCAACAAATGAAAGGTGGGGATCGTTGCCACTGATGGCCACCACTGCCATTTGCCACCAATCACCCTCTTCACTAATCACCATTTGGCAGTGATCAGTGGAGGTGGTGACTGGCGATGAATTAGCAGTGGCAGCCAATGGTGGTGATAGGTAGTAGCAATGATCCCCACTGCCTAGAATAGCTGATCGATGATATTCTGGGAGGCTGATCCAAATGCAATGAGCTGCTCAGCAGTGAAGGCTCCAGCATTCACTGGTTATGGGGAATCAACCCCTCTCTCCCTATAAGAAATTCTCCCTAACACATGGGCAGACCATAACCCCTTGAGATTAAAATGGAAAGATTTTGATAAAAATGTTACAAAAAGGTGGACATTGAAGCAAACAATAATTAAAGAGAAAGCATATATCAATATGCTGGAAAAAGAACTAGATTTTTTTTACAAATAAATAATAATTATGATACTACAATATTTAATTTATGGGACACTACAAAAGCCTACATCGGAGGGCTATCAATAACATGTCAGATCTCACACAACAAAAACAAAAACAATAAAATAAATGATTTGACCATAAGATTAACAATGTTGGAAAGAGAGTTGCATAAAACTCCATCTGTCATGAAAATATTAGAGGAATTAAACACAACAAAGTACAAGATTAATATTATAACACAAGAGGAATTGGCACAAAAACTGAAAAGAACAAAACAGATTTTTTTTGAACAAGCAAATAAGCCCGGCAGGTGGTTCGCCTACAAAATAGCAAAATAAAAAGCAAATAGAAATATAGATACTCTAACTCAGTGTTTTTCAACCAGTGTGCCGCGAGACATGGTCAGGTGTGCCGCAAAGCTCAGCTTCCGAGATCAGAAGCTGAGCTTTATTCTTCCCACCCCCTTTTTCGCGTCTTTGGGACTCAGCGGGAGAGCACTGGCAGCAGCGGCATCGAATAGTAGCTGAGGTGGCGGCTGCGAGCGGGAGCTCCAAGTCAGAAGCACTAGCAGCGCCCCGCCCAGCTGGAGATTCCCCGGCGGCACCAAGTAGTAGCCAGCAATGTAGCACCCTTTTCCAGGGCTGCACAAGGAGCCAGGCATTGGAGTTTGGGGTGGGGAGCAACGAAAGTGTGGAGGCCGGTGCCGCGGCCGCCCCCACCTCCCAGTGCCTCCGGCCCCCTCGCGCCACTGGCTTCTTGCCACTGACGCCCGTCCACCCGCCCAATCCGCCCCTTTCTCCAGCTCCTCCCGCAGCAGTGGCTGCAACGGCAGCAAGAGAAAACCTTCTTACAGCGGAGGTCGGTGAAGGTTCTTTGAAATGTCGGGGGCGCGTGCGCGTATGATCCCCATCCCCCTGCCAGCCCACCCGGAACATTTAAAATAAGAAAAAGCTTTGCCGGCCTCCACAGAGAAGAAAGGAAGAGAGAGAACAAGAGAGGGAAAGAAAGGAAGAGAGAGATAGCAAGAGAGACAGAATGAGAGAGAGAGAGAATGAGAAAGAAAGAGACAGCAAGAGGGGGAAGGAGGGAGAGAGAAAGAGAGCAAAAGAGAGGAAGGAAGGAAGAGATAGCAAGAGAGACAGAATGAGAGAGAGAGAGAAAGAGAAAGAAAGAGACAGCAAGAGGGGGAAGGAGGGAGAGAGAAAGAGAGCAAGAGAGAGGAAGGAAGGAAGGAAGAAAGAAAGAGATAGCAAGAGAGACAGAATGAGAGAGAGAGAAAAAGAAAGAAAGAAAGAAAGACAGCAAGAGGGGGAAGGAGGGAGAGCAAAAGAGAGCAAAAGAGAGATGAAGTAAGGGAGAAAGAAAGAGATAGCAAGAGAGACAGAATGAGAGAGAAAGAGAAAGAAAGAAAGAAAAAAAGAGAGAGACAGCAAGAGGGGGGAAGGAGGGAGAGAAAAAGAGCAAAAGAGAGGAAGGAAGGAAGGAAGAGAGAAAGAATGAGAGAGAGAGAGAAACAGCAAGAGGGGGGAAAGGAGGGAGAGAGAAAGAGAAAAAGAGAGAGGAAGGAAGGAAGAGAAAGAAGGAGATAGCAAGAGAGACAGAATGAGAGAGAGAAAGAGAAAGAAAGAAAGAAAAAAAAGAGAGAGAGACAGCAAGAGGGGGAAAGAGGGAGAGAGAAAGAGAGCAAAAGAGACAGGAAGGAAGGGAGAAAGAAAGAGGGATGCAGAGAGAGAGAAAGAGGAAGAGAGAGAAAGAGGGAGGGAGAGAGAAATAGAGCGAAAGGGAGGAAGAGAAATTTTTTTGTCCAAACCTTCCCCCCCCCCCGCTCAATGTTCCCGAGGATTTTGAAAATGTAAATAATGTGCCGCGGCTCAAAAAAGGTTGGGAAACACTGCTCTAACTGACCTAAAAAGGAATTTGCAAAGTGACAACAAAAATTAAAAAAGATATAATAACAGAATTTTATATAGAGCTATATAAGCAAGAAGATAGAGACAAAAAACAAATTGCAGAATACTTAGAACAAACTGTATATCCAACAATCTCAGAAGATGATAGGGAAATGCTGAATAATAAGATCACCCAAATAAAGTTAAGGAAAGCCATAGAGATTTTGAAGAATAATAAGTTGTCTGGTCCAGACGGGATACCATCTGAACTATACAAGGCAACTCAAAAGTAATTAGACCCAATAATGTTGGAGCTGTTTAATTAAATCCTAGATAAAGGGAAAATCCCCGAATCTTGGAGGTGTACATCAGTTTAATACCTAAGGGTGAAACAAATAAACAAAGAATTCAGAATTGCAGACCAATATTTTTATTAGATACAGATTATAAAATTTTGGCTGCTATTATGGCAAATAGACTAAAAAAAATTAAGTAAATTTATTCATTCTGATCAGAACAGTTTTCTCCCACACAGACAAATTAAAAATAATACAAGGATTATATTGAATGCATTAGAATACTACAACATCCATACTGAAAAACAAGCCGCGTTCATTTTTTCGATGCAAAGCATTTGTCAAAATAAATTGGTCTTACTTTATTAAATTACTAAATAAAATGGAATTTGGTGAAAAATGTATAGGAATAATAAAAACAATTTATGATCAACAGACTGCATGTGTCCTGATAAATGGAGATATGACCAAGAAAATAAAAATAAGATTTGCTCCATTAATTTTCATATTGGCATTAGAATGCTTATTGAGAAATATAAGAAGCAAAAAAGAAATAAAAGGTTTGAAAGTCAAAAAAGAGGAATATAAATTACAAGCGTACACAGATGACATGGTCTTGATTCTTGAAGATCCATTAGGAACTGTGACTATCCTCTTCGAAGAGATTGAAAAATTTGGCAGAGTTGCAGGCTTAAAAATTAATAAAAGTGAGAGACTTCCAGGGGCGGGTCTACAGCAAGCAGGCGTGCGAGAGCAGAGCTCCGCTCTCCCAAGCCTGATTTTGCAGTTCGGGGGGTTGAAATTTGGCTGAATTTCGATGCAACCACGTTGGAGAGGTGGCTGAAGTAGCGGGGGTACCCCGTGTGCAGGAGTGAGAACCTCGCAAACCTCGAAGCAAGAGAGTCACCAAACAACATGGTGACGTTAGTGCTGTGACAGCCCAGCGTAACAGAGGAAGCAAGAGAGTGTAACTACAATCCTATTTACAAAGAAGAAGAATCCAAGTATGATAACAAAAATATATATAGTCAAATTAATGGAAGATTAAGTTAAGAGAGAGCAGTAGCGTGGGACCCACCAAAGTTGGTTAGCGGCTACTCAGCGGTGGGGGAGAAAAGACAAAAAAAAAATTCTACGGAGAAACCTGGAAGACCCGGAAGACGTTTGGAGTTAAAACCTAAAACAACAGGAGTGGACTAACAAGCACCCCGTGGAGGAGAAACCTGAAAAACAACTTAAATAACTTAACAACTGTTTGTGAGTTTTGTGACTAAAAGAAACGGTGGAGAATACTAACTTTTGAAAAAAAGAGCCAAACGACGGAGACTGCAGGAACTACGGAATTAGCGGAAACAGCGGTAGTGACGGAGACACGGAGATATGGAGGTTGCTGAGAGATCAGAAAAGGGAGGAAGTGCTCCAGAGTTTAAAGAAGTTTAAAGAACAAACGGTAAAGAGCAGAGGTCCACGACCAAAGGAATAAATAAACAGCAGCGGTGGAGTGTGCTTGGAAGTGACGAAGGAGCCTGCAGAAGCTGATGAGATAAGCGGAAAGAGCCAAAAGAAGGTGCAGAGAAGAGGAACATTGGGGGAGGAGGAAGTCAGCTTAATTAAGCACTTATTTATATCTCTTTTCTCTCCTCTTTACCTTCCCTAAATCGAAAAAACTGACTAACTGATTTACTAATTAACTTTCTCCCTGATTAACGGATTAACTGATGAATTGCTATTTATAGCGGAAGAAAAAGAAATTTGACCGAACTTTGAACTCTGATTGAACTTTGACTGAACCCTGATTGAACCCTGATTGAACTCTGATATACTGAACCTGAATGTGAACTTAAAAATCTAAGGACGAAGAATTAGGTAAAACCCCACAACAAATAGAAAGGCTGATTATTATTATTTTCTGGAGGAATTGAATTCCTATGAAGCGAATGGTATTAACGATACAATGAAATAAGTAATTAATTTGTATTTCTATTTCTATTTCTATCTCAGCTATAACATATCTACAATATCTATACTTAGAATATATATATTAGCTTAATAATATTAATATTACTATTGAATATATTGAATTACATTGTATGAATTATACTGATCTATTGGAGTAAAGGAAGAGGGGGGAAAAAGGGGGGAAATATAAGAAAAGAACAATAACAGCTCAGTAACAAGTAGCTCAATATTAAAAGTCTAACTGCGCATTATATACCTTAAATCTAACTATATATTAGACTTATCTGATTCCAAGAAAATATTAGACATTCAAGTTAATAATCAATTAAAAAGATTAAAATGGCAACTTTCCAGAAATACAGTATACAAAAAAAACATCTGGCTTCCCCTCAACCCAAAAATCAATAGTTAGCATGTTAGCAACAGAAAAGGCCAGCAGTACCGGTAATATTAGCAACACCCCACAAACAACCCAGGAGGCATTAATGGCAATTCAAGAAACAATGCTCAAACTGCAGGAAAAATTAGATAGGAACCATGAGGCAATGAGGGAAGATATGCAAAAAATGGATAATAAAATTGAAATAATTCATCAAATCTTGGAAAAAAATGAAAGAAGAATAGAACAAATTGAAAAGAAAGTAGAACAAAATGATAAAAAAGTAGTAACAATGGATGACAAATTGATGCAATTAAATAGAGAGTTAGAAGAATCAATAATTAATTTTGGGATCGATAGAGCAGAATTTTATGTCAGATTCCAAAATGTAGAAGAGGAGAAAGATGAGAATTTAGTAGAGACAATGACAGAAATGATAGCTAATATATTACAAAAAGATAAACAAGAAACAGCTAATGGAATAGATGAGATTTACAGGGTGAATACTAACTACGCCCAAAAACATAAGCTTCCTAGGGAAGTACACGTGAGATGTGTAAAAAAGGAGATTAGAAATGAAATATTGAAAATTACAAAAGACGAAGCAATAATTCATAATGGGAAGGAAATCAGAGTTCTTAAGCAAATCCCCCCAAAATTAAGGGACAATCGAAGAGGATACCGACCGTTGGCAGATTTGTTAAATCAAAGTAAAATTACCTTCAGATGGTTAATTCCGGAGGGGATGCTTATCACATGGAAGGGGAAAAAAATAAAAGTAAATAATGAACTTATGGCACAGGAATTTTACGATGAATTAATAGCGGAAGAGAGGGTGGAAACAGGAAGCCAAAAAGAGATAGAAGAACCCCAGATAGATTCAGATAGCGGTAAAGAAGGAACCTCTAAAGATATAGTACAGGAGGAAGAAAGAATATTGACAAGAGCACAGAAAGAAAACAGGACAAACAGAAGACAAATAAGGAATTAAAGGGGGATGGGAACAGAAATTAAATTAATCTCAATTAATGTAAATGGCTTAAACTCATTTATGAAAAGAAATAGTATATTCAATAAATTACAAAAACAAAATTTAGACATTATTTGTCTACAGGAAGTACACATTCCACAAAAAAATGAAAAGCAATTAGAAAATGAGAAAATTGGGAAAGTATTTACGTCCTTATCACATAACAAAAAAAGAGGGATTGCAGTTTACGTTAAAAAAGAATTAGATCCAAGGAAAATATATGCAGATAAAAAGGGAAGAACTTTAATCATGACAGTTAAAATTGTTAATGTATTTGTATCATTAGTAGTAATTTATGCACCAAATAAAAATTTAAAAAAATTCTTCTATAACTTGCACCAGAAACTGATTGAATTAGAAGTAGAAGACATTTGCATGATAGGTGACTTTAACGGTATTATTGATCCCATTAAGGATTACAAAAGTGCTAATAAAAATCGATATAAAAAAAGAAAAGTACTGCCAAAAATGTTTGATCAGATGTGTGAAGAATTAAACTTGAGGGATTGTTGGAGAACAAGGAACCAAAATAAAAAAGAATATACATTCTACTCCAATGCACACCAAAGTTGGTCCAGGATTGATATGGCATGGGTTAATAATAAGATAGGAAACTTAATAAAACAAATTCAAATTGATAAAAACGATTGGGCTGATCATAACCCAATAAAAATTATATGGAATGAGGAGGAGAAGAAAAATAGGAGTTGGAGATTAGATCTACAACTATTAAAAGAACAAGAATATATAGATTGGATTGAAAGAGAAATGAAATTATTTTTAAAAGAAAATAACAACCCAGATACCTCCCTCCAGAATTTATGGGATACAGCAAAAGCCTATCAAAGAGGCTTAACAATAGCCTATAAATCAAGAAAAAACAAGGAAAAAAGACAAAATCAAAAAGAGTGGATATTTAAATTAGGAAAATTAGAAAAAGAATCCCAAAAAGACCCAGGAAACCTAAATATAAGGCAACAAATTATGCTGATAAAACACAAACTAGAATTAATAGAGATAGAAGAAGTAACTAAGAAACTAAGAGAAGTAAAACAAAATCAATTTGAGCACGCAAACAAACCTGGCAGATGGCTATCGTATAAATTGAGGAAAGAAAGAGAGAAGAAATTAATCCAACAATTAACAGATAAAAAAGAAACAACACATTACCAGTTTAAAAAAAAGAAAGAAATTGCATTAGAATACTATAAAGAATTGTACAGTGAAGAAAATATTAAGGAAGAAGATATATTAAAATATTTAGAGACATGTGAAATCAATTTAATAAGTAAAGAAGATAAAGAAATATTAAACAAAGAAATAACAAAAGAAGAATTAGAAAGAACAATTATGAAACAGAATAATAATAAAACACCAGGCCCAGATGGCTTCCCAATTGAATTCTATAAGGCAACATTCCATGTAACGGGAGAATTATTATTAGAAATTTATAATAAAATGTTAACGAATGGAGAATGCCCGGTATCATGGCAAGAAGCTAACATAACGCTGATACATAAAGAAGACACAGATCCAAAGTATATTAAGAATTATAGACCAATATCTCTGTTAAATGTAGACTACAAAATTTATATGTCAATTATAGCAGACAGATTTAAAAAAAATATTAAACAAAATAATACACTCTGATCAGAATGGTTTTCTACCTAACAGACAAATTAGAAATAATATAAGAATTACATTAAATATGTTAGAATATTATGAAAGCCATAATGATAAGGAGTTTGCAATGCTATTTCTAGATGCTGAGAAAGCCTTCGATAACCTCAATTGGAACTTTTTCAAAAAATTAATAAATACTATGGATTTAGGAGAGAACTTTGAAAATACAATAAATAAAATATACTCCAAACAAAAGGCAAGGATAATTATAAATGTAGATTTAACCAATACATTTGATATTAAAAAAGGAGTGAGACAAGGCTGTCCACTATCTCCCTTAATATATATAATGTCTATAGAAATACTATTAAACCGAATTAGAGGAGAATCATCAATACAAGGCACCCAAATTAAACAACAAATTTATAAAACACAGGCTTTCGCTGATGATCTGGTCTTCTTCTTAGAGAACCCAGTTAGCTCAATGATATACTTAGTAAAAGAATTAGAGAACTATGGGAAAGTGGCCGGCTTAAAAATAAATAGGAATAAAACTAAAATATTAACCAAGAATTGTAATCAAGATTTAAACAAATTATTAATAAAAGAAACAGGTTTTCAAATAGAAAAAAAAAATTAAATATCTAGGGATTTGGTTTACGACAAGGTATTCTTCACTGAAAGAACTAAATTATATGAAATTATTAACAAAAACAAAAGAAGATTTAGAAAAATGGTCAAAGTTAAATTTATCCTTAATGGGAAGGATCAACACAATAAAATCTAATATACTTCCAAGGTGGCTCTATCTCTTCCAAACAGCACCAATACAATTAAACAAATCGTTCTTTGCTAAAATAAATAAAATAATTTCTAAATTTATCTGGTGCAATAAAAAACCAAGAATAAACATGAAAGCCCTACAAGATTTAAGAACAAGAGGAGGATTCGGTTTACCCAACTTAGAAATATACCACCAAGCCACTAAATTACTATGGATTAAAGAATGGGTCAACCTTGAAAATCCTAGAATTCTAACAATAGAAGGCCACGATATAAATGAAGGATGGCACGCACATTTGTGGGAAAAAGAACATTCAAAACATTCCCAGTTTAAACAACACCAAATTCGGAATACACTATTGACACACTGGCGGAAAGTCAGGAAAAAACACTATAATGAAATACCCAGATGGCTATCCACTCTAGAAGCTCAAATTCATCCAAATATAATAAGCCAAGAACAAAAAATAACCTACGAAGTCCTATTAAACACTAAAGGAAGTCTTAAAACTAGAGAAAGACTTAAAGAGGAAGGCATAGTAATAGATTGGCTTCCATATTATCAAATTCAAAGCAGATATAAAAGGGACTTGGTAAAATTCGGAATATGTAATAAACAAAATGAAATAGACAAAATATTGACAGGATCTGACAAAAAATTTATAACCAAAATGTATATTTATCTATTAAACTATGAAAACATCGAAGAAATTGTTAAACCTAATATGATATCTTGGATGACTAACTTTGGATATGCAATTCAGCTAGAAGACTGGGAAAAACTATGGTCAGTTAATTATAAGATGACTTTGTCAACACCATATAAAGAAAATCTTTATAAAATGTTCTTCTGATGGCATTATGCGCCAGCGCGCCTAGCCAAAATGAATGTAAACATTAGTAACAAATGTTGGAAGTGTAAAAAAGAAGTGGGAACATACTACCACATATGGTGGCAATGTAACGAAGCAAAAAAAAAATTGGATTCAAATTAGGGCATGGATGGAAGAAATATTGGGCTACAAAATTGAAATAAAACCGGAAATGTATTTATTAGGCATAATTAGAGGCAAACATAGCAAAGAAAATTACTACTTAATAAATCACTTACTTACTGCTGCAAGATTAGCATATGCACAAGTCTGGAAACAAGATAAGATTCCAAACAAAGAAATGGTAATTAAAAAAATATTAGACTGCGCCAAATTTAGCAAATTAACATACGAAATTCAAAACCAACAAAATAAGGACTACAGTGATCCCTCGAGTTTCGCGATCTCGTTCTTCGCGAAACGCTATATCGCGATTTTTCCACCTGATGACATCATACATCATCACCAAGAGTCACTTCTCTATCTCTTTCTCTTTCTTTCCTGTCATTCTCTGCTTCAATCATTTTCTCATTTCTCTTCCTTCCTTTCTCATCTTTCTTTCTCTCTCTCTTTCTCTATCTTGCTTCTTCCTCTCTCACACTCTCTTCCTCCCTCTCTCATCTCTTTCTTTCCTTCTCTCTCTTTCTCTATCTCTCCCCCTCTTGCTCTTGAGCGGCCGCCTAGCAGCTGATCTGCTCGGCAGCGCAGCACCAGCGAGGAGCCGAAGATCCGGGTTTCCCCACCCGGATCTTCGGCTCCTCGCTGGTCCCCAATTCCGCCAACATCAGGCTCTCCACACGCCCTTTCGCCGTAACACGAGAGCCTTCCGAAAACTCTTTCCGAGCGCCTCAGAGCAGCACCCCCACCCCTCTTTGATTCCCTCAACCCGCCCGGCCCCTCGCTCCCCTTTTCCACACGCGCCACCCAAGAAACGGTTCATCCCGTCTGGGCTCCCCCCCTCCTCTCACTCGCTCGCGCTCTCCCCCATCCGCGTGCGTATGTGCGCGCGCGTGCACCCAGGCGCCTCCATCCTGGCGGGGACCGCAGCTGCGGGGCTACCCGTCGTCGACCCTCCTCCGGCAGCTTCCTCCCGAGCCCCCACACACATATGACGGAGAAAGCGGCCATTTCAGTCTTTTTCCCGGGGGGTCATCGTCAAGCTCACCTCCAACCGAGAGAGGAGTCCGCGCTGCTCCGGCTGCCGTGTCTCCTTCTCCCTCCTCCTCCTCTTCTTCCCCGCTCTTCCATCCTCCGCCGCCGAGGTCGCCAGGAAGGGAGAAGAAGAGTCAATGAACGGCGCTAGCCGCCGCCTCGCCCAACGCAAAGCGCGAGAGCCCAGACCCGGAGACAACCCGCTCGCTGTCCGCGGCGCTTCGAGTTTCTCCTCCCGGAGGCGCGCTCGGTGCTCGCTGCAGCGGGGGAAGACCCAGGGAAGGTTCCTTCGTTCGCTGCCCACGGAAAGGGGAAACCCGGATCTTCGGCTGCAGCGAGCGCCGAGCGCGCCTCTGGGAGGAGAAACTCGAAGCGCCACGGACAGCGAGCGGGTTGCCTCCGGGTCTGGGCTCTCGCGCTTTGCGTTGGGCGAGGCGGCGGCTGGCGCCGTTCATTGACTCTTCTTCTCCCTTCCTGGTGCTCGCTGTCCGCGGCGCTTCGAGTTTCTCCTCCCGGAGGCGCGCTCGGCGCTCGCTGCAGCGGGGGAAGACCCAGGGAAGGTTCCTTCATCCGCTGCCCACGGAAAGGGGAAACCCGGATCTTCGGCTCCTCGCTGGTGCTGCACTGCCGAGCAGATCAGCTGCTAGGCGGACGAAGGAACCTTCCCTGGGTCTTCCCCCGGCGCCCACGCAAACTCCACCATCTGCGCATGCGCGGCCATGGAAAAAAGGGCGCGCATGCGCAGATGGTGTTTTTACTTCCGGAACCCTACATTGCAAAAAATCGATTATCGCGAGGGGTCTGGGAATGGAACCCTCGCGATAATAGAGCGATCACTGTATTACAAAGTGTGGGGAAAAATTTACAACTGGGCGGAAATTAAGAAAAAGGTATAGTAAATAGAATTGTTAAAAAATAAATCTTGTAAATATATCAAGTGTAAATGTTTAATGTTGTATTGTTTGATGTTTAAATGTTTGTAAGTCATATAAAATAATAATAATAATAATAATATTATATATATATATATATATATAAAATTAATAAAAGTAAAACTAAAATAATAACCAAAAATATGACTATTAAACAGAATGAAAAATTAGATAATTGATTAGGTATAAATATAGTTTAAAAGGCCAGATACTTAGGAATAATACTCTCATCACAATGCACCACAATAAAAAAAGATCTTGAGAATTGGTCGAAACATCAACTATCATTTCTTGGTAAAATTGCCTCAATAAAAATGAATGTGCTTCCAAAATTACTATTCCTATTTCAAACAGCCCCCATTAAGTTAAACAAAATCTTTTTTGAAATATTAGATAAAACAATTCACAAATTTATATGGGCCAAAAAGAAAGCCAGAATTAAATTAAGGTACCTTCAGGACCATAGAACAAGAGGACGAATGGGACTGCTAAATTGGAAGCTATATTATCAGGCAGCATCTATAACCTGGGTTAAAGACTGGATAACCTTCTGAGACAGGAGAATTCTAGCATTGGAGGGCTTTAATTTAGAGTTCGGTTGGCACTCTTATTTATTTGGTATAAAAAACAAATCATATAATTTTTAAAGCAACATTATATAAGGAAAAGTTTAATTGAAATATGGTTTAAAATTAAAAGGCAACAATACGTTCAAATACCAAAATGGATGTCTCCAACTGAAGCCATAATTTATCCCAATACATTAGATATAAATAAGATAATAACATATGAACAATTGCTGAATGACAACGACCAATTGCTCTCAAAACAAGAGTTAAAGGGATTGCCATAGACTGGATTCATTATTTGCAAATCTAAATACAGAGAAAACAGGAATAAAATAGGATTCAAAATAAATAAATAAAAATGAATTAGACAAGATACTATTCAGCCCATAACAAAAGCTTGTTTCTAAGTTACATAAATTCTTCCTTAATTATGAAATGTTCGAAGACCAGTTCAAAGGTTCTGTGATAGCACGGGCCCAAAATTTTGGCTAATTTAGACAAATGGGAAAAAATATGGACTATTAATTACAAATGAACAATATCATCTACCTATAAGGAAAACATTTATAAAATGTTTTACAGGTGGCATTTGCCGCCTGCACATTTATATAAAATGTACCCAAGTATGTCGCTGAAATGTTGGAAATGTCAAAAGAAAAATGGAACTTATTACCATGCATGGCGGAACTGTCCAGTGGCAAAAAAAATTGGAATAAAATTAAAAGCTATTTAGAGCAAATAACCAGTCAATAAATCCCTTTGAAACCAGAACTATACCTACTCGGAATTATATAACCTATATGACCTATATGACCTATAAAGCCCTACATGACATTGGACCAGAATACCTCCAGGACCATCTTCTGCTGCACAAATCCCAGCGGCCGATTAGGTCCCACAGTGGGCCTTTTCCAGGACCTGTCGACTAAGCAATGTCGTCTGGCGAGGCCCAGGGGAAGAGCCTTCTCTGTGGCGGCACCGGCCCTCTGGAACCAACTCCCCCTGGAGATCAGAACTGCCCCCACCCTCCTCGCCATTGGTAAGTTGTTGAAAACTCACCTTTGCTGCCAGGTATTTTGGTTTATGTATGGTTTGATTACGTTGTGTGATTATTTTATTAGAAGAGTGTGTTAAATTGTGTTTTTAAATATTGGTTTTGTATATTGTTTATTATTGTTGTGAGCCGCCCCAAGTTTTTGGAGAGGGGAGGCATACAAATCTAATAAATTATTATTATTTTATTATTATTAAACAACACAGCAAATGAGATCACTATGCTGGATTTCATATTTCATCACCAGTCGGGAGCTTCCCAAGCACCTAGGACTGCGTGATGTAGCGGCAAATTATGTTTGCTGATCCCAATAAAGCGGTCTTTTGCAATTGACAGATGGAGATTTTGTCAATTCCGATGGTTTTCGAATGTCCACTGAGATCCTTTGGCACTGCGCCCAGTGTGCCAAGTACCACTGGGACCACTTTCACTGGCTTATGCCAGAGTCATTGCAGCTCGATTTTTAGATCTTCGTATTTCACTAATTTCTCTAGCTGCTTCTCCTCAATTTTACTGTCCCCTGGGATTGCGATGTCGATGATCCATACTTTCTTTTTCTCCACAATCAGGATGTCTGGTGTGTTATGCTTCAGAATTCAGTCAGTCTGAAGTCAGAAGTCCCACAGTAGTTTTGCTTGCTCATTTTTGACCACTTTTTCGGGCTTATGATTCCACCAGTTCTTTGCCACTGGTAAATGGTAGTTCCGGCACAAGTTCCAGTGGATTATCCGTGCCACAGCATCATGTCTATGCTTGTAGTCAGTCTGTGCGATCTTTTTGCAGCAGCTGAGTATGTGATCGATTGTTTCATCTGTTTCTTTACAGAGTCTGCACTTTGGATTGTCTGTTGATTTTTCAATTCTGGCTTTGACAGCATTTGTTCTAATGGCCTGTTCTTGTGCCACCAGTATTAGTCCTTCTGTCTCCTTTTTGAGTGTTCCACTTGTAAGCCATGACCAGGTCTTTTCTTTATCCACTTTGCCTTCAATCTTCTCCAAGAACTGGCCATGCAATGCTTTGTTCTGCCAACTGTCCATACAACATTGAGTTACAGTTTTTCTATACTGGTCCTTGGTTTGCTTCACCTTGAGAAGCTTCTTATTGTTGACCTCCATCAACGCTGACTCTTTGCTCTTCTTCACATAGTCAGCTAATGCATGCTTCTCTTCTTCCATTGTCTGCTTCACTTGCAAAAGTCCTCTGCTGCCTATTTTCCTTGGTAAATACAGCCTGTCAACGTCACTGCGGGGGTGTAGTGCATGATGGATCATCATTAATTTTCTGGTTTTCCTGTCCAAGTTGTCCAGCTCTGCTTGAGTCCAGTTCACTATGCCAGCTTTGTATATAATGACAGGTATGGCCCAAGTATTTATAGCCTTGATAGTGTTGCCACCACTCAGTTTGCTCTTTAAAATTTTTCTGGTCCTCTAAATGTATTCTTTGCTGCTGTTGCTGCTGCTGCTGATATTATTATAATTGTTGTTGTTGTTCTTCTTCTTCTTCTTCTTGTTTTGTTGTTGTTGTTGTTATTATTATTGTTATTATTATTATTAGACAAAAAATATCTAAGGAAGATCGATACTTAATAATGCATATAGTCACAACTGCCAGACTTGCTTATGCGCAGACTTGGAAATCAAACAACGTCCCTTCAACGTCCTATACTGAATTCTACCAAACATGGAGCAGATGGTATGACTGGGTCAATCAAATTTTTTTTTTTAAAGTCTAAACATCTATAACACAACCAAATCTTTCACAATCTGAAAGTAGATAGGACAAAAAAGCGGGGGGAAATGTAAACAATCTTGTTACTCCTTTCCTTCACCAGATACACAAAATAAAACTGTTGTTTTAGCAATTGATTTTGGAGAGGGGCGACATACAAATCTAATAAATACAAATAAATACAAATACAAATAATTTATGATTCAGGTGATATGACTGAAATTAATATAGATTAAGATTTAGGTAATAATATACAATATAGCAATGTAAACTAGTATGTTGAAAAAACAAAATAATATAAAAATAGCTGTAGCAATAGTGTCAATGGATAGGTTGGCAATTGTGTAAATTAAGATTTGATATACAATTGCAACTATGAAATATGACATTTATATGTCTGTATAGGTCGTGTTTTGTTTATGTTTTTTGTTTATGTGTCTTTTGTGGTATTTATGTCTTTTTTCTTAATGTAAATAACTAATAAAGTTTTTTTTAAAAAAAGATGCACAGACATTTCCACCCCTGGTGTGTGTGTACATCTTATAGCGTGGAAAGTATTATACCTCTTGGTAAATTAGGAAAATGTGAGATAGACAGAGTCCTTTTTTTTTTTTAAATAAATTTTTATTGGTTTTTTCTTAAAATAAACAAACACACATACAAACATTAAACATAGAGTGGGGGTGTATTCCCCCCGCTTCTCTTGAAAGTATAGATTCAAATACAGAAAAAGAATACATAATTGAATATATGTTGAATATTAAAAAGTCTAATAAATTTAGGTTAAAATTTTCAAAATCATAAGTACTATGCATATATAAACTACATTTCTTAATATATTGCTTATACATAAACTGATATACCATAATCATCAAACAATACATTTAATCTAATTTTAACTACTATACGTGTATAAAGCAAAATTCTTAATATATTGCTTATACATAAACTAATATACCATAATCATCAAACAATACATTTAAACTAATTTTAACTATTATACGTGTATAAACCAAAATTCTTAATATGTTAATATGTTGCTTGTACATAAGCTACTATACCATAGTCATCAAAAAATACATTTAAACTAGTATTAACATTGTTGTCGCCTAAGTAAAAACAAATTCAGAAAATTAACTAAGAATAAATTTGCATATCTTATCTTTATCTATCCATTTATAGACGTTGTTCCATGTTTCATAAAATTTAGTATCTTCTTGATCATTTAATCATCTTGTCATCATGTCCATTTCAGCGCAATCTAATATTTTAGCTATAACTTCTTCTTCCTTGGGGATTTCCTCCCCCTTCCAGTTTTGCGCATATATTATTCTAGCCGCAGTTAGTATGTGTATAATTAAGTAAAGAATTTCTTTCTTATAAGTCTGAATAGTAATTCCTAATAGGTAAAATTCCGGGGTATTTTCTATATCTTGTTTTACTATTTCTTTTATTATTTTCTCTATCATCTTCCAATATATTTTAGCTTTACCACATGTCCACCATTTATGGTAATAGGTTCCTATTTCATTCTTGCATTTCCAACATAGTGGGGATGTTTTAGGAAACATTTTTGCTATCCTATTTGGTGGGAGATGCCACCTATAAAACATTTTAATTTGATTTTCTTTTAAGGAGACTGATTTAGTCATTTTCCAGTTATTAATCCAAACTTTCTCCCATGTATCTATATCTATTTCCTTGCCAATATTTCTACACCATCTTATCATAGTGTCTTTTAAAGTCAACTCTATATTTTTATGAGCAATGAGGAATTTATATATTTTACCTATCATTTTTGTTGGATTAGTAGTAATTAGAGTACTTAACAAATTTTTACTTTTATTAAAAATATAAGAAGTTTTATCCTTCTGGTATCTAGATCGAATCTGGGCGTAGTGCCACCAATCTATTATTATCCCTTCTTCTTGTAATTCAATCCTAGATTTTAACTTCATCTGGTCATTTAGTAGTTCTTTATATCTAAAAGATATTTTCTTGTCTTTTATAGATTTCGGATGTGTTATTGCTTCTAGGGGGGCAAGCCACTCTGGGATACTTAAAAAGTGATTTTTCCTTATGTCTTTCCAAACCTCTAATAAATACTTCCTTAATGTATGTCTTTTAAAATATGAGTGGTTTTTTTCCTTGTCATACCATATAAATGCGTGCCATCCAAGCATAAGATCATGTCCTTCTAATTTTAATGTTCTTTTGTTCGCTAGAGTTATCCAATCCCTAACCCATGTTAATGCGGCAGCCTGGTAGTATAATTTCCAGTTTGGAAGGCCAAATCCTCCTCTTTCTTTGATATCTTCTAGACAATTTATTTTTATCCTTGCTTTTTTCCCTTGCCATATAAATTTTTTAACTAAATTTGTCAAAGTTTTAAAGAAGATTCCCCCTGGGTTTATTGGAATTACCTGGAAGAGAAATAAAACCTTGGGTAAAATATTCATCTTAATTGTTGCCACTCTTCCTAGAAATGATATTTTCAGGTTATTCCACATTGCTAAATCTTTTTTGATTTCTGTTAGTAATTTTGTATAATTATCATTTTTTAATGTTATTGTTTTCGCTGTTAGATTTATTCCTAGGTATTTTACTTTTTTAACGGTCTTTATTCCAGAAATACTTTCAAATTTGGTTTCTTGTGTTTTGCTCATATTTTTAGTTAAAAAATGTGTTTTACTTTTGTTTATCTTTAGACCTGCCACCTTTCCATATTGTTCAATAACTTGGAGTAATGTAGGGACTGTTGTTATCGGTTCTTCAATTATAAACGTTAAATCGTCTGCAAAGGCTTGGACTTTGTAAGTTTCATCTCCTACAGTTAAACCTTTTATTTTGGGATCTGCTCTTATTTTAATTAATAGAGTTTCAAGGATCATAATAAATAGCAATGGTGAAATAGGACAACCTTGACGAACTCCCTTATTTATCTCAAGTTTTGGTAGCTGGTTATTGTTCAATATTATGTTGTTTGTTTGTTTTGAATAAATAGTATCTATTAAATTAACAAATTTTGGACCAAATCTCATTTTATTTAGTTGCATTTTTATAAATATCCAATTAATGTTGTCAAAGGCCTTTTGGGCATCTAGAAACATTAAGGATGCTGACTTACCTGGATATTGTTCATAATACTCTAGTGTATTTATAACTGTTCTGAGGTTGTTTTTGATTTGTCTCCCTGGTAAAAACCCATTTTGATCTTGGTGTATTATTCCATTTATGACTCTTTTAAGTCTGTCTGCATAAATAGCAATGAATATCTTGTAGTCTACATTTAATAATGATATAGGCCTGTAATTTTTAATTTTTTCTGGGTCTGTTCCCGGTTTATGTATTAAAGTTGTTAGTGATTCTGACCAAGATTTAGGAATTTTACCCTCGAGTCTACATAGGTTAAAGGTTTCTAACATGTGATTTCTTATTGTTTCATTTTCTATTTTGTACCATTCTGCCGGTATGGCGTCTGGGCCTGTGGCCTTATTATTTTTCTGTTTTTTGATTATTATAAGGAGTTCTTCCATTGTTATTGGTCCATCCATGGTGGCCTGTTGGTCCTCTGTTATCTGTGGTAATTTTGAAGATTGTAAATAGTTAAAGACTTCATCTTCGCTGATATTATCTTTGGCATATAGATCTTTATAAAAATTATACACAATATCTGCCTTTCCTTCTGTGTCATATTTTATTGTACCATCTTTATCTTCTAGTTTTTTAATTAATTTTGATTGTCTCTGTTTTCTAAGTTTATATGCTAGCCATCTGCCTGGTTTGTTTGCATGTTTGAAGTAATGTTGCTTTGCTCTTTTAATTTTTTCGGTTATCTGATTTTGTTCTATGATTCTAATTTTGTGTTTAATTACATTTATTTCTGTTTTTAAATCTCTATTCTTAATGCGTTGCTGCGATAAAAATTCTAATTGTTTCAATTCATTTATTAATTGTACATACTTTAATTTATTTTCCTTGTTATATTTTGCTGTGTAGGATATTGTTAATCCTCTTATATAAGCTTTAAGTGTATCCCATAAATTTTGTGGAGTGGTGTCTGAATTTTTATTAATTTCAAAGAATATTTTTAATTCTTTTTCGATCCAGTCCTTATATTTTTTATGATTTAAAATGTTTCTATTCATCCACCAGTTATTGTGTTTACTATTCCTTCTCATAGATTGTGATCAGCCCATGTATTGACATCTATCTCGACTTCTTTTATTTGTTCTGCAACCATTTTTGGTGCCCAAAGCATGTCTATTCTTGTCCAAATTTTGTGGGGGTTAGAGTAGAAGGTATATTGTCTCTTGTGAGGGTGTCTTTCCCTCCAAATATCATTTAATAATAGTTCCGCTTTCATTTTTTGAAAAGTGCTAGGTAGTAGATTCCTTCTTGCTTTTTTACTTTTTTTACTTTTGTTGTTACCTCCCCCCCTGAATGGTCTAATTGTCTGTTCGTAATAGCATTAAAATCACCAATTATTAATACATTTTCAATAGCTAGTTCTAGTATTATTTGATGTAAATTTTTATAAAATGTAATTTGATCTTCATTTGGGGCATAGATAGAAACAATAACTAGAGGTCTAGGTTCAATATCAACTTGTACAATCAATATTCTACCCTCCTTATCCTTAAATATTTGTTTGGAATTTATAGAATTCTCAACATACATCACCACTCCTCTTTTTTTTTGATCTGCTAATGCAGCATACATTTTTTCAATTTTGGGATTCAACAATAATTTTTGGTTATTTTTTTTGATATGTACTTCTTGTAATATTGCAATTTGAGCATTTTGATTTCTGATTTTAGAAAAGATTTGTTTCCTTTTCCTTGGTTCGTTAAGTCCATTGACATTTACAGAAAAGATTTTTAAATCTTTACTTATTGTCATTTAGTAGGTTTTTTGGTTTCTCGCTGCGGTTGAACTCTTCTAGCACCTTGGTCCTGCTCTATTATCTGAGCAGTAGCCCCCAGATCTTCTTCTTGTTGGATTGCTGGTTTTTCCCCTGGTTGCTGTTGTACTGGTAGTTGTTGGACCACTTGTTGTTTGGTTGTATGGTCCAAATGGCTGATGCCACTGTTTTCAAAAAAGTACATAGCTTGGTCTACATTTTCCAATTTATATCTTGTAGAACGCCAAGTCAGAGATAGGCCTTGTGGAACAAGCCAACGAAAAGTTATATTTTCTTTAATCAAGATTCTAGTTAGGAAGTGATAGTCTCTTCTGCTTTCTCTGACACTTCTTGGAACTTGTTTTAATATTTTAATTTCAATTCCTTGATGTTGGAGTTTGGAGTTTCTTGACCAGTGGAGTATGTCATCTCGCAAAGCTTTTCTTGTGAACTTGATGTGAATCTCTCTCGGGAGGTTGTGGCGACGAATGTAACTATTCGAAGTTCTGTAAACTTCATCGATTTCTTTCAGTAGTGCTGTGGGATCCTCTTGGAGAATTCCTCCAATAGTTTCAGCCATAGTTATTTTTAAATCTTCATCTTTTTCCTCTTTTATATTCTGAAATCTTAGTCCATACGAAGCACGCTGCATCTCCAACTGAGTGATTGATTCATCATATCTTCTATATCTTGCATCAGCTCTCCCTTCAAGGTAGTCCATTCTTTTTTCGGTTTTGTCAGACTTCTCTTCCACTTTTTTAACTCGGTCATCACTTTCTTGTAATGTTTGTTGCATCTCCTTTATCTGGTCTTTCATCTCTCCCATGTCAACTTTCAATTGAGCCATCTCCGTTTTAAATTCTGCCAACTCTGATTTTATAGCATCTCTTTGTTGTGTTGCGTCCTCTTTTATAACCTCTCGTTGTTGGGTTGCATCTTCTTGAGATTTAAACATAAAGTCTTTCAAAGTGTTTAGGGTTTCTTGTAGTGTTGCAAAGTTGGACTGCATTGTTTTGTCTTTGTCTTTTTCCTTGGTAGACATGGTTAACACCTGGTGCGACGGAGAAGGATGCGGTGACCCTTGAGGGGAGGGAATTGTTGCTGTGGTTTGTTTTTTGACCGTTTTAACAAAGGTTGAAGTACTTGACATTATCAAATTTGAATCCACTATTTGAAATTTAAAAGTACTTTCAATTTATATGTGGTAAAAGGAAAAGAATTCCTATAAATTCCAAATCTGTTCAATTTGTCTAGTTAGCAATTTCCCTTCAAATATAACTATATATACCAATCAGATTGCTAACAAAATTCAAAATATATTATTATTTTTAAAACTTTAAATATACAATACCAAAAGAAACCAGGTGAAAAAGCTTTTAAAAATAAAAAAAGAAATAAAAGTTAAAAGAAATAATCTACTAAGAGGGAGAAGCGAAGAAAAAGTTGGTGAGAAGAGTGGAAAAAATTATTCTAGGGGAAGGAAAAAAGAAGGAGGTGGTATTTTAATTCCACTAAAGAAGAGCAGGAAACCAAGGTTTATTAACAATGCATATGTTTCAAATCAATTTTCTTTTAAGAATAGCAGTATACAGGGAAAAAAAAAGAAACTAAAAGAAACCAGGAAGGAAAATAGTTATTCAAAAGACAAAATATCAATATTTATATACTTATGTTCTTCTTATAAATCGAATAGTTGAGCTGGGAAGTAAGGGTTGTAAATCCAAGTGTCAGAAGATAAAATTATATTTAGTTCCAATTCCAAATTCACAGGCAAAGTCAAGGGTTTTCGTTTGGTTAGAATAAAGTAAGTTTGTTTTCCAAGTTCAAAACAGGAGTAGAGAGGCAAATCCTAAGATGGAGTCAGGTTAAATTTCATACAACAAGGCAGATGTTGAGAAGTTCTCAGCAAGTAATCCAAAAACGATCAGCAAATAATCCAAATGCGTTAATCCAGAAGTGAATAATCCAAAAGAAAGGTTGAAAAAGACTCTTTGTGACCTGATATTTCAGTTCCTTTTATTTTCCATTTAATTTCAAATTATTGCGTTATTTCGTTGTTATAAGAAATCAACAAGGTAAGAAGTGAGGCAGCAAAACTGTGTTCCTCCGCTGTCAAAATTTAAGCCCGGAACACTGTAATTTTAACGATCTAAAAAGAGCGAATTCTGATCATCATACAGATTTCCTTTAGCAATTTAAATTTTCTATATAGTCATATCGAATTTAAATTATTTTATTAATCCATAAAGTAAAGAAGATATTTTTTAAGTTCCAAAGTTCAAGTTCAAAATGGAAAAAAAGAAAGTGAAAAAATTAGATTCGGCTGTTATTTTGCGGATGAATCCAAACGAAGAGAAAAAAAACCTTTCACCTTCGCCTTATTGAAAAAAAACCCTTTCACTTAAAGCTTTCGCTGCGATCAAATCTTCTATTTTTAAATGTGGAACGAAAAAAGAGGTTTTTTACCTTAGGTCTTTTTCTGTGATGTATTCCTTTTCAGTTGGAAAAGCTACGATAGTTTTACTTTCTTAAACTTTTTCTTGCTTCCCGCTGGGTGAGGGGAGAATGCGCTGGCCGAATCTTCCTAGGCAAGGAAGATCGGTTCTCCCTTCTCCGAAGCTGCGGGGTGAACCGCTGCCTCCGGAGCTTCAGCGACGGCTCCTCGGGCAGAGGGGAGCCCCCTGTTCTGGGACCGGGCCATCCGAGCCCGATCCGATCGCGATTTGCGACCTTCGGAGGGGTAGAAGGGATCTCGGGGCAGAGCGCTGCCAAAGAGATCCCACTGCGGTCTCCTCCAGACCGGAAGTCCATCGAGATAGACAGAGTCCTTAGGAGTTGAGCAGCATACAAATGGAACTAAATCAATCAATCAATCATTTGAGATGGATTTATAACTGGCTGACAATGAATCATCCTTAATGGTACTACATCTACATGGAGGATAGTAAGCACTGGGGTACCACAAGGTTCCATCTTAAACCCAAAACATTAATTCATTTGATCAATTCTTCAGATGCCACATTGTATTTCAAATGCTCTTCTATGCATAGAGACTGGATTGATAAAGGTCGAAGCAAGAACCTGTATAGCATTTCTAATTCCCTGGCTAAAACGTAACTTCTTTCTCCAAAGTCTTGCTCCATTAAACCTTCAAGATAAATTCTCTTTATCATTGATCAAGGCTGTCAACTCCAATCTTGCCAAATTAAGCTTATCTCCAACTTCATTATTTGAGATGGACAAATCTTGCGACAAAGATGGAGGATATCAAGAGGCAGGCTGATTTGGTGAGAGCTGTTTCTGGCTCCAGGTGCCTGCCTGTTGCCCCTGCCAGCTATCTTGGTCAGTTGGAATCAACAAAACACTGAAAAGCATTTGCACTTGCACAGTGCCATGCGCATCCACCAGCCATTTTGTATGGCAAGTATAAAAAATACAACTCACAGAAATACTCTTCCCCTGAGATTCAGGAGAGATGGAGACTGTGGGACATTTTTAAAAATCTATCTATCTATCTATCTATCTATCTATCTATCTATCTATCTATCTATCTATCTATCTATCTATCTATCTATCTATCTATTGGATTTATATGGCTCTAAACTACATCTTACAACATCTTGAATCTCCAATGACCTACGCTCTTTGTAGACTTCAGTTTAGCATTCAACACCATCATACCAGACATTCTCTTAATCAAAATCAGCTAGCAGTACCTGAACACACTTGTAAGTGGATCATAAGCTTCCTAACAGACAGGAAGCAGCAGGTGAAGCTAGGAAAAATCACATCAGATACATGTACAATTAGTACAGGTGTGTACTCTTACCACATCTCTTCTCTCTATACACTAATCACTGCATCTCAAACGATCCATCTGTTAAACTACTGAAGTTTGCAGATGATACAACAGTGATCGGACTCATTCGAGACAATGATGAATCTGCATATTGAACATCTTTCAGCTGTGGCGAGGGGGGCGTTTGCCCAGGTTCGCCTGGTGCACCAGTTGCGGCCCTATCTGGACCAGGACTCACTGCTCACAGTCACTCATGCCCTCATCACCTCGAGGTTCGACTACTGTAATGCTCTCTACATGGGGCTACCTTTGAAAAGTGTTCGGAAACTTCAGATTGTGCAGAATGCAGCTGCGAGAGCAATCATGGGCCTCCCAAGGCATGCCCATGTTACACCAACACTCCACAGTCTGCATTGGTTGCCGATCAATTTTTGGTCACAATTCAAAGTGTTAGTTATGAAAGCCCTATAAAGCCCTTCATGGCATCGGACCAGAATATCTCCGGGACCGCCTTCTGCCGCACGAATCCCAGCGACCGGTTAGGTCCCACAGAGTTGGCCTTCTCCAGGTCCCGTCATCTAAGCAATGTCATTTGGCAGGACCCAGGAGAAGAGCCTTCTCTGTGGTGGCCCCAACCCTCTGGAACCAGCTCCCCCCAGATATCAGGGTTGCCCCCACTCTCCTTGCCTTTTGCAAGCTCCTTAAAACCCACCTCTGTCGTCAGGCATGGGGGAATTGAAATTTCCCTTCCCCCTAGGCTTATAGAATTTATATATGGTATGCTAGTATGTATGAGTGGTTCTTTAAATTGGGGTTTTTTAGATTGTCTTTTAATATTAGATTTGTTTACATTGTCTTTTTATATTTATTTATTTATTTATTTAATCAGATTTGTATGCCGCCCCTCTCCGCAGACTCGTTGTTAGCCGTCCTGAGTCTTCGGAGAGGGGCGGCATACAAATCTAATAAATAATAATAATAATAATAACTAACTTTGTGGTGTGACCAGAACAATCTAGAACTGAACACACTCAAAACTATAGAAATGGTGGTAGAATTTAGGAGAAACCCTTCCACGTTCTTTCTGCGCCAACTATCAAACTGCCCAAGGAGCTGCTGATACAGTTCTACAGAGGAATCATTGAATCTGTCAACCCAACAAGACCGACACAGACTTCAGAGGATAATCAGAACTGCAGAAAAAATAATTGCTGCCAACCTGCCTTCCATTGAGGACCTGTATAGTGCATGAGTGAAAAAGAGGGCGATGAAAATATTTACTGACTCACACATCCTGAACACAAATTGTTTCAACTGCTACCCTCAAAGTGTTGCTACAGAGTATTGTACACCAAGACAACTAGACACAAGAACAGTATTTTCCTGAATGCCATAACTCTACTACACAAATAATTCCCTCAACACTGTCAACTTTTTACTAAGTCTGCATTTCTATTTCTACTAGTTTTTCCCCATCATTCCTATCATCCTTTTCCTCCCACTTAAGATTGTATGACTGTAACTTATTGCTTGTATCCTAAGATTTTTATTAATATTGATTGTTTCTTCATTGCTTATTTGACCCCAATGCAATCATTAAGTGTTGTACTACATGATTCTTGACAAGTGTATATTTTCTTTTATGTACACTGAGAGCACATGCAGCAAAGAAAAATCCCTTGTGTGTCCAATCACACTTGGCCAATAAAGAATTCTATTCTATTCTGTTCTGTTCTATTCTATTCTATTCTATTCTATTCTATTCTATTCTATTCTATATATCAGTGTTTCCCAACCTTGGCAACTTGAAGATATCTGCATTTGCTGGCTGGGGAATTCTGGGAGTTGAAGTCCAAATATCTTCAAGTTGCAAAGATTGGAAAACACTGCTATATATCCCTCTCACAAAGATAGATAGATATATATCAACTGTGGCTAACTTTTAAGTGTCTAATCCACCATAGCTAATTTACACAATGTGGCAAACTCTGCTTATTACCTTCCCTTTTACTTTTAAACTGACTACAGTGATCCCCCGGTTATTGCGTCCCCGACCATTGCGAACAGGGTAATTCGCGATTTTTCAACCCGGAAGTCAAAATACCATCTACGCATGCGTGCCCTTTTTTTCTATGGGCACGCATGCGTAGATGGCAACCGGGAGATCAGCTGCTGGGCGGCTTCCCTGGGTCTTCCCCCTCTTGCTGGCATCAGCGAGGAGTTTCCCCACCGCCCACGCAAACTCCTCGCTGCCGCTCGCCCGCCCTTCGCCTGCCCACGCCGTTCGCTCCCCCTCTTGCTGGCGGGAGGGCGAGAAGCCCTCCCCAGCACCCGCTCGCCCGCCCTTCGCCCTGGCGGAGAAATTCCAGCCCCCACCTGGTCCCGCCCGATCCTCCTCCCTGAGGCAGCTCGCCCTCCCATGGCCGCTTCCTCCACCCTCCATCGCAAGCCCTCGCCACCGCAGCCAACGCGCGCTGCGATCTTCAAGCCCGGCTCCTTTCGGCCCAGCATCCCGGGCCAAGCAGCTGCCTTCCGTGACTGAGCCTGGCTGGCCCGGAAGATCGTAGCGCGCGTTGGCTGCAGCGGCGAGCGAAGCCAAGCCGGCAGCAATGTCGCCGCCGCTGCAGCCAACGCGCGCTACGATCTTCCGGGCCAGCCAGGCTCAGTCACGGAAGGCAGCCGCTTGGCCCGGGATGCTGGGCCGAGAGGAGCCGGGCTTGATCCGCTGAGCCTGGCTGGCCCGGAAGATCGTAGCGCGCGTTGGCTGCAGCGGCGGCGACATTGCTGCCGGCTTGGCTTCGCTCGCTCGCCGCTGAGGAGCCGAAGATTGGGGGGCGGCGCGGCGAGCGAAGCCAAGCCGGCAGCAATGTCGCCGCCGCTGCAGCCAACGCGCGCTACTATCTTCTGGGCCAGCCAGGCTCAGCGGATCAAGCCCAGCTCCTTTCGGCCCAGCATCCCGGGCCAAGCAGCTGCCTTCCGTGACTGAGCCTGGCTGGCCCGGAAGATCGTAACGCGTGTTGGCTGCAGCGGCGAGCGAAGCCAAGCCGGCAGCAATGTCGCCGCCGCTGCAGCCAACGCGCGCTACGATCTTCCGGGCCAGCCAGGCTCAGTCACGGAAGGCAGCCGCTTGGCCCGGGATGCTGGGCCGAGAGGAGCCGGGCTTGATCCGCTGAGCCTGGCTGGCCCGGAAGATCGTAGCGCGCGTTGGCTGCAGCGGCGGCGACATTGCTGCCGGCTTGGCTTCGCTCGCTCGCCGCTGAGGAGCCGAAGATTGGGGGGCGGCGCGGCGAGCGAAGCCAAGCCGGCAGCAATGTCACCGCCGCTGCAGCCAACGCGCGCTACGATCTTCCGGGACAGCCAGGCTCAGCGGATCAAGCCCAGCTCCTTTCGGCCCAGCATCCCGGGCCAAGCAGCTGCCTTCCGTGACTGAGCCTGGCTGGCCCGGAAGATCGTAACGCGCGTTGGCTGCAGCGGCGAGCGAAGCCAAGCCGGCAGCAATGTCGCCGCCGCTGCAGCCAACGCGCGCTACGATCTTCCGGGCCAGCCAGGCTCAGTCACGGAAGGCAGCCGCTTGGCCCGGGATGCTGGGCCGAGAGGAGCCGGGCTTGATCCGCTGAGCCTGGCTGGCCCGGAAGATCGTAGCGCGCGTTGGCTGCAGCGGCGGCGACATTGCTGCCGGCTTGGCTTCGCTCGCCGCTGAGGAGCCGAAGATTGGGGGGCGGCGCGGCGAGCGAAGCCAAGCCGGCAGCAATGTCACCGCCGCTGCAGCCAACACGCGCTACGATCTTCCGGGCCAGCCAGGCTCAGCGGATCAAGCCCGGCTCCTCTCGGCCCAGCATCCCGGGCCAAGCGGCTGCCTTCCGTGACTGAGCCTGGCTGGCCCGGAAGATCGTAGCGTGCGTTGGCTGCAGCGGCGGCGACATTGCTGCCGGCTTGGCTTCGCTCGCTCGCCGCTGAGGAGCCGAAGATTGGGGGGGTGGCGCGGCGAGCGAAGCCAAGCCGGCAGCAATGTCGCCGCCGCTGCAGCCAACGCGCGCTACGATCTTCCGGGCCAGCCAGGCTCAGTCACGGAAGGCAGCCGCTTGGCCCGGGATGCTGGGCCGAGAGGAGCCGGGCTTGATCCGCTGAGCCTGGCTGGCCCGGAAGATCGTAGCGCGTGTTGGCTGCAGCGGCGGCGACATTGCTACCGGCTTGGCTTCGCTCGCTCGCTCACCGCTGAGGAGCCGAAGATTGGGGGCGGCGTGGCTCTTTTAAAACATCGCCGCTGACATGGGGGGCTTGCTAGCACCCCCCCAAACCCGGGTTGGGGGCTCGGGGGGGTGCTAGCGAGCCCCCCATGTCGGCGGCGATGTTTTAAAAGAGCCGCGCCGCCCCCCAATCTTCGGCTCCTCGCTAGCGCTGCGGAAGTTTAAAACACCATCTGCACATGCGCAGATGGTGTTTTTACTTCTGCAGCGCTACTTCGCGAAAACCCGCTCATTGCGGGGGGTCCTGGAACGGAACCCTCGCAACGAGCGGGGGATCACTGTATAGGCTTCATACCTTATGGATTGTAATTTTAGTAGTGTAGACCATGTGTAATTGACACTGGACTATATCATAGATTTTATCTGTTGTGTTTCAGTGAGTCCTTTATTAAAAAAAGACTGAAAACCTCAATGGAACATCACATTTTTCTTTTAGCATAATGAGCTTAGTTACAATTTGTCAGAGTTACTTGTCCAGCCTCTTTTCTCTAAGTGCTTTGGACTTCTGTTCACATTAACAGCAAGGACAAGGGGTTAGGGGAAACAATTGGATATTGCCTATATTTTCATTAAAATAGTCTCTCACAAATAAAAGAACAAGCTTTAGAGATTATAGATTAGCAAAACACAATCCTGTATTTTGCCTCCCATTACTTGACCTCCAGAATTCACCAATGTTTCTTCTTAGTAGCATGTGTTTCCTCTCCTCAATATATGCCAGCTAGTCTTCTACCCATAGAAGTCTCTGTTCTCCTCCTCCTTCTCCTGACCTTGGAAGCCCTGGATGATGGCTGCTTGAAGTGGTTAAGCAAACATTTGGACTCAATTCAGCTGAAGACAGGGCTGGAGGGATCTGATGCCAAAACCATGATGAGTGTGCTCTTTCCATCTGGAAAGACTGAATCACTTCAGGAAAGAAAGTGCTTGCCATTTTTAGGGTAAAGAACAAACTGAAGAATTTCCCACACAGACACAGGGGCTCCCTAAATCCCTTCAGATTGCTGGTCCACAGTTCGGCAGAGTCCCTTGCTACTGCTTGGAATAAGGCTGCAGGGAGGACTCTAGATCGGATTGCACCTTTGCGACCTCTCTATGGCAGTAGACCCTGGAGATTATTATTATCATTATTTTATTATTATTTATTGGATTTGTATGCCGCCCCTCTCTGTAGACTCGGGGCGGCTAACAACAATGATAAAAACAACATGTAGCAATCCAATACTAAAACAACTAAAAAAAACCTTATTATAAAACCAAACATACACGCAAACATACCATGCATAAATTGTAAGGCCTAGTGGGAAGGAATATCTCAGTTCCCCCATGCCTGACGGGAGAGGTGGGTTTTAAGGTGCTTACGAAAGGCGAGGAGGGTGGGGAAAATTCTAATCTTTGGGGGGAGCTGGTTCCAGAGGCCCGGGGCCACCACAGAGAAGACTCTTCCCCTGGGTCCTGCCAAATGACATTGTTTAGTTGACGGGACTCGGAGAAGGCCCACTCTGTGGGACCTAACTGGTCACTGGGATTCGTGCGGCAGAAGGCGGTCCCGGAGATAATCTGGTCCGGTGCCATGAAGGGCTTTATAGGTCATAACCAACACACTCCTTGGTTCACTGAGATATCCTTGGTTCACTGAGGAACTCTGGGAAATAAAATGCCGGAAGAGATGTCTACAGAAGGACTGGAGGAGAAGTAAATCTGAATTGGACTGCTCATATTAAGACTTACAACATGGAGCTCAAGGCTACAAGGTGCGTGTATTATGTCGCCTTGATTGCATCTGCAGAATCCTGCCCAGCAGCCCTGTTTAGAGTGATTGCCTTCCTCCTTAATCAGGGGGGAGTTGACAAACCCTTACAGGATAGTGCTGATGATTTTAATAAGTTTTTTGCAGATAAAATCGCTCAAATCTGGACGGACCTTGGCTCCAATTGGAATGCAGTGTCGGCTGAAAATGAGTCAGTCTAGATGAGAGAGGCCCGTCTTAGTTCTGTTGTGTGGGAAGAGTTTGATCTGGTAATGCCTGATGAAGTGGACAAGGCCATGGGAACTGTAAGCTCCGCCATCTGTTTGTTGAACTTTTATCCCTCCTGGTTGGTTTCAGCCAACAGGGATGTGACACGGAGCTGGGTCCAGGAGATTGTCTATGCTTCCTTGAGGGAGGGGTTCTTCTGGCACTCTACAAGAAGGCAATTGTGCACTCTCTCCTCAGGATCCCTCCTCAGGATCCAGCTGTATTTAATAACTATTGTCAGGTCCCTTTGTTGAGAAGGTGGTGTCACTCCAGCTCCAATGGTACTTGGATGAAGTCAATTATCTGGGCCCTCAATAGTCAGTATTCAGGCCCAGCTACAGCATGGAAACTGCTTTGGTCACACTGCCAGATGATCTCAGGTGGGTCTGTGATATGGGGTTTATCCTCTATCCTGGTGCATCTTGACCTCTCAACAGCTTTTAATACCATGGTATCCTTCTGTGCTGGCTGGAGGGGCTGGGAATGGGAGGCACCGTTTTATGGTGGTTCACCTCCAGTGTTGGCAGGGAGTCAGAGGTTGACTCCTAGGTCCCTCCCCCCTGCTGTTTAATATCTACATGAAACTGCTGGGCGAAATCATCGGAGGGCATGGGCAAGTTACCATCAGTATGCTAATGATACTCAGCTATACATCTCCACCCTGTGTTCACTCAGTGAAGCAGTGGAAGTAATGTGTCTGAAGGTTATTAGGACCTGGATGGGTGTTAACAGGCTCAGATTGAACCCTGAAAAATGGAGTCGCTGTGTATTCTGTCTCCCAAGGACACTTCCATCTGTCTGTCTATCACTCGTGGGGGGGGGGACAACTTTTGACCCCCTCAGAGAGGAGGAGAACTTGGGCGTTCTCCTCAATTCACAGCTGATTTTAGAACATCATCTTTCGGCTGTGGTGAGGGGGGGGGTGTTTTCTCAGGTTCACTTGGTGCACCAGTTGCGGTCCTATTTGGACAGGAAGTCTACTCACAGTCACTCACACCCTTATCCATAGTTTCCTCTAAGCTGAGCAGTGAGCAATCGCTCACTTAAAAATCATCATCAACTCAGAGTTTTCCAAACCTGCCCAGAAGCCGAGAGGGAAAGAGTGAGAGGGAAGGAGAGAGAGAGGAAGAGAGAGAAACAGATAGAAAAAAGAGAGGAAGGAAAAGAGAAAGAAAAAGAATGGGAGAAAGGAAGAGAGAAAGAAAATCAAAATCTAGTTTGAAACTAGCTCAACTATTTAAGTGGCATTTTGATATTGATAGAGTTGCCCTATTATGCGCTCACTGTTATAGACACACAGTACAGTATTTTATTTTGAAATTCTCTGAGGCAAAACAGGGTGGGTTTTTTGTTTGTTTGTTTGTTTATTATTTCTGTGCCGCCCAGTCCCGAAGGGACTGCCGCTCAGACACTATACTTTTCCGCCCACCCCCCCAAAAAATTAGAGGGAACACTGCCCTTATCACCTCAAGATTTGACTACTGCAATGCTCTCTGCATGGGGCTACCTTTGAAGAGTGTTTGAAATTACAAATCGTACAAAATGCAGCCGTGTGAGCAATCATAGGCCTCCCTCGGCATGCCCATATCTCTCCAGCACGCCGTGGATTGCATTGGCTTCCGATTGGTTTCCAGGAACAATTCAAAGTGTTGGTAATGACCTATAAAGCCCTACATGGCATTGGGCCAGATTACTTGTGGGACCGCCTTCTGCTGTATAAGTCCCTGTGACCAATTAGATCCCACAGAGTCAGCCTTCTCCAGGTTCCTTCAACTGGACAATGTCACTTGGCGGGGCCTAGGGGAAGAGCCTTCACTGTGGGGGGCCCATCCCTCTGGAATCAGCTCCCCCCCAAAAAATTCATATTGCCCCCACCCTCCTCACCTTCCATAAGAGTCTTAAGAGTCATCTGTGTCGCCAGGCTTGGGGTAATTAGATGCTAGCCCCCGGGCCGATGAATGTCACATATTGTTGCTGTCTGTATGACTAGTTTTTAATAAAATTAAAAGTTCCATCATTTGGGAATGATGTAACCTCTGAGGAAGTGGACAAGGCCATGGGAGCTGTGAGTGCCTCTATCTGCCTACTGGACCCGTGCCCACCCTGGCTGGTTTCGTCCAGTCAGGAGGTGACATATGGCTGGATCCAGGCCTTGATTAACACTTCCTTGAGTGAAAGGTCATTTCCACAACCATTGAAGGAGGTGGTTGTGCAATCTGTCCTCAAAAATTGAATTGAACCGAATTGAACAACTATAGGCCAGTCTCCAACCTGCCCAGTGGTCCTTGGATGTAGCTAATTATCTGGACTCCTTTCGGTCTGGTTTCAGGACCGGTTATAGTGCAGAAACCACTTTTGTTGCGCTGATGGATGATCTCTGGCAGGCCTGGGATAGGGGACATTTCACTATTCTGGTGCTCCTTGACTTCTCGGTGGCCTTCAATACCATCAACCATGGTATCCTTCTGTGACTGCTGGAGGGATTGGGAGTGGGAAGCACCATTTCATAGTGGTCCTCCTCCTATCTCTCCGGTCACTTGCAGTCAGTGTTAGTAGAGGGGAAGACATCCACCCGTCAGCCTCTCCAAAGGGGTCTGTCCTCTCCACCTACTATTTAACATCTACATGAAGCTGCTGGGTGAGATCATCTGACGGCATGGGGTGAGGCATCACCAGTATGCTGATGATACCCAGTTATACATATCCATCCTATGCCAAATCAGTGAAGTGATGGATGTGATGTGCCAGTGCCTGAAAGCTGTAAGGGTCCAGATGATGGCCAACAGGTGCAAGCTCAACCCAGACAAGACTGAGTGTCTGTGGGCATTTCCTCCCAAGGAAACATTGGCCCCCTCAGATAAGGTCTGCAACTTGGGTGTCTTCCTGGACCCCTAGCTGAACCTTGACCATCATCTCTCAGCTATGGCCAGGGGGACCTTTTCCCAGGTTCGCCTGGTGTACCAGCTGTGGCCCTATTTGGACCAAGAGGCTCTACGCACAGTCACTCAGGCCCTCATCACCTCCTGTCTTGATTATTGCAATGCGCTCTACATGGGGCTACCCTTGAAGAATGTTCTGAGACTCCAAAGTGTCCAGAATGCAGCCGTGCGAGTTGTCATGGGTGCACCTCGGTACAACCATATAACACCTATACTCCATGAACTGCACTTGCTTCCTATTAGTCTCTGGGCACAATTCAAGATGTTGGTTACTACCTATAATGCCCTATATGGCTTAGGGCCAGATTATCTATGGGACTGTCTCTTGCTACATACTTCCCAGAGACCAGTTAGAGGACACAGAGTTGGCCTCCTCCAGGTCCCATCAGCTAAGCAATGCAGATTGGTGGGACTGTGGGAGAGGGCCTTCTCTGTTGCCACCCTGGCTCTATGGAATCAGTTCCCCACGGATGTCCATACTGCTTCCACCCTGCTGGCTTTTCATAAGACCTGGCTATGCCAGCAGACCTGGGGGCCCTAAATCAACAACTAGCTTGAACAGGTGCATGCATCTGTATGAATGGTATGATTGCATGTTGTTCAGTTGTTATACTATGAGTTTTAATTAGGGTTATTATTTTCTTTCTTGACTTCTTTTTATTGCTGTTTACAATTTTTTATTGTTGTAAGCCACCCTGAGTCCTTCACGATTGGGCAGCATAGAAGTCAAATTAAATAAATAAATAAAATAATAAATATTTGATTATATATTTTGTGACCGCTGCCCGAATAGCATATGCCCCAAAGTGGAAATTGAAGGCGGCTCCAACAGAAGGAGAAGTGCTAAAAAAGATATTAGATTGTGCAACAATGAATAGATTGACAATGAAGATTAAAAATAAAGAAGATTCTGAATTTTACAAAATATGGATGAAATTTTATATATAGCTGG